>NC_068401.1:23041928-23351928 GCF_023724105.1 Carassius gibelio | reverse complement strand
TATGTAGCATTTTGCAGCCTACTTCTATGTGCCATGCTGTTATATCATAATTATTTTCAGTGATTTGTTTGTACTTTGTTACTTTGCTCCATCAGTAGTGCATGCTATTGCTGGTACTTTTATTTTGCTCTAATGGTATTGAGTCTACATCATTTAAAGCGTTCACTTACTGTATTATGTGTCATGTCTCTTTAGGGCTTAACTGGCATTCTTGGAATGCAAGGTGCAGAGGGGAAGATAGGCCCACAGGTAATACATGCACTTTTCGCTTGATTTAATCTTGTTATTGCTTCCTATTATATAACTTCTTAAAACAGGTTTTTAAACACCTCAGTTGGTAGTCCTTTTTGAACCAGTGGTTCCTCTGGGAATCTCTTTAAAAAAATAGATGCACTAAACACATGTAAACTCGCATCCTTCTGGAATTAACTTTCTGGATTGGCCTACTGTTATGGCTGAACAGCTCCAAATCACTATGCATTTAAAACAACACTTCAGTTAGTTCTGCCATCTCACTTTCTAATAAGAGTGGTGCTTTTTTTCTTAGGGAGCACCAGGAGATGATGGGAATCCAGGTACAGCTGGGTCTACAGGAACAAGAGGTGCAGCAGGACCCATGGGTTTGCCCGGACCTAAAGGCTTCAGTGTAACTCCCTGTTATATCTATATTTATAAAACAACCATAAGATGATATTCTAAATATTAGTAACGTGTCAACACTGTATATATCTCATAACACTTTCAGAGCAGAGAGTATATCAAGGTGATTCTTCTGTTAGAGGGACTTTCTGTCTCCGAATGAATATGCTTTTTAATATTTAGAACAACAATTTGGGCTTGTCAACTATTCTGACATTTTAACGTCACATATATTTTCCATCACTCACAGTGTCAAATCTCATGCTCTTAGACATTACATTGAAAGCCCTTTGAAGGATGATGAAGGATGTCATAAATGTTTTAATACAGATTAAACATTATTTGTAGATGTTTCAGAAGATAAAAGTGCATGTAATGGATGAATTATAATATTATAGTTAACATGTTAAATCCACAAATAATCCATAATATAAAGAGAGAGTCTATAAAGATTACTTTTATAATTACATTTTTATGGTCAGTGATTTACCTTTATCTTGTTTTTATCTATTATTAATTTTTATTTTTTATTTTTTTGAATATTCAGGGTGATCCAGGAAAAGCAGGAGAGGCAGGATCACCAGGAGCTTCAGGACAAAGAGTTAGTGCAATTATTTTTGTGGCAACCTTAAAACATACTGTAATATTTCACAACAAACGATTATAAATGTCATTCTCTTTTTTGCGTAAATGCTTCTGTTGAATATTTCAGATGGCCTGTCAGTGCTGGGATTGTATAGTGTAGTGATTTAAAAGTCAAGTCAATCATTATGATTTGATATGATGGTTATGATTCCTCTAGGGACCTAATGGAAAAGATGGAGAAGAAGGTCCAGCGGGAACAACAGGACCTCCGGTGAGTCTTCCAATGAATCATTTATGTCAAATTTGTGGCTATTTACATTTTCTGTATATTTTGGTTGGTTGATTTCTCAGCTATCTCAGTTACCTCAGGTAACACCTCTGAGTGGTACAGTATTAAGAAGAGGAGCTTGCAAAATAAGGTTGGGTTTATTGTATTTCTTTTCAGGGAGTAGCAGGAAAGAGAGGAGAACAGGGACCTCCTGGACTAACTGGCTTCCAAGTATGTCCTTTTTTTTCCAGTTATGGTTCCAGTCAGAGATGATTTTAAACATGGCCCTCACTGTCCACACAGTCAATGTTTAAATGCTTTTAAAGGGGTCGTAATTTGAGAAAGATTTTTTGACTAACAATAAACATAGACCTTGTGGACACAAATAGAATATTAAATATTAAATTCAATATTTCACATATCTGTACGTAAATTTGATATGATTTATTCCTGGAAGAGCTACATCTTTATTATGCTAAAATTGTAGGGTTTGCCTGGACCCCCAGGACCACCTGGAGAGTCAGGAAAACCAGGTGATGAGGTGAGTTCATAATTTCTTTGTGCTTTTTTACCAGATTGCTGTATTCTGTTTACTGTGTGTCATTTCTGCTGGTGAGAAAGAATAAAAACTGACTGAGGATGGGAATTAATAAAGAACCTTATGACATTTGTTTTTTTACCCTCAGGGTATCCATGGAGAGGCTGGTGGTGCAGGGCAGACTGGTCCAAGGGTGAGCCTATTGTGCTTACAATTCAGTGTATCAGTACACAGCTTTTAGAAATCCACATAAGCAATCTCCCGGTGAATTTATCCGCCGTAGGGTGAACGTGGAACCCCAGGAGACAGAGGTGAACCTGGTCCTAATGGGTTACCAGGACAAAAAGGAAGCCCAGGAACCCCTGGACCTGATGGTCCCAAGGTTAGAGCCAGATTTTTACTCAACATCAACAGCTGCATTTTGCTCCTAAAAGATGACTGAATAACACCACTTATGTAACTGTACCAAATTAAAGGAATACATTAACTGAAAACTTTTACCATGGTAAAAAACAACTTTATTGTAGTTTTGTGTACAGTGACATCATGATAATCTTGGCTGTGCAGGGTAAATCAGGTCCAGCTGGAACTGTTGGAGAACCAGGACCACCAGGCCTACAGGGCATGCCAGGAGAGAGAGGAATAACTGGACCCGCCGGACCTAAAGGAGAAAGTGTGAGTGTGGCTCTGAGAGATGAGAGAAAAGGGGTCTGCTTAATCAAAGGCTTTGGCACGTGTCAAACATTTGCACATGCATAACAATCCCAGTATAGATTTTAGTTTCATTCCTTGCAAACAGTGCAACAATATTGCATATATTAAGTGCCTTGGTGGGTAAAGCTCTGTGAGGCGTGACGGTTGACATTTACTGGATGCCTCCTAATATCCTCAGGCAGGAAGTTAATATTCTCTAATATTATCCATGAAACACTTTCTGTGTGGCACTGTGAAGTAGAGAAGGAACCCAGACCTGCAACACATCAAGAATGTGTTCTGTTATTAAAGAATTCTCTGTTATTCTTTTTCTTATCGATTTGTTTAAATACTCTATCTGTTTTCTCAGGGTGCAATGGGTAACAGAGGGGCAGAAGGGGCGGCTGGCAACGATGGGGCTCGAGTGAGTGAGACAGAGCCATAATAAACTAGATGAAATTGAGCCTAACAGTCAATCTTTCTGAATTCAAAAATATCCACATTCATATGTATTATCCATTTCTTAATACAGCAGAAGTTATTAAGACACTAAATAAAATGTAATCGATGTCTGTAGGGATTACCTGGTCCTGTTGGACCTGTCGGACCAGCTGGCCCATCCGGGGAGAAGGTTTGATTTGTTTTTTGATTATTACTTATAATTACTAAGTGGTAAATTGATTGCCTCATAGTTTTTGTTTTTTTACCAAAATACTAAGACTTCGATGTTTCTTTTGTTTCTTAAAAGAACTGATTAAAAAGTACATTTTACAGCTGTTGTTACTTAGATGTACTGTACTCAGAACTGATTGTTCAATTACAGGGAGAACAAGGCCCACGAGGCCCTGCTGGATCTCCAGGTTCTAGAGCGATGGCTGTGAGTAGAGCAGTTTAGCAGGAGAAAACTGACCTTTTATGTTTGTTAAAGTTCTTTTTTTCATGTGGTTCACAATTCTTTTGCTGTATTGTGTTTTAGGGCTCACCTGGTGAGCCAGGTCCTACTGGTCCAGTTGGGTTCGCTGGACCTCCCGTAAGTGCATCCATCCACTTATTCATCCATAAGACACACATATAAATATATCTTTTTGAAATAATATGGTAAGAGTTGTAAGTATTGCAATGTTTTTGTGCTAGGGTCCTGATGGTCAGCCTGGAGTTAAAGGTGAAACTGGAGAGGAAGGTGCAAAGGGAGAGGCTGGGTCTCCAGGGCCTCGAGGAATGGCAGGAAAACCTGGACCACAGGTGAGCAAAGCAATTGAGACATCATCAAAGACAATAATATTTTATCAAATGTGACAGTAAAGATTGGTACAACAATTATATTTCAAATAAATATTGTTTTATTATCTGTATTCATCAAAGAATCGTAATATATATACTATATTGGTCCCATAGGAATAAAAATATATAAACATAGTGGTTTTTTTTTTAGGGAGTGGTTGGAATTACTGGCCTCAAAGGTGGCAGAGGAACTCAAGGAGCAGCTGTAAGTTACAAAAATCAAAGTATCAAAATCATTCTTTATCAACATAGACACACCGAGAAATGCTACTTATTCAATCTTCTTACTTCTTTTCTCCCCGACTTTTGCGGAATCCTCTTTGGTTTCTTCTTTTTGTAAAAAGGGTTCCAGTGGTTTCCCAGGATCCCCAGGAGGTGTCGGCCCACCAGGCTCTGCTGTGAGGGATTCCCTAATACAGATTTAACCCACAAAACAGTCCTTTAAATAGTATTTGGAATGTACTGCAAATACAATAAAACAATAACATATACTGACTCTTACACTGGTATCATTTTCAGGGTCCAGTTGGTGAGCCTGGTCCTATCGGAGCTCCAGGTAAAGAGGGCCCACCTGGGCTTGTGGGAGAACCTGGAGGTCCTGGCCGCCAGGGGGAGCGTGGAAACCCTGGACCTGCTGGTAGCCCTGGAGACAAAGGTGAACCAGGAGAAGACGGACTGCCAGTATGTTATACCTTATTACTCAAATTAAAATTTTTGCAGGATGGTTTTTGGATCGTCATTCATACATACATTTTTTTTTACATACTACAGAATTAAAATGAAATCATTTTAATACTATTTCAATCATGACAAACATGGTGATGGATATGACAGTGTTGATGTATTTGGTCTTGGTGGAATAGATCTGCTCACTGCTGCTGAAATGCTGCTACTGTTGTTTTTTTAAAACATCTTGCTGGACAAATAACATACAAAATAACCCATAGCAGATCTATACAGGTGGAGCTGGGGAAGGGGGAGGGTTTCAGAGAAACTCTGAAAGCACGCTGCAGAAATCTCAAGTGAATGTTAGCCAGCCGTATAAATGCAAGGCAGTGAGCTCATTGGCTGCGTATGCAGCATGAACCAATCAGTCAAATTAACATCCAGTCAGCCTGAGCCATCTAGAATTTTATGACTGAACTATATATATCTAAAACTCATAGTTTTCTTTAACTTAACATAGGGCCCAGATGGGCCACCAGGACCTGCTGGAACTCCAGGACAGAGGGGACTTGTGGGTCTTCCTGGAATGAGAGGAGAGCGTGGTATGGCTGGCCTTCCTGGACCTGCGGTAGGTCACCATTTCAACCTTCTTGTCATTAAAGCAAATATTTCGAAATTTTTCTTTTTAGAATTACATTTCTCAGCCTCTAGTTAGTTGGTTGGTTTATTAGTCAAAGATGATGATAATGTCTCACAGATGCCTAAAGTTAACTTCTTTGACTCCTCATCCCATCTGTTTGGTTTTTTAAGGGTCAACCAGGAAAAGCTGGCACCCCAGGTCCTCAAGGAACAAAAGGTGGTGCTGGAGCAGTTGGTTTGCCTGGAGCAGCTGGACCCAGAGGAGATGCAGGCCCAGAGGTGTGATATGTTAGTGTGAAAAACACACAGTCAAGATGATTGATTAACATACACAAAATGTTATCTTTATGAATTTGTTCTTAAATTAGGGTTTGGCTGGAGCTGATGGAATTCAAGGAGCTGATGGCATCATTGGACCCAGAGTATGATCTTATTCATCATTTGACATAGTCTTATTAAAAATGGTCTAACTAACTAACTAATTGTCTAAGTTCAATTGACATGTTAACTTGCTTTCAGGGTGACAGAGGAGACCCGGGACCAGAGGGTCTTGCAGGTGGTCAGGGAGCACCGGGAACCCCAGGACCTGTCGGAACATCTGGAGGTCCAGGACAGAGAGGAGATAAGGTTTATTTCCCATATCATTGCAGATACTTCCCAGCAGATTGGTGTTTAATAAATATATTTTTAAAAGCATGTAGACTGATATTTTTTTTTTTGCATAATGTAATGTAACAAATGTAATGTATTTGAAATAGCTGTGCTGTATTTGTATTTTATTCCATTTTTATTGGTTGACAGGGTTCAAGAGGTCCACCTGGTTCTGATGGTCAAGCGGGAACCAGAGGGAAAAAAGTAAGTCTGTAATTTTACATATTGATACTGGTAACTTTATAATTTTCATATGTAAAATACAATTGAATGATAGCAAATGAGACATGCAGATCAATTAAATCAACTCTGAATTCGCACAATAGAGATGTTTGAAAAGAAAATCTGTTATCTAATGACAAGTCAATTTGTGGAAATAACACAAGGGGAACCTACAACTTGTGTTTATCAACCAAGCATACATTTCTTCTAATCAACCTCAGGGGCCACAAGGACCCATGGGAGATAAAGGTGACAAAGGAGATGCGGGTGAGAGAGGTCAGAAGGGTCATCGTGGCTTCACTGGACTCCATGGACTTCCTGGAAGTTCAGTATGTATAATGCACAATAATGTCACCTGTCACACATTACAGTAACTGCCTTCTGATAATCATCTGTCAATCATTTCCCTCCAGGGTGCTCCAGGGGATGATGGTGCTATAGGAATCATTGGACCAAGTGGGCAAAGAGTGGGCAACATATTCAAATATCACTCCAATTTGAATTTTCAAAGCACCAGCAATACACATCCATGTTGAACAGAATTTAATACTGAACATGTCATTATTAGGGACCCCCTGGCCCTGTTGGTCCAGCAGGAAAAGAAGGAGATATGGGTCCACCTGGAGCAATTGGGGCTCCTGGAACTCGAGGTTCCCCAGGTGATATTGGACCTGAGGTGAGACATGAGATTATGTCATTTTATGCATTTTATGTATGAGATTGGATCTTCTTGCTGAAACCAGTCTAAGGAAGTTTGCTGGTCTTTGCTGGACTAGAGAGGTTTGGGCATTTTTCTCATGTGACCAGCTGAACAGTTTTTTGTCCATACTGAGAAACCAGCTAAACTAGCTGAAAACCAACTAAAATCGCAAATGACTTAAGTTTTTTTTCTTGAATGGACCAAAAAATCTACAATTTATAAAGTGTTTTCATTTCACTTTTAACAATTGAAAGTCATCCTTCCTTAAAGCTGCAGTAGGTAACTTTTGTAAAAATATATTTTTTACATATTTGTTAAACCTGTCATTATGTCCTGACAGTAGAATATGAGACAGATAATCTGTGAAAAAATCAAGCTCCTCTGGCTCCTCCCAGTGGTCAGGAGCAGAAATACATCGCTCCCGTTAAGAAACAACCAATCAGAGCTGCGGTCCGTAACTTTGTTTGTGTTCAAAATGTAAAAAAATGTATATAATAAGCGAGTACACCATGAATCCATTTTCCAAACCGTGTTTTTAGCTTGTCCTGAATCACTAGGGTGCACCTATAATAAGTGTTTATATTCGGACTATTTTAGATTGCTTCAGGGGTACCGCGGCGGAGTAACCCAGTACCTTTGTGATTCTTCATAGACATAAACAGAGATAAGTAGTTCCGGCTACGATGTTCTTCCGCAAGACTCAAGCAGTTCTGTTTATTAACCGCTAGAGCGTCAAAAGTTATCTACCGCAGCTTTAATGACTCATAATCAGATACACTTTGTAGTTCATGACTCATAATTGTGATTAATTACCAGATGCTGCTAATGTGTTTAGATGCTTAAATTCAAAAATTCTGCATGAACAGTATTCACCCGTCTGTCTGTAGGGACCACCTGGAGAACCCGGCCCAGCTGGACCCCCAGGTCCCCCTGGCCCCCCTACAGCGGCTGTGGAGGACCTTTTTGGAACAAACTTCGACCTTGATGTCGAATTCGAGCCAGAGGAACCTCCACCTCCTCCGCCAGAGTTTAACAGGGATGAGGCAAGGCCCAATAACGGATCTGATGCAGTTCGGGTCGACAGTGAGGTTCACTTGTCTCTGAAGAGCTTGGGAAGTCAGCTGGACAGCATGCGCAGTCCTGATGGCACTCGCCAATATCCTGCCCGCACATGTCAGGACCTGAAGCAGTGCTATCCTCAGAAGAAGAGTGGTGGGTGACACAAACCGACATGCAGTTTAGAAGTAGCTATGAATGCTTTAGTTTTACTGACCCTGATCAGGTACAGCTTGAACTGGTATACCTTGGTTTTCATTTATGATATATCTCTGTAGAAAATTCTATAATTATTTATTTCACCCTCTTGACATTCCAAACCCAAATTACTTACTGTAATTTTGTAGAAAAAAGGAGAAATTAAAGTCATCCACTCTTATGACTCATGCTACATTTTTAGAGTGTTCTGAAGTGATATACGTCAAACCTGACATGATGCATCTTGACATGCTGTATTTCAATGATTTGTGAACATTGATTTAAATTTTTACCCTGTTCCAAGCTCTTGTATGGCTTCTGAATGCTTGTAATATAACACGCCATGCTTCATCATGTTTTGCAGTAACCCAAAGACGATAATTCTACCTGATAAAGAGGAAAAACTTCATAAGATATTTAAGTGTTCTGTTTAGAGAATGTTTTGAATGCAAAGTGCATTTTCTCATTACACTGGCAGATTTAGTTAAGTAGTTTTAAGAGTGGAAAAAAATTCAGGTAAAATAAATAAATAAACAAGACAAAATACAGTTTTATTCAAAATACATTTCCTGAAAAAGTTTTTGCATTTTTCTTTAATTTGTCTTTTTTTTTTTTTTTTTTTTTATCTCAGGTAAATTAATTTTGTTCAATTGATGTTTCGATATTTGACTGAAAAACTTTTATGGTGGCTTTTTTAAAAATATTTAGAGCTCCTGTTGCCAAAACACTTGTATAGTAAGAAAAAGAGCCAATAACTTCAAAATGGATCAAATGGGTTTGGAATAACAAGAGAAAACCCTATGGTAATATTAAAACTAGGGCTTACACAGAATAAAATAATTATGATTATTTACTTATCTACTCATTATTAATAAGAATATAAATTCACAGTTTTACAAATATTGTATTAAACATTTTTTTTTACATTAATATCCTTACAACTATATT
This sequence comes from Carassius gibelio, assembly GCF_023724105.1. Taxonomy (NCBI): domain Eukaryota; kingdom Metazoa; phylum Chordata; class Actinopteri; order Cypriniformes; family Cyprinidae; genus Carassius; species Carassius gibelio. The sequence continues at coordinate 23,342,844 of NC_068401.1, read as the reverse complement.
TTGGAAAGAGTTTGTGGCCCTGTTTCTTTTCTTTTCTATTTTTTTTTTTTTTTAAAGTATTTTGTATGTGTGTGTGTATAAATAATCATGAAAAAAGAAAACACTGGAACTGAATATTACAGGCTTTTAACCACAATCTAATTGAAGATGGGTTTAAACACCTTTTTTTTAGCATCTCGTTTCTTTAATTAACACAGTTATGGAACACCAGCAGGCATTGTGTGAGAAAGTAATCTCCTGCCCATAAACATAATTTGTAAAAACAATTAGAGTCAGTGCATTAAAAACTGTGATCCTTAGCAGAAATAAACAAGAATTGCCTTAATTGCATTGTAGAAAGACAGAACCACATCTAATGAATAAAAAAGGTTATGTTGTATATGACAGGAAATACCTGCATGATACCTGGATTCTAAGAGTTAGAATCCAGTGTGAGATACATGATATAATCAAAAATAATATTTTTTTTTATGCCAGCATATATATGAGGATCAAGTATAACTTCTTTTCCCAATGTATTACAGGTGAGTACTGGATAGATCCAAATGAGGGCAGCCCTAGAGATGCCATCCAAGTGTACTGTAACATGGAAATGGGGGAGACATGTATATCTGCCAACCCTGCCAGCATCCCACGAAAGAACTGGTGGACTACAAGCTCCAACGTACCAAAACCAGTCTGGTTTGGAGCAATCATGAACCGGGGAACAAAGGTTAATTACAATGATGACCATTTCAGTTAAAAAAAGAAAAAGAGAAAGGAAATTACAAATAAAGTTCAAAATGTTGTCCTGTATTCCTGTACAAATACAATATGTCGTTAAATTTACTGTATACCCTGACCTTTTATCACTCCTCTTCAGTTCACCTATGGAAACAAAGAGACACCAGCTAACGTTGTCTCTGTCCAGTTGAGATTTCTCCGTCTGCTATCAAAAGAAGCAGCACAGAGCGTCACCTATCACTGCAAAAACAGCGTGGCCTATAAAGATGAGAAGAGCAGCAATCTGAAGAAGTCTTTAATCCTAAAGACTTCTGATGGACAGGACATCAAGGCATATAACAACAACAACAACCGGCTGAAGTACAGAGTCTTAGAGGACGGCTGCTCTGTATGTTCAGATTTTTTACTTTATATTGTTTAACATTTATTATTGATATAAAATGGGAATTAGTTTTGGGGTGTTTACTTTGCAAATTGTATGACTGTAGTAGTTCATCTACTATCGAGGTACCCTTTAAAAAGTAATCAACCTTACAAAACCCTATTTTACAAAAAAGAAAACATATTTTCATTAGGTCTCAATCGAGACTTTTTAATGTTTTTGAAAGAAGTGTCATATGCTCACACAAGCCTGCATTTATTTGATCAAAAAATACAATATAAACAGTAAAACTGTCAAGTAATATTAAAATGCTGCCAATGAAAAACAACCTCACTGTTGTTTCTCTTTGTTCCTCCCACCAGAAACCCAACGGTGAATGGGGCAAGACGGTCTTGGAGTACCGCACACAGAGACTTTCACAGCTGCCCATCATGGACTTGGCTCCAGTGGACGTAGGTGGCAAAGATCAGGAGTTTGGCATTGATATCGGCCATGTGTGCTTCTCATGAAACCAGGATAAAAGCAGCATCATTTGGACTTGAGCACTCTGCCAGTACAGTATTTATTGTCGAACACCGTCTGTAAGGGCCTTGAGGAATGTCTGACCTTTATTTCATGATTATTCATGATGGTTTCCACAAGCCTGTGATGTATGAGTGCATGAAAGACGATATGGACCTTCTTATTTATACTTTATACGCCAGGTGTTATTAAAATTGTTTGAAAACATTGATTGAAATTAACTAAAAAAGTCATGTTTTACAAATTTGATGGTGCCTTGCCTGTCTAATCTGGATATGGTTTTGAAGATGTTGTTCACTAAAAAAAAAATCACAATCATTTCAAGTGGATTTTGAAGGTCAAGTGGAGGGATGAGAGAGATGAGTTTGTTTGTGTTGTATTAAAGTGGGATAATTATTCAGGACAGCATATCTGCATTTAATTCCCCAGCAGTCCTCAGTTTTGTTGTTGATAGCAAACTGCTGGATGGATGATTCATTTAAACTTAATTATTAATGAGAACTCACACAGAAAGCAATGCTGGTCTCATTAAAAGGCTCAGCAGCCCATTACACAGGACAGAAAAGTTAAATTAAACATTTGTATTCCTTTTCAACAGACCTCTAATGATTTTTACCATGAATAAATGTCTTAAAACAAGAACTGTTTTTTGTTAGAGTTTGTGGATGTTAAAAAAGGACAAAGCTAATATAGTGTGCTATCAGTTTTCATTTATTCACCATCAAAGAGCAAGTGATACGCATTTAACAAATATTAAAACAGCCATCGATGAAAATAAAAAGGATCTGGACATCTGGAAATATAAACCTCAGCAGTGATCTTGCTGAACATATGAAAGACCCACCAGTTTTAGATTTGATTTCAAGGCATTTATTAGCCCTCGAATGAATCCATCTTTGAATTTAAAGAGTCTATATTGGGCAAAACTCTAGAAAATTCTAGAAAGTGGTTTCTTTCACTTAAGATTAACCATTTCTGTTATAAGATTAAGAAGTTAAAATACACAAACCATAAAATGTTTGTACAATCTGCTGATGTTATCATATAAAAATAGAAATGACATCTACAGACCTTCTTAAGGCTCCTGCTACTTTTCTTTCAAACTCAATTCAAAATCAAATATTTAATGTGACATTTTTTTGAGGGTTTCGTGGTCAAGAATCACAGCATATACAAAAACGTCTTTCCAAAATCAGCATCGGCTGTCCACCTGATCCAGGGCAAACACCGTCCCCTCTAGAGTCAGTCCCATTTGGAACCCCTCCTATGCGAAACAAACGCAAAAAATAAACAAAACTGTGAGTTCAATATAAAGATAATTGACTGACGAAGCTAAATTAAGGTTTAGACCACACTATATAATAACTTATCATAACAACTTATGTAACATAATTTTTAAAAAGTATATAACATTATCACAATGCATAACAGATTAGCGATTAGCAGTATATAAACATTTAACATTATCTTTAAAATTGTAAAAGTCTGTTTTACATCGCACACGTAAGCAGCCCTGCAGTGTAACTCCAGCAGCATTTTTATTTTGTTTCTACTCAATAGCCTTAGAAAGCTGTTCTTCTGCATCTGTGGTTGTGAAATGTTGACTTTCATGAATGCAGCCACAATGCATGCAGCCAATAGGAATGAGTCTCTCTGAGTGCTCATTCTGGATAGTGCATTTGTTTCTGCATGCACATTGCAAAAATAAGCTTAGGGCTGAACTACTTGCAGTTGCACAGTACTGCTTATATGTGTGTGTAAAACAAGTTTATGTTTCAATTACTCTGTAAAAAGCACTGAGATGGCATGCATGCAATGACCAGCACCACACAGAATCTGCAGAACTAAACACCTGTCAATGAATTAATAGCTCTCCAAAGCACTTTGCCTCTGATGATTATACTTTGAAAGAACAAAGAAAGGTGCGGAAAATGTGGACAGGAAATGTATATCTTGTAAAACCGTATCAAAACACTGGAACACTGTGAGGTGAATCACGAATGAACATGTACAAACCATCTTTGCCGCTGAGAGGTTGGGGGTGGCATTGAGGGTGAAAGAAGAGATGAAGATAATTGAATTATTCAGGATTACAGGGTTTACAGACACAGAAGTGCAATTGACACATACGGATTCTAATAATCTCATAACAGGTACGATGTCCTCAGAAACTGAAACTTCCATAATCCCCTGGATTATTGAAATCGGAATTAAAAACGGTCTTTAATATAGCGGGGTGAATGCTGCCAGCCAAATACTGCATGCTTTGATCTAATAATATTGTCTGCCAATCTGCTGTTGGCTGCTTCTGCTGTTTGTATGTTTATGACACATTACTGAGAGCATCTCTCTTTCCTGTATCAAGAATTGTGTCATAATCCTACTTCAAAGCATGTGAGCAACAGGGTCAAAATTATTTACAACAGCATTTTTAGCATTCAAATTTGCACACTGTGTCCAAGCCAAAATGAAAACTTTATGATACACAGTACATACACATGTACCGTGGTACAGTCGTAATAAAGAGTGTGCTTCAGTCCAATAATGCTTAGTACTTGTATGGTATTACAAAAAGAAAACAGATTAAACTGAATAAAAATAGGGATACATAATATATATTATTACCACATCGATTACCTGTCAATATTTGTAATCCTCATATTGATCATTGTCTTCAATTTTGCTGATTATCTAAATGAAAGATAAAAAAAACAAAAAAAAAACATAAAATACTAAATATGCTCACCTGCATCTCATCCAGTTTGGACTGGATATCTGGGGTGAAGACAGCTGGTCCACAAATGAATGGATCAAATGGTTCTGCTCCAAACAGGTCTATATCTACAGCAGAACCAGATCAACAAGTAAATCATCTGTCATTTAGCAGACACTTATATTAAATGCGCAATAGTTTATGATCACCCCTTGCAACTGAAAATGTATAACATTTATATATATACAAATAGAAATTAATATATAATTAATGTATACATAGAAAAAAAACCTATCAGTGAAATTCTGAACTGCATACTAACAAATGTCTCCATTCAACATCTTAACTCTGGCTTTATTTGTTTTCAACTCCAATGGACCCTTTTATGGAAAAGCATATTACATTAGCAATTATGGATTTTGCCTTCAGGAAATTCAGGTGGTTGAAAATATAACACATTCATCTAAGTGAGACAGCAGAAATAATGAGCCCCCACCTCTGTCATTTTTTGGAGACAGGTAAGGAGATGAGATGCCGTTACAGTTCAACCGTTGCGTTATTGGAGATTCGGGGGTGAATGGAACCATATCGAATATGTCAGTGGAGGGCGCTCTAGCTTGTATGCTTCCAGCCTAGTAATGTAGAAATAAAATGTGTCAAATGCGTCAAAACCAGTCCAAATGTAAGATCAGACTCCATTTGTGTGATAAGTATTTAATTGTTAATTCAATGTATAGGCTACATTTTCTTTTTTGTTAGAAAACAGTGATTTTTTTAAAAAAAGGGTGGAGACTTCCCTAGCTATTAAAATTTGGTAACTTTCACGATTTTAATTTACTGCGTTCACTCTTAAAAACAAAAGTTCAATAAGGGTGTTTTTGCAGTGATGACATAGAAGAATCATTTTTGGTTCCCAAAAGAACCTTTCAGCGAACAGATCCTAAAATAACATTTTTTTGTAAAAACATTAAAAAAAATAGAAAGAATTAACTTTTTTGACTATGAAGAAACGTTTCTGCATTTGAAAGGTTCCCTGGATGTTCAAGGTTCTTCATAGAACCACTGATGCCAATAAAGAGCCTTTCTTTTAAGAGTGTTGATGGGAGAAACAAATGAAGTTTGTGTTAGTTTCTTCTTCTCTTACAGGGACAGTTCACCTATCCTCATTTACTCACCCTCAAAAGTTTCTTTCTTCCATGGGGTACAAAATAAGATATTTTTAAGAATTTTGGTAAGCAAACAGCTGATGGTAGCCAAAAACTTTAATAGCATGGGGGCAAAAAAATCATATTTAAGTCAATAGCTATACTGTCAGCTGTTTGATTACCAACATTTTTCAGAATTATTTTTTATGTGTTTGACAGAAAAAAGAAACTTATATATTTGGAACAAGTAGAGTTTGAGTAAATGATGACAGAACTAAAATTTTCGGGTGAAAGATTGGGGTGCACTGCAGTTATGTAAGCAAACAACATTATCCTATGCATGGCAGAATGAAATGGATGAGGAAACAATTTTAAATTATAATTGGTTATCAAATAGTAATTTTTTTAAATGATTATTTTAGCCCAACTGTTCCTTTTATATTGCACCTGCAAAACAGTATTACTTATTCATCTACTTTAAACTTGCTACACAAAAAAAAAACAGAATAATGCATGCCTACATATAAAAAGTTAGTCACAATTAATTTTAAGGTCCAATTTTCGGCCATAAACAAACCATTAACTACAGCTTCTGCCTCAATAAACTACTCATTATGTGCATATTAACACTTAGTAAAGTACTTGTTAAATTCAGGTATTGGGTATTAGAGATGTAGAATATGGTCATGCAGAATAAGTGCTTTATAAGCATTAACAAACAGCAGATATAGTAATAATAGGTATGCTAATAAGCAACTAGTTAATAGTGAGAATTGGTCCATATACACAAATTTGTAATTGAATCACATACACAAATTTGTAATTGAATCACATGCAAAGTGCACTGTGTACTTTTTTGTGTACGAGACATTTACACGAGGTCGTGGCACGATGTAACCACTTGTGGACTGTGAGTGGGTGAGCTTAGCAGGAGGCTGGGTGAGCAAGCTTGCTGATTGGCTGGAATCGGGTGAGCTGATAGGCGTTAGAGTGACAGAGGAGATCTCTAGGCTGGACAGTGATGTGACATCATCACCACACCAGGACAAGGCAGACGGCTTCTGCAAAATGTACGGCTCATTAGAGACATTAACATGCAGGTGCTGAAGAAGGGCACTGGGGGTTGGGGAGAGAGACAGAGAGAGAGAAAAAGACAGATTGGAATGGAGAAAAAGGGAAAAACAAATGGCGGGGTAGATAAAAGAGAAAAACAAACACATTTTGATGAACTGAAAGAGACCAGAATCATTGAGATTGGCAGGAAAGAGCAGCATTCGACTGAAATGATAAGCAAGTCTCATTTCCTACTGAACGTACTGGCGAACAGCGAGAATCCATCAGCTGATCCTCCAGCTCCTTAAGCTTCTTCTTCAGTTTTGAGTTCTCCATCTCCAAATCCTGAATCTTTGATTAACATAAGCACATTGCACAAAAAGGTTCACATTTTCATTTGTCAATCACAGGAAGACATTCTACACAAGTCTACCGCAGCCTGCTCACGGGATTATGAGCCAGTGAATTTCTGATTACATTTGCCTATCAATACCCAAATTTACACTTCAAAGGAAGCTGAGTTTTAAGCGGCATTCAGTATCAATTATGAAAAGGAGCATTTATGCAAACATTGTAATGCGGCATACAGTAAATGTATTTACATACTGTACATACTGTATTTACAGAGCTGAATCTCTGATTCTTCTGCATAGCCTTAAAAAAAAACTGAAATCAGCAAAGTTCCAGTTGTGTTCAGTAGGTTGATCAACTTTGTCTGAGATATTTATTCTGAAAAAAGTAATTTATGTTGGTATGGGCCTCTTTCCCATGTTCATATTTTCAGTATTTACTAATGCCATGCGGATTCGCAGAGTGACAAAGTTTGTAGTTCACAAGACTCAAACTTGTTAGATGAAAGCTATTTATTGACAACAACCCAAATAATAAGTTCTTCCCCCTTTCTAAACCCTTGTGTGCACCAGTCTACAAAAAGTTTGCTCCCCATATCTCCCCAAGCACCGTCACATCCATATTTTCCACAGTTTTTCTTATTCTTCCCTCATACTTTACAAATCATTTAAAAACAACCGCAAGCTTTCCTACATGTTGTTGTTTGTTGACATGTTTCCAAGAATCAGCTCTCAAACTGATGGGTGTTTCTTCAACTTCAGGCACTTTTATGTCTCAGGGGTTGATTTTTTATAAAAACTAACAGCTTTTAACTTGAAGATGATATTAAAACTTGGAAACTTTTTAGGGAAACTTTGCTTCATCATTTATTTTTAAATCACTTTTATGTATATAATTTTACCCTTGTCCCAGACTCACATTCTAACTTAAACTATTAAAATCCATAATACAAAAATAATTATTTAATTTGAAATATTTTATTCAAAGTTAAAAATATTTACTGTGTGAAAATTATATTAAAGGGGTCATATGATGTTGCTAAAAAGAACTTTATCTGTTGTAATGCAATGTTTTTATGCGATAAAATGTGATAAAAACAAACAAACAAAAACACATTATTTTCCACATACTGTACATTATTGTTGCTCCTCTATGTCCTGACTTTCTGAAATGCGGTGATTTTTACATAGCTCATTGGTCTGAAAAGTGAGGTGTGATCTGATTGGCTAAATACCTCAAGCGTGTGAAGGAAATGTTACGCCATAAAAGGGTTAGTTCACCCAAAAATCTAAATGACGTAATTAATAACTCATGTCGTTCCAAACCCGTGAGACCTCCATTCATCTTCGGAACAAAGTTTAAGATATTTTAGATTTAGTCCCAGAGCTCTCAGTCTCTCCATTGAAACTGTGCATGGTACAGTATACTGTCCATGTCCAGAAAGGTAATAAAAACATCATCAAAGTAGTCCATGTGACATCAGAGGGTCAGTTAGAATTTTTTGAAGCATCGAAAATACATTTTGGTCCAAAAATAGCAAAAACTGCGACTTTATTCAGCATTGTCTTCTCTTCCGGGTCTCTTGTGAGATTTCAAAACACTGCAGTTTAGTGATTTCCGGTTCACGACCAAATCATTCGATTCAACCGGATCTTCTTGAACCAGTTCACCAAATCGAACTGAATCGTTTTAAACGGTTCGCATCTCCAATACACATTAATCCACAAATGACTTAAGCTGTTAACCAGGGCCGTGCAGAGACCTTTGGAGGGGCAGGTGCTCAAAGTATAAAAGGGGCACATGGAACAAGGCTTTAAATAGCACATTCCTTGCCGATTTGCGTATCGATATGGATGATTATGTATTGATACGGCAGCAAATGCTGTGATGCAGTTTTGAAAAAGAAAAAGATTAGAAGAGACAATTTTAAGTTTAAAAGGAAAAAAGGAAAAGAAAAAATTCCACCTAATAATAGCTCTGGGATTAGAAACTGAAATGTCTTAAATTGTCCCAACCTGATGGCTTTTTCTTTTCTGTTCTATAGAATAATTAAAAAGAGCTGTTATAGTAAAAACTACAGAAAACACTCTACATTTTCCTCTTTCTCACCAGCCTCTGTCTCCTGGCTTGCTTACCTGCTCTTTCTGTCACTTGTGCGTCTACATTTGCCTCTTTTTCTTCCTCTATCTCCATCTCCTCATCTGATCTATTACTTTCCACTCTCTGTCCATCTAGGAACAAGGCACAATCTACTATTTCATTATCAATCTATAATTTTAACCATCACTACTATTCTTGCACCTAATCAATAAGTCCACCTTAAATATTGATACAAAACAATAAACAACTGAGTCATGCTATGAAAGCACTGTATAACTTATATAGGCTTATGTTTTATTTAATTTTCCTTTTTATTCAAAACAATTCCAAACATGCTTAATATATCAGGAAATATCTCGATCCTCAAACGTCTAAGTAAACGCGTTTTGCACCTTTATAGATTGTTACTTGATCAATAAATGGAAAGGTAGTGTAATCTATTAACTACACATAAAACCCCGACTTTTTACTTAAGTGCCATATCATGCCATAAAATATTTTTAATACGACTGAATTTGCATTTAATGTACATTTTAATAACAATATTGTAAGTTACTTATTTTAACACTTTCATTTTACAGAGAGTAAAGAACATTTACATTATCAAAGAACATTTTCATTCAGTCTATCCAGAGTTCAGGCACTCTCAAAAACTACCATTACAATCACTGAAGCACTTTACATTACATTATGCACATCAGGATTTAATTTTTTTTTTTTCTCTCTCTCTCTGAAGAAAGAATTCGCTAAATAATTCAGTCAGCGAGCAAGTGAACAAAAAAACCGCGTTTCATGATGACTCTTCTGCACGTCTCCGATTGGCCATTGCATGCGCGCAACAGAACCGCTGATTGGTTATCATGAAGCGTTGTACGAACGTCTCTGGCTCAGCGCCAGCCAGCAAACACAGATTTGAATTTAGCAGCTGATGCTGCACTGAACGATCTAATCACAACAGTGTGATTATATCAAATATATAAAAAATATTATACTGCTGTTTTTTTTTTTTTGGTCGTTTGGAAGCTGCATTTAAAATCAACTTGGCTCAGAAATCTTTGAATGGGCATGACGCCTCTGCCCTCGATGCCTGTGAAACGTTTCTCCCTCAAAGAGCACGCTAACGTTACTCTACACTACAGGCTACACACCGCAATAAAAAACAACATATCTGCTTGTTCTCACATCACGTCGTTCTTGTAAAATAATAAGTAAATAAATATCAAAATCACTTCGCTGAGAATGAAACTCCACTTAACAGCTTCCGCGGTGTTGAAAATATCCTCTGACAATTAAAAAATGAGCGTGCGGCGTGATGAATCGTCCCGGTCGGATGCGGAGGTCGTCGTCAGGTCAAAGGTCATCATGTTGGATCATCTTATTGACGGCTAAATTATTATTCAAAATTTTACTAATATTTAGATTGGGCATGAGCAGGTATTCACAAAAGGAAACGTTATGACAAAAAAAAAAAAAAATAGAGGAAATTTTGCTTTGACAAAAGGGCACTTTGGGCACCAAAGGGCAAAGGAGCAGGAGCTCAAGCACCCAACGCCTCCCCCTCTGCACGTGCCTGCTGTTAACTTTTTTAATGTGGCTGACACTCCTTCTGAGTTCAAACAAACCAATATCCCGGAGTAATTCATTTACTCAAACAGTACACTGACTGAACTGCTGTGAAGAGAGAACTGAGAGATGAACACCGAGCCGAGATAATGACTCGTTCACGGGTGAAGAACCGGTTGCATCGGTTTTCGGATCACCAGTAGTTCTTTCGGACAGTTCGATTCAATAAACCGGTTGAAGAAAACGGTTCACCGGTTCTTTTGGGCTTGACGTAATGGCGTCATTGGCGATGATTGCCCTTGATTCAAGCCTCCGGTTTACCCGCGCTCATAACATTAGCACAGAATCAGTTCAGATGGAGAAGACATTGCTGTATTAAGTCATAGTTTTTGCTATTTTTGAACCAAAATGTATTTTCAATTCTTCAAAAAATTCTAACTGACCCTCTGATGTCACATGGACTACTTTGATGATGTTTTTCTTACCTTTTTGGACATGGAATGTATACTATACACACAGTTTCAATGGAGGGACTGAGAGCTCTCGGACTAAATCTAAAATATCTTAAACTGTGTTCCGAAAATGAACGGAGGTCTCACGGGTTTGAAACGACATGAGGGTGAGTTATTAATGACATCATTTGATTTTTGGGTGAACTAACCCTTTAACATACTGTGATGCCTTGTCCCAGCATGACTAGACAAAACCAATAAAACCCATTACAAACGAGGCATTTGTTGCATCCAGTGGGGACATAATTACTGATTATAATGACTTATACGGTCTTTTTACTTGCGTATTACATCGCGCCGCATAAACAAAAAAGCATGTCTGCATTTGTGATTAGAGCAATGGCAAACAACCGCTACTCTGTATCTATCTGTATTTTATGCTACACTGTTAGTGTTATCTGTATGCACCAAGGGTCTGAGAGTAACGCAATTTAAATTCTCTGTATGTGTCTGCTGTACATATGTAAAAATTTACAATAAAGCAAACTTGACTTGACTACTTTTCACTGCTCAAAACTCGCGTTTAAATCTTCAGTGGCAAATTCTTTAAATATGAAAACGTACTTACAGACTGCGAGTCACATGCTCCAGAATGTCCTTGCAAAGTTGGAATAGTCCCCACTTTATAGAAAAAGCCTTTGTGCACATACGGCAATGTACACTATTTGGGTTAAACTGTTCTTGGGTTGAACTGTTCAAATCTTCCCACACAGTGATGTAGACATGTGGAGGCGTGTTTAAATGTGGCTTTTTTGGAGGGTGTGGACGAGTCTTAACTTTTATAAAGAATATCTCTTTGGGTTTGAGACTTTAAACTTGAACTTGCATCATATGACCCCTTTAAAATCACACAAAAATATAGGCTCTAATGAAGTGTTCTTGTTTATCAGAGACAGCATGCTTGAGATTAAATAATATTTGAAGAAAATACAAAAATGAAGGTAAATATCAAGAATATTTTTACCATAAATTAGACAAAATATGCAAAAAGTTTGAAAATATATAATTCATGATATACATGTATACTGTATAATACCTGCTTGGACAATAACCATAGCAATGTAAAAAAATACATATACTTTTTCCACCACCACCACCATTTCCATCACCGAATGCTGTTAAACATAAAATTAAACTGAGATGGAGAGAATTTTCATTGCATTCAGAGATAAAAAAACAACTCTCTTGATGAATCTTTACTGTTGGACAAATGAAATAAATAGTGAAAAGTGTGTTTAGTGTGAGTCAAAGAAAGCTATTTTCTAAAACTCCACAGGGCCAAAAGTGCCTATAGTTGAAGAATCCCCCTGGTATGAGTGTGTTTGAGTGAGAATGTATTCTGGGCTCATATCTCACATCTCGAACATGTGAGCAATATTCCAAGAACATAATCTTACTCGTTTCTGAAGGTTTCCAATCTGTTTTCTTGTCTCTACATCTTTTCCACCAGACTCTAGGAACTTTTTGTAGGCGAGATCAAAGGCTTGTCCAATAGCAAGAGTGATCTCCTCCGCCTGGGTGAGATTTGCACACACTGCCATCATTAAGCAAATCGGGTTTTTTGTGTATGTAACTATTGTTAGATGTAACAAGCATATTTACTTACACATTTTTCACTGTCAAATACGTAACACAGGTGTTTCTTCGTCTCGGGTTCTGTGCAGATAAAGGTGAAGATTCTTTTATCTGTTTTGTCGTCTGCACAGAAGGACATTCTGTGAAGTTGGCAGTTGTGCTGCATCTCCTGGAACAGGAAAGAGAGTTGAACTCAGATGAAAAGCTCACTGGTATGACTGACCTATTTTGAGGCAAAAAGCAACAAATCGAAAACAGCCTCGAGGAAAATTTTATTGCTTATTGGTGTCTCACTGTTTTCTCATTTATGTTTCAACAATTAAGTTTATCATGCATAGTTAGGCCCACTCCCAAAATCCATTTATGGTTTAATTTGTGAGATATTCTTTATTTTAAATATCCTGAAATCACATACATTTTCATATACAGCCCTAAAATCAATATCCAATATAAGATATTTACATGGACAATGAACATGGTTAGTGAATTGTACAGTAAATTCATTACTGAACTGTAAATGATGATCGATACAGTAAACTGATGGAAAAGTGTTTGTTTTACAGCTGATGTGATACTGCGTGTCCTTTCACTCATTCACTATGACCAGCATTACAGCGTTAAGTCTAAAGAGGTATACTGCAATTGTAAATTCACTTAGTGTTTGATATTTCCCCGTCGTTCCCCTTTGAGCATTAACTGCCCAGAAGCGATCCCGTTGCCCAGAAGCGATCGCCCTTGGTTATTACTGATTTCCCGTGAATGTGCAGGTACTGTGATTCTATCTACAACACCCATCTCACGTTACACATGACAGCAGAATTGATTTCTCATGTGAGAAGATTCTGCAATTTAACAACCTGCCACCTTTGCCTTAGGAATGGTTAAACAGGCATTTTGTCTTTTGTTTGTATTCTTAAGTCAGAGACGTTTCAAAAGTCAGTTTGTTCCCTACAATGTTTTAATAGTTATTATTCATAAGCTAATTTGTAATTAATATTACAAAAAGTTAAATGTTTTTGGAAGATACATCTGAGAGATCTCATTTATGATTTTTTTTACTACTACTGTTCACAACAGAGCTATTTTGTTTTGAACACGACAGCTAATTGCATTTATCAAGTGCTAATTGGTTACTTTAGTTCAATTATTTCAGTATTGGAATGAAATAACTCTGTCAGTTGTGCTAACGGCACTTAATTGGCATGACATTAAATAGTAAATGTTTGAAAGATAAGATAGCACATTTAATTTTCTGCTAAACTGCATTTCATTGTTCTGTCAGAGCAGGTGTGAGGAAGGTAGTGGGGTAGATCACATAAATTACTGTGACTTTTTTAAAAGTCTAAATTAGGGTTGCCATGCATGAAATCACATCAGCTATGTGGTTTTATCTTTATTCATAAAGCACTTCCTGTAACTGAAAATTAAAAGATATTTATATTTAAGAAAACCTACCTTGGTTTTAGGGTCCAATATCTTCACCCCATATATAGAGATCTGAAGCTCCACTTTTGGAGTTTTCTGCCCCTCTGACTTCTTGATGTGCCTTTGAAACTAAGGAAGCAGAACACACTGGGCAAATACATACTATCAAGGGAAAAGCAGATATAGAGCCGGAGGTGTTCACCATTTTTTAAAGGCTCCTGGAGAACAGTAGAGCATCAGGTGAAATGAGGTGCTCAAACACGTCTCTAGAGCAAAGCACTGACCTGCAGAAAGTCCAAGCTGGACATAAATTGGGCGAAAGAAATATCACCCAGGATAAGGACATTTTTATTGTGCCCTTAATCTGTCCCCTAAAAATCCCACCATGAATGAGTCACAGCTTTATTACAGTCTCAGTTTTAGTTATAAGCAGAGACCTGTTTATTGACTGTTTGGTTCAGTTATTAAATAACACAGAAATGATATTCACATAAGGAAATTGGAGTTGGTTGCACTCCAAAGCTGTTCATAAGCCAAAAAGAGCCACCTAAAAATCAAAAAAGGTGCATCCCAAATCATGTACTTATGCACTATTCTATGCCAGTATGCAATTTAAATAAACCGATTAGTGTATTCCCACAGGAAATTCCATAAGAAAACATGCACTTTAAATACCAGGATGATGCACTTAATAAAAAAAAGGTGTGGAATGTTGGACACTTCATGCACTCAACTACATAATTAATAAACTAAATGGAAGAGAAAATAGTGCATAGAGCATAATTTGGGATGCAACTTACTGTATATAATTGTTTCTGAATATGGCTTAGGCCAGTGATTCAATGCAAGTTTTATTTTTTCATTGTTCACTAGGTGAAAATCATAAGCAGATCACTTAGAAAAATAATAGTGCACCAACTCTAAACAGGTTATTGTGGTATTTAAGAGTATTAATGCCAGCGACAGTGTAAATGATAACTGAAGACAAATGGTCAATAAATTACAACAATAAAATAGAGAATGTTCCTTTATAATGATTAGGTATGAATAAATTAAGAATCACTATTTAACTATTAAACATTTCATTATTTTTACCAATTTTGTTATAATTATTTTACCTATAAGCTTTTACCTTGTGTTATCTGGCACTCACATAAAATTGCAATGCAGCTCGAGCCTGTTATATGAACTTTGGAAGTAAACTTGGCCTTTTAAACAGTCTGTATATTTACATTTAATCATCACAGCCGTTTCTGCCCCATAAACAGTCAAGAACCGTGAGCACGTTTTAGAACCCATAAATGTGTCTGTGAACACACTACCTTCAGCTTCCTGACGGCCACACGGACCATGTCTGTCCCTTTGGGCTGCTCCACCTCTGTGATTCCCAAGAACTACATGAACACACAGCAGACAGAAACCACAAACCATAAATAAAACATCAGTTAAGTAATACCCATATAGTGTACTGTATGATGGGCTGATAAGCATAGGTGTGTGTATCATTTTGTACTGGTGGCTGGAGATAAAAACTGATGAAGGTCATAGAAGGGGAGTTCACTGAGCTCTCATAACACTCCCTCCACACACACTAACACTCTCAAGTGCATTTAGTACATTTTTAAAACATCACTACATCCATCA
This sequence comes from Carassius gibelio, assembly GCF_023724105.1. NCBI lineage: Eukaryota > Metazoa > Chordata > Actinopteri > Cypriniformes > Cyprinidae > Carassius > Carassius gibelio. The sequence continues at coordinate 23,327,136 of NC_068401.1, read as the reverse complement.
TAGCAACAGCTTCAGTGAAGCAGGCTATCTCTCACACACTTATGCACACACATCTCACATCCCAAAGTCAAAGAAATTGTGTACACGGTGGTACGCAGTGTGCATTTGCTGTTTAGGATGGCCCACAAGGTGCCAGACGTGTATGTCCCCCTACTGTGTAGTAAATATAGTAGAAGCAGAGAGAACCACAGGAACAAATAAAAAGAAATATGTCTCAAACTCTACCTTTGCGTTATACACAACATGACTTCTCACCAAGGCTTCAGGTGTGTGCATGCTGGGTTTATCTGGATCAAAAAGAGAGAAAAAGAGAAATAATTTATGTGTAATGGCAGATGACTGACATTTTCCAGCAATGAATCAATTCATCTACACTTGGAATTTTTCTCATTTATAATTACAGTTACTGACTTAACAATCGCCTGAGCATGTCATAAATTAATGCAGGCTTTGCATTTATATTTAATAATATTTCTGAATTTTAAAAGTCACTGATTTTTTAATTTATCACTGAATTTAAAAAGACAGTGTCTGTGTATATTTTCTGTGCTGCACCGCTATGCAAAAATGGCCTTAGTCATTGAATGCAGATTTTTTTGTGGATGCCCCAAACTTTTTTATACACCATGGAGGCAGCATAAACGTACTGTAGTTACACAGGAATCACAATCACTGGATACTTTAAAGTTGCTTATTGATTCTCCTCCTGCACAGATGACATTGCATCTTTAGCTTTAGAGACCCCTTAAAATCTCTCAGCATCAACATAGGTCTCATACTGTAGGTCCTCCTACATTTTAAGTGCATAAACTTTAAACAATAAGCCCACAAAAGACTCACACACCCACACACACACACACACACACACACACAAAATCTTTTCTATGTTTATCTTTCTAGGTGTATAATGTGAGGATAATAACACTATCATGCAGTACTTGAGATCACAGCAACGCACGGCATGAATAAATTAAACTGATTACTCTTGTATACTCTTGATTACTCTATATTACTCTTGTTTTATTTATGCTGCTGTTGTTGCATTTGTTGTCCCTTTCAATTACTTTTCATGTGGTGAGTAATCAGACCTAATCGTTTAATTAAATGTGTTCTTGTGGTTGCTGTGTTAAATGTTGAGGACCCTGCGCATCTCGTTTAATTAGACCAGGGGTTTATAAACTGTTTAGGGAGTTCAAGGACCCTCTGCAGCTGCAAGGGTTTACTAGGGGTCCACAGAAAATGTTAGAAATAAATAATGTAGTAAATTATTGTTTCAAAAATTATTACATAATAGTAATAAATGTTAAAAAGGCCAATTTACTTCTTTCTAAACACATGGGCCAATGCCATCAAAAAGTCTGAAAATTCTTTGTTAGAGTGGTGAAACACTCACTTATTTGTGAAGTGTATTGTAACTCATGGAAGCTAGAAAATGAAATACTGTGAGTTGGTATAGTTTTGCCATGGTCTGCTGTCACATGTCCTCGCAAGTTATAAGCATCTTATTTATTACAGATTCCTCGAGGGGCCCTCTTGGCACTTCAGGGACCTCTGTGAATGTCTATACTACTTTCAGGGCAGGACGACCCTGATCAGACAGCAGCTTTTTTTCCCTAGCGGGCTGACTGACGCGCTGTGCTTTATATGCTGTGTAGGTGATGATGAAAAGCTCCTCATTGTTTGTTTTTTTTCTCCCTTGTGCCCGGGGTGAAATTGTGGGTTGATGAATTGGGAAAAGGAGACCTCTATGGTCAGTGCCCGCTGCTGGGATGTAGACCTGACTCAGCAGGGCACGGCTTTAAAAAAAAATGAAGAGACACTGAAAAAACAGTGGGAGAGAAAGAGAGGGAGACAGAATGAAAGATTAAGGGACAGAGAAGGAGACCAAGAGAGGCAGCGAGTAAGAAAGATGGCCCTTAGACTATAAGAACTGCGATGCCGACAAAAACCAATAATATAATGAAGCTGACAAGCCGTCCAATCCTCTGCCAAAGAAGAGACAGCTCTCTCACTGTTTTTGACACCTTTATAACACAGGCTCTTCAGCATTCAGCACCACGCAGGTGTACACACACATACACACACTCACACTTTAATCAGCTGGACTATACTGCACACCAATTAATGAGAGGACGAGGACTCACATATTCCCAGCTGCAGTAATGTCATAAGGACACTGGGAGAAACTCAGCTGCTTATAGTCTGGGTGGCACAAATGTCTTCAAATGAAACTACATTTGTACAGTTGTTGTTGTTGTTTTTAGCGAAACTAACTAGCACAGTTGACACTTTTCCTATTATGAGGGTTGAAAATATAGTACCTTCTAGAGTCGGAACAGTCTGACTATTGGACTTTAACCAGGTGCAAAAAACACTGTACAGCAAAAAAACTACAGTACAACTTTTATACTGCAAAACTATTAGGAGAACACTCCAAGTTCAGAAAATATGCGTCTCTATTTTAGGGAAAACTGCTGAGGCATGCGACCTCCAAAATTAATAACAGCAATCTACTAGGTCATTGCAATATTTTTAAATACTAAAGCAAGAGCGAGGGAGAGAGTGAACCACAACAGTGCAATTAATGGATTCATGTAGCTCATTGGTGTTTGAGCTCAAAAATAATAAACGTGGTGCAAAGGAGACCATTTTTAGGTTTACCCTTTGCTTTCCCTGTACCTCGCTGAGTTATGAAAAGGTTACTGCACTGCAGGACATCTCTGTCCAGAGCTCAGGACTAAAGGTCATTTTGTTATGCTCCCACCGATTAGCTGTCAGTTTAAACACAAATAATCACAAAGAGTAAGCATTCAAAACAGCTGGTGAAATGCAAAAGCACGGATGCGGTCACTTAACGCGCATTAAATTAGATGTTAAAATACAACTTGTTGCCACTGTTATTACCCTGCCAGGCTTATTTATATTGTGAACATTATTTTAAATTCGACCTTTAACTAAAGAATAACAAAACTCTGCTTTTTCACCTTAATAAAGCTCATCCTTACAGTGGCAAAAACAGCCTGTTCCATGAAGCTAGTTTCTACTGGTCAGCCAAGTCTGATTTTAGAAGGTTTCTGGTTAGTCAGGGAGATTTAAAGCAGTTTAATACAGCTAAGAGCTTTCTGTGAGGACTTAAGAAATCCAGATGAGTGTAGGTTGTTATAATATAAACATTGATTTACATCAATTTACATACAAAAAGAATAATATGTTTTAAATTTTTACATTTTAAGAAACAAGGCATGGATTTCCTAATTCAAAAAGTCCTGATTCAGTTCAAATAGTTTTCAGAATATTTGTTATATCGCATTTTCCGTACTATAAGTCACACTTTTTTCATAGTTTGGCTAGTTCTGCGACTTATAGTCAGGTGCGACTTATTTATCAAAACTAATTTGACATGAACCGAGAGAAATGAACCAAGAGAAATGAACCAAGAAAAAACATTACCGTCTACAGCCACGAGAGGGCGCTCTATGCTGCTCAGTGCTCCTGAAGCCTACCCCTGGGCAGCGTAGAGCGCCCTCTCGCGGCTGGAGATGGTAATGTTTTCTCTTGGATCTTGGTTCTAAATAAATGCAACTTATAGTCCAGTGTGATGTTTTTTTCCTCGTCATGACGTATTTTTGGACTGATGCAACTTATACTCAGGTGCGACTTATAGCCCGAAAAATACGGTAATCAGAATATCATATAATTTAAGCATACACTGTAGCACATTCTGGGTTCATTTTCACAAGGGTTTTTAGAATCGCAGTTTTCAAACTTTCAAACTTTTATTCTAGAATATGAGTCAAAATGTAGCTTTTTGACTGAACTGCAATGCACTTTTTTATTTTAAACATGGATAAATTCTTTAACAGTTCCTGATTAGTTATGTAATGAATCATTCAAACTCATACAGTATTTCTATTTATGCTTAAAATCTTTAATATTCCTTTTGAACCTTTGTGATTAACACTGTGCATTCAGCAGAGATGTTTACACACAGTAAATTGTCCCTTGGTGACTATAAAGGTCAATGAATGTGAGGTCTCACATAATTTCTAGTTCGTTAAGCAGCATTATCATCTTCTGACAAAGAGAATCGTGTGCAAGAGTGTCTGTTTGGACTTAACGATAATGTCAGGCAACGAGCGAATCCCAACTGAGAGCGATGAAATATTCAAAAGCAACCTACTACTGCAGTGTCTGTGGCTGGAGATAAACTCACCAAACGTGGGCTGTGACCACGCCAGCAAGTCCAGAGGCTCCTCTGTCACCGCCATTAATAAAACATTCGCCTAGAAGGCACACTTTCGGTGGGAAGTAGCCTCACATGTTGTCACCTATGAATCCAGGTCTGTCTGTGGTGTTCAAATTAGGTAAAGTGTGTGTGTAGGGGGTAGGAGAGGTTTGGAGTTTTGAGCGAAGAGAAGCAATGAGTGCCAGGAATGAAGCTTTGAAAACCTTATGTGTGGGGGTGAAACTTAAGTGTGTGTCCCATTTTAGTAAGTTTAATGCAGGACTGGAAGTCATTACTTCCCAAAGAAAATGTGTGGAAACTAAAATCTCTGAGGTTCTTCTAGGTTAAGTAGTTGTTTTTTACAAGGAGCTAAAACTTCTAGGAACTGTGTCCCTTATGGGGCAGCAAAAAAAAAAGGAGTTAGCTATCAAATGCAAAAACATTTGGCCAACATGTTCTTCAATGACTTTGGTTTCGGGTAAATTTACCGTAACTGAATTCTGTCACTCAGAACAAGTTTATATATAAACAGTCTGTAGCACAAGCAGACTTCACAAATGAACATTTGTCTTCATCAGTCACTCAGGCTTGTTGGCATATTGGCAGCTGACATTGCAGGAACCTCAACTCTATTCCCTTACCCTTCCTCCTGTTAAATGCCCTGTTCATTCTGCAGAGTTTGAGAAGTGCTTGTAAGGTGAGGAAGGATTCCAGTGAGAAGCCACCTGAAGAAAAACACAGAGAAATGGTTTAACTTTAGCTTATCTTTAGCTTGTGGTTTATGTCTCCAGCGTTTGCATAATGAAAGGCAATGGAGGGCAGTTTTAATGTGAGTGCAGATATACAGTGATCAAGTACACACAAAAACAGCAAAACAACTGACCCTTCGCAAAGACCCGCCCCCCAATAGTAACTGTTGCTATGTCCAACAAACAATGGTGCTCTCACACCACACATCATGTTCTCGCACCCTTAAAAATACATTGTGAGAACAAAGAGGAAACTGACATTAGGTATGATGTCTCAGCTTTCAAAGTCTCAGCTTTCACATGTTGTCATTTTGTGAGAAATTCAAACTATAAATATTGTTATAAGGCTCTTAAATATGTCTTAACAGATCGCGTCTCATGTTCATCTCTTCCAGTTGACTTGTTATAGCACAAAATAAACATGATTGACCGTCAATTTTTCAAGTCCAATGATGTTTGTTTGACAAAATGGCAAATTCTGCATAGATTGGACAGACTGCCTGTCAATTAGATTACCAATTTAAAATTTACACAAGTGGAGAACTTCGTGCCCTTCGGCGACTAAGGCAGAACTATGCCCTGTGGAGGATGTAGATTCAGTCCCAGGTAAAATGATCCAGAGTTACTGAGATTAAAAACCTGCAAATTCCTTTACACCCTTAAGCAAGACATTTAACCCCAGGGAGAGTTTGCTACAGCTAGAATCTCCTGCCAATTAGTGCAGTATATGTCACTTACACTTTGAGTGCTGGATGACAATCCTCTGCAAAGCTGACTAAAAATATTTTATACCTGCTTAAAAGTACATCCTGGCACAGTTTACTCAGAGTGTTGAAACAGGATTTCTGTGGTTCAGAATATAGCCACCCTTAGTCATATAGGTGACGTCAACTCCTACTTTTGCTGTGGAGCGTTTGCTTGATGTTGAGTCGATGAGTGAGATGACACAGAAGTACGCAAGATCAAAGCTTCAAAGAAATGTTGGAGGCTGAGGTTGTCAAAAACGCTGAACCAAACACATTCAGTATCAAAATGGAAAATTCCTCAGGGCCGATCCTTTTGCATTTAAACAAATACACCTCAGAGACCCCACACAACTGACGTACCGTATAATCTCACCATGCAAAACATATTGTCTTTTTCTTTTAACCCTGGAAAGCCTGACATAGAAAATAAAACTGAGAAAAATATTTTATTTTCTGAAATGGAACGGTTTATTTTGAACCTTTAGACTATATATATACTGTCTATTGACAGTACACACACAAGCACATACATTTACACATACATACATATACAGAATATATATATGTATGTATAATACAATACTTTGCATATTTTTTTTAAGTATCGTATTTAATAAATCAGGCATTTATGGCTAATAAATAAATATACCTATATAAGTACACCTTGATTTTATTCAGATGTAAAAATCGATTTGTTGCAAAAGCTGATATGGCCAAAAAGTAAGATGAAACTTTGACAGCTTATAATGTGAATCAATGAGAACTTTATAACATTGTAGCAGACTACTGGCATAAATAATATAAATATAACAATCATTTATGAATATAAATATTGTCACTTTAAATCTCTCAATAATGTCTCAGTAAGATGATATTTAAGTGCTTAGTTTTATAATCAAAGCTCATTACATATAACGCAATGTAATAAATTATACCTGAGGGATGTACAACCTCAAACAACCTCAAAAACCTGATTTATAATTTGATACTTATATTTGAACATGCTTTTTAATAAAAAAAAGATAATCAAGTAAATTTGAATTGCTTAAGTCCAGCAAATGTTCATCTTGAAATATTGATATTTCCAAATGAAAATCAGTAAAGATTTCACAGCAAAAAGACAGATGTTCTGTACCATTACCTGAAGTGTGTATTTTTTACAATTATACTAAAAAAAGTTGTTTAAAAGTTAAACCATCAATCCGATGATAGAAAGCATGTATCAGATAGTGTACAACAGGTCTTTCCACAATGTTTTGATCTTTGGAATTGGATCACTGGAATTTAGAAGCTTAAGAAATTTGCCTATCAAATATGACACAGAAGGCTCTATAGGATTAAGGTAGAACACTGCAAAGACAACAATGCAATCATAAGATTCAGTGCTGTCTCTACTGAAAGCTTTCAGCATTTCAGTTGATTTGATTTGATGCAAAGCTTCCAGAGCATTCTGATGGTGCTGTGCCACGTTTGGCTCGTTCACTCAATGACAGGAACAGGAGTCAAGTGGCTTCTATGAAGCCCTGAACAACAGGGAAACACATCACTTCCTTTTATCAGTCAAAGCTTTGCTTTCTGTCTGAACTACAGCGCAAAAGACCCTTAGCTCAAAATACTTCATCTTGCGCCAGCACTTCAGCCCATCAATCAAGAATCGTCCTCAGAGAAGGGAATGGAAGAATGAGAAAATATCGGAAATAGAATGTGCAGAAGAGAGAGGGCCAATTTGACAGCTTGCGTTCAGGAAAGTTGCTAACCCTGAGTTTTCCTGTTTGAAGAGCTGCTAAATCTTGCATTTCTGGCAGTCTTCTGTTTAGGGTGAATGTGAAAAAAATGACGGGATCTTCGAAAAAATTAGAGGGAAGAGCAACATGTTAAAAATATGCATGAAGTGATACATTAAAGAGGCCACTCATGCATTTAAGGAAGGATTAGTTTAATGAGACACAAGGATTTATTACTCTTGACTGAGCATGACAGCCTGTGTCTTAAAATGGCACATATAATCTCAAAACTTTGACACGAGGCAGAAAGGACGTGAAGCGCTGTGACCTTTCCAAGTTCAGAGGTTTAAAGGCAACACAAACAAACTCTAAAACTAGATACTGTGCATTTTACATGTTCTTAAAGGGATAGTTCACCCAAAAATGAAAATGTTATTGTGTTTATCTGCTTACCCCCATGGCATCAAAGATATATGTGACTTTGTTTCTTCAGTAGAACACAAACTGAGATTTTTCAGTCAATTTTTTTTGCAGTCTATCACTCTTATAATGTAAGAGTGTAATGTTAAAATGTAAAAAAAACACAAACAAAACCAAATTAGAACTTGCGGCTACAATAATGTGTAAAGACACAAAACGATCGGTCTGTGCAAGAAACTGAACAGTATTTATATCATTTTTTACCTCTGATTCATGCAGTGTCAGAACTGTTAGAACTCTCCTGGTTATGTGCTCCTATGCGTGTTCTCACTTCTCAGCAGCCGGCATGAGAGGCATCTTCATCTTCTTCTTGCTTTACTTACAAGTGTTTCTACAACCATCTATCTCTCAATTGGACGATTGACACTCTATCTACAATCTAATATCGGAAAGTTTGCGGTAATGCACTTATAAGTCTGCAATAAGTCTTTGTCATATTTGTCATTTTAGTGCTTGTGAGCGCCCCCACTTCTGCTGATCCACCACTGGGGCGAGCTCCACAGCAGACTTCTACCCGACAGTCAGAGCGGCATTATGTCACGAAAGCAAGGGTTTAGGGTGCCATTTGGGACAGGGATTAAGTCAGGGGTTTCCAGTCCTGTTTCTGCAGGGTTTAGCTCCAGTCCTAATTTAAAGGGGGGGTGAAATGCTATTTCATGCATACTGAGTTTTTTACACTTTTAAAGAGTTGGATTCCCATGCTAAACATGGACAAAGTTTCAAAAATTAAGTTGTACGTTTGAAGGAGTATTTTGGGAACAAAAATACTCCTTCAAACGTACAACTTAATTTTTGACACAAGTTTCGGAAAGTTTTTTTCAAGTATGGCTCTGTGTGACGTTAGATGGAGCGGAACTTCCTTATATGGGTCCTGAGGGCACTTCTGCCAGAAGAGCACGCGCTCCCGTATAGCAGAGCACTGAGAGGCTGAGCACAGACACTCATTCACTGATCAGAGCGAGAGCGTCGCGAAAAGTCATAAAAAAAGTGTGTTTTTGGTTCCCAGGGCAAGACAACCCTGCACAGATTACCAAAAAAAAACAGCATTAAGGGACCAGTGGATGGAGTTTATTTTTACAGAGCATCAACGGAGTTGTGCATGTGCAAGTGTTTTTGTTTGTTCCCTGCATTTCGAAGATGCTTGTTTTACAAACAAGGCCCAGTTTGACGACGTATTTGCGTATCGTTTATTTCTTAAGGATGATGCAATCCCAACGAAAAAGGGTCACGATCGTGTGTTGGAACCGCAGGCGGTGAGTAAATCTGCCTCCTTGTTAGTGCGTCCCCTCCTATGCCAGAGACCCGGGCTCGAGCCCCCGCTCGGAGCGAGTCGTTGCTGCTGCTGCTCTCGTTCAGTTTCAGCCTCGGGATCTGATTCTGGATCATAAATAAACGGCTGAATCTGACTGTTAGCCATGGTTTGTTTTGGATGTTTTTTTCCTCACGGTAATGTCACAGCTTCCACATGCTCTCAACGCAAAAGCCTACTGGCGCTCATGATTCTTTAGCTCCGCCCACATGTCACGCCTCCAGCCGGTCGTGTTTTTCCGGGAAAAATCGGTACAGACTATCTTTCTCTTATGAATATAATAAAACTAAAGACTTTTGGAGTTATGAAGGATGCAGTACTACTCTATAGGTACTCAAGATTAACAGGATATTGAGTGAAAAAGAGCATTTCACCCCCCCTTTAACACACCTGAACCAGCTAATCAAGGTCTTCAGGCAGAGCCTCATTAATGGAAGCCTCCAATGTAAGCAAAAAAAAAAAGAGTGAGTGAGTGACGTGACATACTGCCAAGTATGGTGACCCATACTCAGAATTTGTGCTCGGCATTTAACCCATCCAAAGGGAACACACACACACTGTGAACACACACCCGGCGCAGTGGGCAGCCATTTATGCTGCGGCGCCCAGGGAGCAGTTGGGGGTTCGGTGCCTTGCTCAAGGGTTGCCGGCCTGAGACTTGGGAGTTAAAATTTCTAATCACTAGGCCACGACTCACAAAAAAAGAGGCATAACACTGCAGTGTGCCCCTGGTGAGGAGACGAAGATTTTGGAGTTTAAGTTGAAAACTCTCAACCTTGATCATATCAAATCTGGGAAAACTTGATAAAATCAATCATAGTTGAGATCCAAAACTCTAGCAGAGAGAGAAAATAGTCTTTTTTTACATTTCTGTGTTCTGTGTAAATAGTATTTTAAACAAACATATGCTGTTTCACTGAAAAAGAGAGATATCTTAATTAAAATTATGAGGTTTAAAATAAAACATGCATTGGTGAATCATTCACAGTAAAATAAATAAGATGCACTTAGTAAAATATTTAGCTTTCATGACAAATTTAAATATTAGGGTGAATGTTTGAAAAGTTGTGAGCCTGCCCTGCACACAATGGAACGTATTCACCATTAAACATTATTCAGTCTATTCACCAGAGTAATTTTAGCAGGTGTACCCGACTAACAAAAGAAGTATATAAAATGATTCAGGAGAAACCCATTTCTTCAGCTAAGGAGAATTAACATTCTTTACAAGACCTTACCATGGAAGCCTATTAAAATGTACTTTTACATCAGACATAATAGGAGTGTCTCAGCCAAGTGTTACGCTAACTTTTTGACTAATTGGAAATATGTGTTATCAGTCAAGGATAAGGCTTTAAGATGATTTTATAAATTTAAATAAAAACCACAATCTGACAAATGTAAAATAATGGGTCTAATTATATTCCTTATGCAGAGACAGCTCAGTGGCCTGAAATTGAAAAACACTTTTGACAATGTTATTTAAAGTTGAGGTGTGAAATGAGAGATGGGTAACGGGGAGCACAGGAAGCAATCTCATTCCAATCAGCTTCCATTTCAGGATACACATCAAATCACATTTATGAGGCTGGAAGTAAGTGTAGTGATTCCCAAGGACAAAAGTGAAATGGTGTGCACACATACATGCACATGCCACTAACTGACAGGCTTCGGATCATGACCGGGAGAGCCTGATGTGTTGAATCTTCATGAAGTTTTAATGGGGTCCACTTGTTTAATCTTTTTATACATTATATGCTCCTTATTTGTAATGTCTGCAGGGATGATATGCTTGCAAATGGATGATGGCTTGTATATGACGGAAGCTAAATCACTATTAACTTGAAACACCCCTGGCAAACCCCAAACTCTCTGTATGTGATGAATAGACATACAATTCTGTCTTAAAGATGCTCTATTTATTTGCTGGTTCTTCTTTGTCCCAATGATATATGAGCATTTTCCACTCATTTACATTCGGATGGATCCTTTCCATCACTCTGACTGAGTCTTTACATTATGTTTTTTCTACTTTATTCTTCTAAAAGCACGGTATAAGGTAAATGTCTCTTCTCATTTTTTATATTAATAATAAAACACCGACTTTGTCTGTTGGCTACTTTCAAGTGTACACGTTAAGAAAAGTCAAATATGCATTTTGACAAGGTTTTGAATAAAATTACCAGATATGAGTACATGAATAAACTTAGAAAACTAAAATGTAAAAATATATCATTTATCACCGCAGGTTTTCTCCTTCAAGACAGAGGTCAAGCTATTTTTTTCTTTATTCCCTCAAAAATGCATGATCTGCAGCTCTATTATGCAAAAAAGCACATTACTATCAATCAGTTATGCATATATTCTTACAGACAGATCCACTACAGGCTTTTAGAGATCCAGTACTAAAATAAAAAAAGTGAGGGGTCGTCCAGAGTATCTCGAGGAAGGTCAGGTCCTCACTCAAGAAATATTTTCACAAAGCAGATAGACAAACAAAAATCAATGCAGGTTCTCAAATCCATCTTGAATCATATTTTAGATGCTGCTGGAATCTGTACCAGGCTTTAACCAAGACTTTTCTGGATTTTTCAGCTTCTCAACAAAGAAAATGCCAGTTAAAGAGATCCCAGTCTATGTTTTCTTGGTAAACAGCAGCACTGATGGTGATCCAGCATTTCAGTTCATATAAAACAAAATGGAAAATGTCTTTCTGTAGACACTGTAACTAGGTTACTGCATAAATACTGCATAAAATTAGTTTACATAGTTTTATCCAAACCAGATGTCCTAAATTACCTATTTAATAGAAAAAGACAAACAAAATCCACAAGTTGGATGCCTGGTAAAAAATAAAATAAAAGAAGTCAATCACCATCTGTGTGTATGCATAGGGCTCCAACATTCAGCTACTGCTACCAACTATTAATAAATCAGGAAAAGGAGTTTTACATTACAGATATGGAGACCAAGAGGGACGTGCTGCTTCATGAAGCATATAATCTCATTATCAGGACTGTTAAGAAAGCCAATTAGAGTGTAAATCAGCAGACGGGATAATTCAGAGTTGAATATGCAGCAAGATGCCCTGCTGTATTGGCAGAAACACAGAGAAGGGAATCTCAAATAGTCTCAATGAAATGCAAACTCTTTGTATAGACAAAAACTTTTCAGGGTGCAGTTCATCCTTGTAGTTTGCATTGCACTTTGATACATATTTGCAAATTACAAAAGGTGGAAATTTTCCTTTGGACCTGGCATGTATAGTACCAAGAATTGTTCATATGATTGGTAAGATTGCAAACATGGCTTATATTCAGAAAGTGTCACTTTACTGTAGTCCTAATGAATCGGTCAGTGGTACAGTGTATCTACAGTGTATCATTGAGCCAAACTGGCACGTTTCTAGGGTCCCAGTGTATTATTGAACACACACCAAGAGGCACATCAGTGTTGTTCAGGTCTGTTGGGCAGTGCCTACACTTGACAAGACAAAGCACTCTGGAATAATGAAGTAGGTTAATAAATCTTAGCTGGTGACTTGGAGCATGCGTTAAATCCATTTTTATAATTTTCCTCTAATCTTCATGGCTGTTTCTGCATGATAAGGACTTTCCCTGGTGAAATGCTGCAACTTCTCCAGTCACTTAAAATATGCCCATATTTTACTGTCAAGCATTGATTTCTGAGGGCCCGTTTCCTCTTCTCTATGTGCAGCGCTAAAGCAGCTCAAGGACAGACTAAAGCAATTTCAGTCATTTGGCTTGTTTTTCGTCAAATAAATTTGAATGAGCAAGAGGCAGCAGGAGAAAGCAAAAGCAAACTGATGAATCTGATGTTTTCAAGTGGTCCCGTCAAAGTTGATTGAGCTGAACACCCCAGCCGAATGAATGACTGCTGGTTTTGGCAAAGGATCATCAAATGAGGTTCTCTAAGGGAAACACATTTCCTGCAAGGGCTGTATCGGACTTCACATTGACTGTAGATATTCTACAATTGTTCTTTGCAATACATTATTGATAAAATAAAGAATGCTTAAATAGAAACAACTTGGACAGGAATACAGATACAAAGATAAAGGACTGATATAAGTATACAAAATACAAGTTTACCATTAGGAGTCTGCATGGCAGTAGAAGTTTAACACTGGGATGTGAATTCGCAGGGCAGCTAGTTAGTGATTTTATTTCTGTAGCAGAAATTTTAACAGCATTGCATTGTGTGGTAATTTATTCCCAACTGAATCAACATCTCTGAGTTTACATGAAGGATTTTGGCCCAGGGCTGCTGTCAAATCACTTGACACTGAAATTAATGCAAAAGTGAAAAGTTTTGTGAGCCTGTAAATATGGGCATGAATTAACATTAACATCACTATAACTCTATTATACGGGAGTACCAAATCTGTGATCAATAATAACCATAGCAATGTTTTAGGGTAAAGGATGCATGATTACCATCCAGCATTTTCTATTGTAAACCACTATACAATTCTTATATGGAATATGATTAACACTTACAAGAAGATTTACAACCATATTTAGCTTCAGTGTGTATTTGTCATGGCCTGTTTGAAAAACCTCCCTCGTCCTCCATGAGTTTCATCACGAAGGAGCCATGCAAATTTTTGTTTTTACAATTCCACTGAGAAACAATTATATTCTGAATAGTGTTTATACCAGTGTAATATTGTCTCTTTACCAAGGGAGGGAATCAATAACGAAGCATGTCCAAGCTGCTTTCAACAGCAGTCTTCTGAAAATCCATTTACATGCACATATAATCTCATTTTCAGCATTGTTGATATTTTGAACTATTTCTCTCGCCACAAGATACAGTTATTTTATGATAAATCATCTAGACTGAAGTGCATATTAAAATTTTTCCTAAAAACATGGTAGAGCTCACAGAGCTGCATTTCTAGAGCAGAACACTAAACAGAGCATATAATCCCTTAAGATACATTGTCCCTGTACATGACAATGTGCCAAAGACATATATATATATAAAACAGCCAGTGTTGCCAAAAGTGTTTATTATAAGAAATAAAATGCAGTAAAATTCTACTATTAAAAAATCGCATACTGTTTGTGACTAAATGAAAGAATAATTGTATTATATAATTTTAGGTCCTAAATAGTCCTAAGAGTGCACTTAACTAAAAAGGTTTTTTTTCCATTCTGTAACAAGGTGAAGAGAAAGGGTCTTTCTTTTCACTGGTTTGTATTTTTAGTCAGCCATATTCATTCAGTGCACCATCTGATGAGGTGAAGGGCAGAAAGGAAAACAATCTTGTGGTTAATGAGCATGTTTTTCCAAAGAATGGTTAAAACATGCCATGCTAGAATGTGACTGAGGAGAAGAAACAAGCAAAAGCAGCAATAAATGACTCTGTGCATGCTGCTATCCACTTAGCAACAATACCAACATTACGTCAAAAAAAGCAAATGGTGATAATTTATAATTTAGCATCCTGAATAATGAAAGGCTCCTAAAATAAACCCAGACAGCAGATAAAAGGTGGTCTGTAAAGGCCACTCTAATACCTGGCACATCATCTCAGCTATGTAAATAACCAGCACAAAGGGTAAAGTACAGCACATGCGTACAGCACAACTTTATGTTGATATTGAGCAAACCCACAAAATGGATATGAGTTTAAATTCAAATTAGGCTGATTGCCTGTCACTTCACTCTAGTTTGTCAATTTACAATTTAATGCTAAGTTGTTTAACAGCTTAAGCCACCCTTTTTAAAATAGAAAAACAACAGGGATGTGACATTTTTGCAAAACATTTTTGCAGTATATTTTTTTTTGCTCATGTCCAAAAAATTGAGATCCCATGCATCCCTCCACCTCCCTATCACTTCCTCTATTTTTTTCTCCATGTACGTAGTACAGCAATGGGGGTTGAACCGAGCCTAGAGGAAACTAATAGGTTTAAAATTATATCCATCCATCTTAATTAGTGCAGCACACCTACAGTATTCAAGTCAACTCAACGGCTGCTTCATAAATGACCTTAATGCATAATGTAGCTTTTTAATCATGTTTTCATGAACGATGCAGATTTGATTTTGCACTTAATGAGAGTTACTGTATAATTCACTTAATTCAAAGCGGACATCATTACTTAAATAGTGTGCAAGATATTCTGTCCAACCAATGCATTTTTGTCCACATAAAGGGTGCATCGCTGGGTAAGAAATAAAGGCAGGCTGTGAAGTCAATGCCAAATAGAGACCACAGCACTTGCCAGCCACATGAAGGGCTGTCTAATGCACAAACACTCACACATAAACAAGTTCGGCACAGATAAAGCAGGGGAGAGGACATAATGAAAATGAACCAAACCAGCTCAAGCGCTTCGCAGCTCACATCAAAAGCCACAGTGTATTTTTTTTACAGAATAAAGCCTCTGCTTTAGTGCAGCCTAATGCAGATATAAATCCAAGATTTTAAGTCCAAGATCACCGCGTCCACACGCAGCGGATTCTCTCTCCTGTCAGAACAGTGTTTTTGTATTTTTTGGCTTGTGAGTTGCAGTGTTTTTGTACCTCTTCATCGCGTCTACCTGTTTTTACAGAACCACATTTTTAGAGTTAAACTCCAAGCACGTGAAAGAGCTGTGGGATCTCGGTCTGCTCTAGAGGCCTACACCATCACTGACCCCCACTACTGCATCTCGCAGCAGAGGCACCACAATCAGCGTGAGAGGAAGCAGAAGAGGGGTAAGCGTGGAGGTATCTGGGCTAGGCTAACGGCTAACCCACACAAGCTAGCTATCCCCACCATCGCACTGGCTAACGTATGCTCTTTGGACAATAAACTGGATTTGTGGTTTGTGTTTACATCAGTGATGCATGGTGCCTAGATGCTGTTGTTGTCTGCAAAAACTGCTCACCCCTGAAGGAGTTTTCCCAAAAATACACCAACACATTGACTTTCCAACATGGTGTAACAACACTTTGGACTTTGAGACACAGAGAGGAGCTTAAAAATCTGAACACTGCCTTCAGAGCTGGAGATGAGGTGGGCCTGAGGACTGCTAGGTCCAACCTATCCCACTGCATCAGAAAGGCTAAGAGACAGTACTCCAGGAGGATAGCCAATCCATTCAGCAACAGCAGAGACACTCAAAGCCTGTGGCAGGGGATACAGACCATTACAGACTACAAGCCCCCATCATGGACCTGTGACAGCACCATCTCCATGCTGAATGAGCTGAACACCTTCTTCGCTCACTTTGAGAAACAAAACAGCATTACTGCAGAGAAGACTCTACCTCCTCCCAACGACAAGGTGATGACACTGTCCCTGGACAGCATGAGGAGATCCCTCAGTAGGATCAATGCACGCAAAGCTCAGGGTCCTGACAACATCCCTGGGCATGTACAGAGAGACTGTGCAGTGGAACCCATTGATGTCTTCACAGAAATTTTCAACATCTCACTAAGTCAGGCTGTTGTCCCCACATACTTCAAAGCTACCACCATAATTCCAGTTCCAAAGAAGCCATCTCCATCCTACTTCAATGAATACCGTCCAGTTGCAATCACTCCGTGCAATGACTACCGTGCAGTGTGACAACAATTCTCACTGAATGTGGAGAAGATGAAGAAGATTGTTGTTGACTTCAGGAGAGTGCATACACAACATGTTCCTCTGACTATCAACAGTCCGACTGTGGAGATAGTGAGCATCACCAAGTTCCTGGGAGTGCACATCACAGAGGACCTCTCCTGTACTGACAACACCGCAGAACTGGCCAAGAAAGCACAGCAGCATCTCTACTTCTTCCACAAACTGAGAAGAGCTAGAACCCTGGCCCCATCATGTGCACCTTCTACAGAGGCACCATTGAGATCATCCTGACTAGCTGCATCAGTGTGTGGTATGGTGCCTGCAAAGTGTCCTGCTGCAAGTCACTTCAACGCACAGTGAGAGCAGCTGAGAAAATTGTTGGTGTCTCTCTCCCCTCCCTCCAGGACATTTATGGAACACGCCTCCCCCATAAAGCCCTCTTCATCACTGGTGATCCCACTTACCTGTCACACAGCTTCTTCATCCTGCTTCCATCAGGGAGAAGACTGCGGAGACTCCAGGCCAAAACCAGCAGACTGAAGGACAGCTTCATTCATCAGGATGTCAGGAACCCGAACTCCCTCCTGACCTTGCCTCCCCTCCTCTCTTTTGCCCCAGTCACCACTGAACTCTGAACCCCCCCCCCCCCCCCCCCCCCCACAGTTACCACATCCCAAGGTCCTTCCACTCCCCCTCCTACTAACAAACTCTGACCTGCACCAGTCACTTTGTGCAGCATTGTTCTGCTTTCAACAACCTCTTCAGTCAGTTTAATAAAGAACTGCTCCCTGAGCTTTTGGTTATTTTAAATCAGTCCGAATAAGCTCTTTTGCACTACATTCATTTTATCTGCACTGTTTGTTTACTTCACTGGTTTGCACTTGATCTGCCATGTGCCCTGTGCTCCTTTATTTAACTGGATTTTATTTTATTTTATAGTTTTTTTAGATGCCCTTATTTGTATAATTGTATTTTATATTTAATCTGTATCTATCTGTATTAATGCTCTACTATTAGTGTTATCTATATGCACCAAGGGTCTGTGAGTAACGCAGTTTCAATTCTCTGTATGTGCTGTATGTGGAAGAATTGACAATAAAGCAGACTTGACTTGACTTGATATACCCAATGCAAGCATTTGTTTGTGGGGTAAGTATGTCATCAGTGAATTAGAATGTCTTCCAGAATCAAAACCAGATCCTCTTTGGCCCCAATTCAGGGAAGACCCGGAGGGAAGACAAGAAAGCTGTGCAGTCAACAAAAACCAAACCCAACAACCATCTTCTGTGTGAAAAAAACACATGCACCTCACAAACAGTGTACCACATATACTTTAGATTATCAATACGGACAATAAAATTCTTTGATTAAACTAACTTGGGAGTCTTGATAGGCAATGGTGAATGGACCAGCTAAACAGAGGGCGGTGATATATTTATGACTCTTTCTCTCTAGAGCAGGTCTGGTACAGGATAGATAAGACCCCTCTTCCCTGCACAGGTAATACAAAACACCTGTAAAGTCACACTGTGGGTTGTTCAATTCATTGGGGTGAATAAAAAGTGAGGGATACAATATATCTAACTCATATTGACTAAATACACCAGTGGTTACATAAAGGAAGCAAGCACTGGAATGTACAGACTAAAATGTGCTTTTGTATCTGCAAATATGCCAGGGGTGTAGATTACGCGGGGGACCCCCCCCCCCCTTTAATATAACGGAAATTCATCCCCCGCACTTTTTCGGTAAAGTGTGTTCACATAGAGGTTTTCAAGAGCTGGTGTGAATAAATATAGATTCAAACTCAAAGAGACAGGACCGTCTGTGCATGAAATGATATTCTATTCAGACCCAGAAGGCGAGATGAACATCACTGAGCGCTAAACTCTCCTGCAGTGTGTGTGTGTGTGTGTGTGTGTGTGTGTGTGTGTTTCTTTATACTCGAAGCCGGAGGTCGCTCTCGCGCAGAAATTCATAACAGGAAACTCATAATATGGACAAAATCGTTCAGCTATGCTGTATGAAAACAGTTGTTTTCACAGAAAAACAGACACTTTTGGAAACACGAACACATTAAACATATGACTGCGACAATATGTTTTTTCAAGTCATCTCCAGCAGGTGATAAATAAAGTATATGAACAATGCAGTACTATTACAGTATAGAAACTATTCTGCCTATTTATGTGATAAAAAGTGTTTGTAGTATATAAACAAATCATTATTATTTGTTATTGTCCAGCAGTTATAGATTTCTAAGCCAATTCAAAGCTTGAAATTATAGAAAAATTCAAGTTGCCTATACACTACCAATCAAAAGTTTTTGAACAGTAAGCTTATTAATGTTTTTTAAAATAGTCTCTTATGTTCACCAAGCCTGCATTTATTTGATCCAAAGTACAGCAAAAAATAATTTTTTTTAAATATTTTTACTTGCTTATTTAAAATAACTGATTTCTATTTGAATATATTTCAAAATGTAATTTATTGAGATTTCAAAGCTGAATTTTTAACATCATTATTCCATTCACACGATCCTTCAGAAATAATTCTGATATACTGATTTGCTGCTCAAAAAAAATAAAAATAAAAATACACTTCTTATGAAAATGTGAAAACAGCGGAGTAGATTTTTTTTCAGGTTTCTTTGATGAATAGAAAGTTCAGAACAACAGCATTAATATGATATAGAAATCTTTTGTAAAATGACGTCTTTATTATTACTTTTGATCAATGTAAAAGAATCCTTGCTAAATAAAAGTATTAATTTCCATAATTTTTTTTCCCAAAAAATAAAAATTATACTGACTCGAAGCTTTTGAATGATATAGTGTATAATGTTGCAAAAGCTTTTTATTAAAAAAAATTGCTGATATCTGAATCGTTTTATTCATCAAAGAATACTGAAAAAATTTACTCACCTGTTATAAATATTGATAATCAGCAAATCAGCATATAAGAATGAATTCTGAAGGATGAGACACTGAAGACTGGAGTAATGATGCTGAAAATACAGCTTGGATCACAGGAATTAATTACATTTTAAAATATATTCAAATAGAAAATAGTTATTTTATATAGTAAAAATATTTCACAATATTACTGCTTTTGATGTTTTCTGGATCAAATAAATGCAGGCTTGGTGAGTAGAAGAGACTTCTTTAAAAACATTAAAAATCTTACTGTTATAAAACTGTTGACTGGTATATTGTAATGTTTTATATTATATTGTAATGGCAGCAAAAAAAAAAAAAAAAATGTGTGTAGTTAAACGTGAACTGGTAACTCTAGGTTCAAACAGGTGATCCCAGGATGCAAAAGAAGATGTTGGTTAGCAAACAGTTTTGTTTACCGTTCACTTCCATTATATGGATAAAGTGACATTTCTCAAAATATCTTCTTATATATGTTCTGCAAAAGAAATAAAATCAAGTTTGGAATATGAGTAAGTGAATATGGATAACCATGACAGAATTAATTTGTAATTTTTGGGTTAACTCTTATCTCTTTAAGAATGGCAGGTCTGTTTAATATACTTTTAACTATACATTTAACAGCACTAAGGAAGAAATGTAAAATAAAAATGTATTGTTAAATGTCTTAACGTTACTACAGTATGTGTCATTATAACAAATAATGTACTAGTTGTATAGAAAACATATTTGGTCATGGCCATGCATCTGATCATTTATACATATATAATCTTTAATTATGGTTAGGAAACTTGTTTGCCTTCAAATATTCCAAGAAATAAAAAATCCAGACAGAAGGACATAACTCAGAACGGAAAAGTGCACATTATGCAGATCATTTCACCTGCCATCTAAAGGCAACCATTAAATTTTCATAATAGTCTATTGTATGATGGATGCACTGCACAGCTGGTTCTTTATCTCCACATTTTCCCCATAATATCACATTGACTGTGCACTCAGTGTGATATTATTTGTTTTTTTTCCCGTTTTTCATTTCACATTTACTGTTCAGCTCACAGCATTCTTTCCAACCCTGCTTCTTTCCCTCAAAGCATAATAAGATAACACTCTGTCTGAATATTGATTACTCATATAATGGGAACACAAACTACTACAGAGAAATATGAATGGAACAGGGGAATTCCCAAAAGAGGTGCAACTTGCTGCACTGGTTCGGGATTTACATCTCAATCTCATACACTGACAGGCAAACTCCTGCATCTGAAAATTAGAAATGTATGAAAACAGCTATACATTTCATTACAAATCCTAAACAATGCATTATTAATGAATTCAACACAGAAGTTGAACACATTGCACCTCATAACTCTTATTTGAATTGCTTTGAACTTAAACAGTTAAAACATAGTGGTAGACTCTCTTGGACCATACTGCCTGCAAACCTACAGACTTCTATAAGACAGAAGAGTAAAGGTCTGAGTTAACCTTAAATGGGCCTTGCCAACAGTCCACCTTCTATTAACTGACTAATCCGATACATATATAAAAAAAGATCAAGGTTTCATGGTGTGCAAGGTTTTTAAAAGTATAGTTTATCCAAACATTTAACTTTTCCTTAATTATTCATGTTATTCCAAAGCCATTCTTTTTTTTCTGCAGAACACAATTTTATTTTAAAGGAAGTTGGTAAGGTTGTTTTTTTAAGTATTAACAAAGCACTTATGTTATATGTTCCACAAAAGAAATAAAATAATTTGGAATGACAAGAAGTGAATAAATAAAGAATAAAAATTTTAGAAGAACTATTCCTTTAAGGTTTACAAGAGGCCATTATAATGAGTGCTATTCAGGCAAACTAGGGACAATGACCTATAAAAATGTTCAGAGTAAAAAAAAAGAGGAACAATCTGTCCTTGTGAAAATATACTACAAACAATTTTAAAAACTTTTGAATAGAAATACTTTCTCATTTCCATCATTTTCTGTACAGATTTTTTGGACTGGGACTGCTTTGGCACTGTGTGTGTTTTTTCCACTCTGTCTATAATAGTAGCATGATTGATTTCAGATGTACCAGCCCCTAAACTGAATTATGTTTTCTGATGCTTTACAAGCTGGTCAGATGGGCTCTTCCTGACAGAGTGGATGATTCTTGGCCAGAAAAAGCATATAAGGGTTGAATGTGGAGAGCGTCAATCATCAAATCTAAGGTTTGGCCTATAAATACTTAATTTCAAGGTCAATTTGGCCAAACACTTCAAAAGCATTGGTGAAAACAGAGTAGCAATTTTAATAAACTGTTCACACAAACATTTTGTTTTAGCCAGACAACACACACACACACACTCAGCAAATCCATCAGTTAATATTGTGGTGCTCCATCTCACCACAGGTGATAACCTTGAGATGTCAAATTTGATTTGCTTTACAACAAACTTTATGTAATAATTCCTCCATCCATATTTTATCATTTGTGACATCTGGGGGCAATAACGCAGATTAAGTTAAGTAGCTGGCATGGTTTCCCCTTATGGAACAAATACAAAATGTTCAATTGTTGAATGGAGAGCAGCTGCACAGCAGCTCCTCTACACAAAGCATTTGGAATTGAACCAATCAAGCAAACATGAGTAATACCCTACTGTACTCAAAAGAAAAATTGACCCAGTAAAGACATGTGACAATTTCCTCAACAACAGCAACGTAAAAATATCTGTCACGAGACCCAAAATGCTGTGAGAGGGATTTTCGTTTTGCTAATCTAAGCCTCATTTCACTTCTCTTTATCCCCAGAGCTATGCTTCCTGTTTTCTCCTAGAGAGGAAATAGTGTAATGAGTGCATTCTCAAGGAGGCTATGGGCGTCTCCAAGAGCAAAATAGACTTTCCTGGCAAAGTGCACAATGTTATTTGGACTGCACCCAGAGAGACACTCCCAGGAAGTCTCAGGGTGGACACCTTAAAGGACTCCCTGAATCTCTTCCTGCATACATTCTTAACCAACAATACCATATGTCTTTCATCTCACACAGCTTTTCCACCAAAGCACCTCAAATTTTTCAAAAACTCATCATTTTAGCAGCTCTTTGTCAGATTGTGGATCTTTGAACAACTTTATACTGCATCTACACCGACCTGGATTTAGTTTGACAGTAAATTCTCACACTTCCTCCTTTAGGGAAGGTCATTTTTGATGGACTATTTTTAGAACTCTGCGCCTCTGCGCCTTGATGCAAGTCCATTTAGTTTTTGGTAGTACAAACAGTAAATCAACACCAACAACAAATCATTGCACAATATTGCCTAGAACTGTCCATAAGTGGACAGTCAACAATTATTGTGATAACCAAGTCAAATAATCAGGTAATGCTTACTATAAAAATAAAAATTTATATAAAAAATTTGAGCTGCACAATTAGTCATTAAAGTATCAGAATCTCGATTCAAACACCAACACAATCGTATTTCTAAATGACAACTATTCGTCTGTGTTTACTAAACCTTTGACAAAGTCATACCAGAGCATTCATATCTTAGTTCGCACTGTCGCATGGACACATAGAGAGCGGTTATCACGTTTAGGTAAAAAAACAGCTTCACAAACAGTCTTTTCAGACTTCTTTCTTTGGAAAGTAATGTGTGCTTCAAATACAGTTCGTTGATTACATTGTTTCACCACTCTTTGTCGAAAAAGTGACTTTTAAAAATGTATTTGTCATTCAATCATCCATTCAAAAGATTCATTCAAAGACGATGATTATTTTTTTATCAATCTTTTTTTTTTTATCAATTAATTGTGATAGCCCTAGTCCAAATACACTTATTTTTGCTTACTCTTTCCTTATTTAGCAAACTATGTGATTTCCAGTCCCTAGTGAGTCATGATTGAGTAAGTGTGTAAACATGAATATGTGTAAAACACTGCCTGCTTATGTTCTTTCATGCACCTCACGAGTTCAGCAATGCAGTGAGCTATCATGATACTCAAGGGCGGGGCAAATTCCCAGTGTTCCTCATCTTTCCACACTTGACAGCTCTCAGTTGTTGTATGAAAAAATTATCTTGTCGTTTTTTGTTCTTACTAGCAACCTATGTGCATACACTAGTTATAGACTGAACAAACAGATCAGATTTCACTCACAAAATGACAGAGCAGTCAGTGAATACATAAATATCAGATTTGAAAAACAAAAAAGATTTGTCTAGCGTGTGTTAAATATTACTTATAATACTTTTGTTTTCATTTTCCCTACTGCTTTTAGAGCTTATTTACTATCTGTCTAATTCACCAGCATCAAAAAGACCATTTTAGTCCCAATGCCTAGAGCTGCTATGTTGATATCTTTTTAATCTAGTATCCTAATGCTATATTAACAAAGCTTTGAATGAGGAGAGAAATTTCTGTAAATGTATTGAGAGGAAATTAGTCCATTAACACACAAAGACAAAATAAATGTTTTCTTCAAGATTAAGGTAAATAACACAAGTGAGGAATAATGTTTTTTTTTTTTTCAGGTAACATTTAGGCATCAGAAGGCCAATGCAACAATTTCATGAGGGTTCATGAGTTTCAAAATGCTTTATTAGAACAGAACAGAATAGCAGTATATAAATCATGTATATTTTGTTGTGACCATGAGCACCAGGCTTTAATAACTTACTTTCACATAGTCTGTGACAGAATTATAGTGCTATAATGATAGCCCTATGATAGAACGGGAGACAATTCTGGAACACAATCACAATATTATAAATCTACCGATCAAAAAAAAAAAAAAAAAAAAAAAATTCATGGTGGGGCATAACACACCCTACTGAAGAATAAATTGGAACACAATTTGAGATATTTTGGATGTAGCGACGGAAGCACTTTTTGTAGAAGAGCATAAGCAGCAATGTGATTATGAAGTGACACAGAAAAGACAGTTTACAATAGAATTATTGAACAAAGTCATTATTTTTATGTTCTTCGCTTACAAAAAGTGTTCCCATCGCTTCATATAACCCAGATTCTGACGACGACTTTTCATACCTTTTATGGACCTTGACACTGTTATTTACTCGGCAGTCTATGGGACAGTCTCAAGCCTCCAGGTTTTCATCCAAAATATCTTAAATTGTGTTCTGAAGACAAACTGAGCTTTTACGGGTTTGGAACGAAATCAGGGTAACTGATTAATGACAAATTTTTTATTTTGGGGTGGAGTAACCCTTTAACATTACTTTTCATTTTTGAAAGAATGGACTTTTCATTAAAACCTTAATAAATCAACTCAACTTGAGGAAAATGGGTATCTGATGACCCCTTTAGACACGATGGTATGTAGTGAACTCTGTCTCTATCCTCTCATTCAGATGTGTGAATCACATCCAAATTACTTTTTCATAAAAGTAATTAAACTAGTAATTGAAATGTACCTTTTACTTGTCTTGAAAAAGACTTTCAGATAAATGAATCTACTCACTAGTCTGCTTTTACAGCTTCACTGTGTTTATAATCAGCTCTTGCAAACTATTCTAAGTCAACTTATCAGGAAAATGTTTTAAATAAAGAGAAAAAAAGTTTTTGGAAACTTAATGATGGCGTTGAAATCATGGAACCTGTAAACACATTGCTTTCAATGAGAATCACTGGCTGTCAATACAGTATACAGCAGGCTTCCTCAATAGGCATACAACAAACAGATTACAGAACTACCAAATTTAGCTATAAGTGAAATTGCATTATATAATAATTGCTGTTAATAGTGTTATCTGTAATAATACTAGTATCTGTTTGATTACATCTTTAATTGATTTTCCAATACATTTCTGTCATATGCACATAAACTGACAGTCACCACTGATAAGATAGTACTAAATATTGTAGAAACTTAATTTTCTGTAAAGTTGCTTTGCAATGTTTGTATCGTAAAAAAATAGTGGGCAAATTGGCTTGTTGAGTAAAAAAAAAATATTTCATACTCTGTAGTTAATCTTCCATTCTTCTGTAACTCTTTTTATTCAAACATACACATGACACAAGACATTCCTCAGACTAATCTATTGTTTAGCTTGAGAAGGCTTAGAATACGATGCACAAGTCATGTGGATTACTTTCCTGACAACTATGTAGTCCTACTGTGTACTCCTCCTTTAGTGTGCCATAGAAGAAAGATCATAAGAAAGTCATACAAATTTGGAACAACATCAGTGAAAGTAAATCAACAAAATTCCACAGTAGATGGATGCTAGGATGCTGTTGATAAGGAGTAAAAGTGACGTCAAAAAGGAAACAAAGATGCTGTCTGCAAAAAGTACACACTTTTGCATATTCTTTGTAGTTTCAAAAAAACCTCTTAAGACTCTTAAAGTTCAAGGGTGATTTTATGAGTATAGTCAAGGAGTCAAAACAATTCAGAATAATTTGAGATAGATTTCTCTTTTAAAGCTTAAAAAAGGGTATTTTTTTCTCTCTCTGTTAAAATACTTTCTCCCATTCCAGCTTCAATATAAGTAGGGTATTTGTAGGTCAACAAGCCCAACATAGCAACATTGTCTAGTTTGGGGCAGTACTATTTGCTAGTCTGGCCAATGACAGACAAGGAAGTGTTCTGGAAATCTATTTTAAAGCATTATTTTTGCATTTCCATTTATAGATTTTTCTACAATTTTGCCCACCACCCCACTTCACACATATAATTATATTCACATTCATATTGACAATCACACATGCTTGGTTTCTTTTATTGTTTTAATGACTGTGGGGGGTAAATGAGTCACACTGCACTACCCTGATGAATCAATACTAACATTCCTGATAACAAAATGGCATTAAACAGGCAAATGATAATGAAAAATCTGTCATAACTTGTTTACTCATTTATTTTAGATCGATAGAGCACGATGCTGAGGGATCAAAGGATCTGTATGTTAAATTATCAGGCATGGGCTTGAAATCTGTTGCTTCACTCAACATTCACATTGTCAGTTAAACCAGAAGTCTATTGGTTTCTACGCTTCAGTGAAATCAAATGGACAACCCATTAAACTCATGCAGCACCTGCTCCAGTCAAATACAATTTAAAGCTCAAAAAACAAAAAATCTAATTTGGAAGAAAGAGCACATAGTCACGCAGTCCGATGTTGATTCACTGACAGGAAATGAAGCATCAGATGTTGAGTGATTATCTCTGGATGTTTTGAATGGGAGGCCTATGGACCCTCTCAGCATTCAGTCTTTGTGTTGTACATGTTCGTTTCTATCATGCCTATGTCGAATGCTGTTTGTGAATGCAAAAATGTAGCTGGCAATTACAGCTAAGAGACAGATTTTTCTGAGTTACTAATCAATGTCTGGAGAACAAGAGAGGAGTTTGAAATGTGTACGATAATTTGTATGCTTCTGCAGATCGTAATGTCAGAAGCATCTGTTTAGATTGAATTTGTGTGCCATCTTTCGAATTATTTTCATGCTTTCAATTTGCATGCGAGTTGCAAAACATGTGGTGATAAAAGATGTACTTCCCAGGGAAATAAAACTCAGCTTATACTAAATTAGTATTCCTTGGTAGGAGGTTTCTATCGGGCAACTAAGGACACGTTGCTAATTTGCTCAGGGTAAAACTTGCTGGCAAACAATAAATAATACTTCCCTGTGCACTAAGAACCTAATGTGAAAGTAAAACAAACCCAAAACTAGGATAAATTCTGAGGATCAGATATCTTTATACAAACACATAGCATCTTATTTGCTATTCAAATTACATCTCATTTGAAGTGTACTTTATCAGAACAGAATGAAGTGCCAGCAGGGTTAAAAGCTGTCTAATATTTACTGTCATGGTAATGTTTAGCTGTTGAGCTCTCATATAAATCATCATCACTGATTAAAGATGAACTATAATATCTAAGTCAGTAGCTTTGCCAAACACAATAGGCAAAAATAATAAGGGTTTAATGAACAGTTCCTGCCTTGTATGTCATGTTATGCGGTTAATTGCTGTGTTTACATGAAGGCTTTTCAGTTTGATTGAGCCATAAATCTGACTATAAACTTATTATTCGGTTGCATATAAACTTAGATTGTAATGGTACTGACTTCAGCGAATGGTTTAGTTTAGTTCATTTAGTGAAAGATTTGTCAAAACAATTCAAACACATAACTCTTCTAGTTGACTGATTCATTAAAAGAACTTATGAATCATCAGTTTGTTAATTTGTAAAGAGAACACAAGAAGAATGTTTTCTTGGCATTATTCACATTTATCACATTAAATCAGATTGAGTCAGACTCACAACTCAGGTAAAATATTTTTTTTTGCTGTGGTGCTAAATATTCAAAAAGGTGCAGGAAACACTGCAAAGTTTAAATAGCACCATGGTGTGTTTTGTAGGGAAAATCAACATAAAACCTTTCTTTTATAGAAACATCTTTCTCAAATTGGGGAAGTTGCGGCCTAGTGGTTAGAGAGTTTGTCTCCTAACCCTAGGGTTGTGGGTTTGAATCTCGGGATGGCAAAGTTTGTTCACTGTGTGTGTGTGTGTGTGTGTGTTCACTGCTGTATGTGTGTGCACTTTGGATGGGTTAAGTGCAGAGCATGAATTCTGAGCATGGGTCACCATACTTGGCTGAATGTCATGTCACTCACTCACAAATTATTCCTGTATCTTATTTGTTGACTATATCCTACTGAAATAAATTTTACTGAAGATGCTCCTAATTATACTAGAATATGCAAAAAAGTATGTGATTTGCTTCCTTTTGGCCTGTAACATTAGAAAGTAATCAGAAGCCAGTGTTCATTTCAATTCTCCCAAGACAAATGCCTTCAAGTTATCACTGAGAAACCATCATGTGGAGGCCATCACACCTGTCTTCCAAACTATAACCCCTTTAGAGTCCAAACCCCATGGCAAAACCCAATCCCACATGACTCAGACAAAAACAGAACCCAAGACCGGCACAGGAACCAGACCCCTCAAGTCCAGGATAATACTACTTTATTCTGTCAAATCATCAAATCAAGCAAGTCCAATTCATTATTGACAACAATGATCATGAGTAGATTTTAAGTCCTGCCAAACATGGTAATGTTATCAAAATATTTGGTGTGGATCATGTTGTCATTACATTACAGCATCAGTTTTTGCAGAAACAGACATTGCAGCATCTGATTCTGGCAGGGCTCATGCTTTTTACTTAACTGGAATAATGTTCAAGAAATGTGAGTCACTGGAGTAATCTGAAGATCATGGGATTTGTGACGTTTTAATTACAGTTTGATTGAATGAAACCTGCTGATTGGTGTTATTTAAAAATAATTTCCCCTTGTCCTGGTAATCATTCCATTAAAATGTATTCAAAGCCTTATTTAAATGTCTTGCCTAAGTAAATGACACATGGCTGTTCAAGAATTATGAGAAAAATATATTCATCCTCACGAACGATTTTAGCTAATTAAAGGAACAGTTAAATTTATTCAGCCTTATTGGTGTTTAAAACCCAAATGATTTTCTATTTTCAGTAAAACAACAAACATTTTACAAACTGCAAATGACGCACAACTATGACCTGTAGCTATCAAACTCAGAAAAGTACCATAAAAGTAGTTGCATGCATTCCATCTGTTCCGAAGCCATTACATCTTATAGATTTCTGAGGGGAAAAGGGTGAGGTTATTCACTAAAAGTCTTCCCTATAGGTTTAACCTTTTTATGTTGTAAATACTCTGAATGTTCCCCAGATGGAGTTTTGATGGCACATAAAATAAGTTTAAATAATAAATAATCCATGATATAAAATAAACATATCATGTGCTTGAAATGCAACTTCAGTAGCTAGTGGCAGCATGCCTCTCTCTGAAGCCGAGATTAATGTCAAATGGTTAATGTCAATAATATGTCTCTTGACTGATCTTAAGGTTAAAAAATAAGGAGGTGTGAAGTGATTTGAGAGATGTAGCAGGGATAGATTTGAGAGATAGCAGGGATAGATTTCTGGAAATTAGAACTAGCCATCTGTTCTGCATACACATTTACTGTATGGCTTCAGAAGGATTGTAATTTTGCACATGAACTATATTAACTGCTTTACGGGGATTGGGAGCCACTTGAATGCTTTTGTTGTACAGAAAGGAGCAACTTGCCTTATTTGCATTTTCAAAACACCTCTTTATATATAAGTTGGTTTTTAAATTTGTATACGTTAATTTTACATTAACTACAATATTCTTTAATGTTGGCATAGCTGGTTTAATCATGAAATTTCATTTGAAAATGAAATCATATGAAAGGCATAAAGGTGCATTTCTATTCAGCAAGTTCACATTTGACTAAAATCAGGCAAATGGATTTACAGTCTGTGGAAAGAGTCTGGCAGACTCAGTTATTAAAGCACAACAACAGCAGCTTGCCGGAGACTGTCAGAATGTCATTGTGCTGTTCTCTAGTTTTCCTCTGTCAAGGGCAGCAAGCGGCGAGCGACACGGAGTCAGCAATTTCATTATGAACATCATTCTGTCTGTCACTGCTGGGGTCGGTGGCTGAGCTCTGGGTCACTGCATGTGGATAATGCACAGCAGAACACAGCTGAAACCACGGAACTGTCAAGCCGAGTGAACCGAACAACAGAACTAGCCTAACTTTATAACACGGCGATCAAATATACATGCACATGCACGAGGTTAGCGAGTTTACATTCTACTGTAAATAAAAATCTTTTAGCAAAGAAAAAAAACATTAGAAAAGGCAAGCTGTTTTAACGGTGAATGTTTCCCTTTGTGTTATATCACAAGTAAAATAGCAGTATAGTTACAGAATAAATGTAACGTGTATACCACATCACGCAACAGATTCAAACTACTTTTTATCGTTGAAACATTCCTATAATAAAAGGTTACGACATTAACCATATATTTACCGCAATAACAATAGCAACATTTAAAGAAACGGAAGTTCTCTTACAGGGAACGTTGATTTTGTAGTTATTCCCAGCAAACCTTAGCCCGTCCAGTCGCATCTGCAGCGAGTGGCTAGAAAAGCGCGCGCATGTGTGCCTTTCTCTCCGCGCGCACTCCAGCCGCTTAAAAAGTTTAATGACGTCAACCGGGCATTTAAAACGCCGCTTTTTTCATAGGAATGTTCGACGTGCTCTCTGCCTTAAAGGGACCGCGCACCGTAAAGACCCATCACAGAGACTGTATAAAATCAACTGTTGAATGTAGCGCATTCAATTTTGTCATCGTTTGCGCACGTCATGTTGCTTCTGTGGAAACAAAAAAGGACAGCTGAGGAGTCATTCAGTCAAATTGGGTTTTTTGACACATCTTAAAAACGCAGCAGTTATGATGTAAACAGTGAGAAGCAGCAAGAAGCAAAGATAGGAAGCAAAGGTCAAAGATCTATGTAGACAATAAGAAGTAGGCTATTATTAACTGTTACCATATTTCAATTTATTATAGAAATCATAAACACATTGGTTTTTAGCACAGATAATTTTTCAATTTACTGCACTTTCTCAATGCCGTGCACTTTAACAGGAAATAGTGTATTTGTAAGCATTTTATTTTGTTAATCACTGGAACGGAGACCAGAGACTCTAGAGAGAAAATTGCTGCTTTTTAAACATGATCTACTGATACACAACCACAGCAAATCCTCTACAAAACTTCTTGTTATATCAAACACTAACAAAATTAGAACTCCTGCTTTACTTTACCAGGTACATCCCTGCCACTAGATTCCTCATTTGCAACATAATTAAGATGTAGGCTCAAAATGGACCTTGAAAAAAATAGATGTGGAACAGAAATTTTGCTTGTATATAGTGAACAAAAAACGTGATGCAATGCACGATTAAGATGCAGTCTAGTAAATTATATGCCACTAGCCTACATAAAAAAGGAGACAAAAATAAATTAATGAATGAAAATATATTAGGAAGTAATGTTTTCTTTCAACAAAATTAGGCAACAAAAACACACTGTTAAAGTTCATAAACACATTATACCAGTCCATAAAATAAATAAATCCATCCATTTTGTTCCAAACAAGGAAAGTGGACAATCTGGATCAAATAGAGAAGAGCAGCTTTGTAATTCTGCCTAACATCTCCTATTACATTGCATTTAAAAAAAAAAAGTTAAATAAATGGGGTTCGAAATGAGACAACAAAATATGTAATTTTAAATGAATGTTACACCAATAAAAACATTAAACGTGATCATGACACAAAACGTGACTATAGAATAAAAGTTGAGGAGTTTAATAGAATCAACAGGGGGCTGGAAAATCATTTGATTGGTCTTGTTTGTTGGAGGACAGCCATGTGAAACTAATTTGCATGTACTAAGAAAGTCACCTGACCTGAAAATTTCCAGAGGAAAAATCCTGAGATTACCTAAAATGTAAAAAAAAACAGCATCACCTTTGTTTAGATAATACTCCATAAACTATTGTTAGCCCAGACACCTTGACTCCCAATCACTAGATACTATTGTAGAAACTGCAGACCTACCTTTGTTAACATTTCTAAATAGTCCATCTAATCAATCAGCACATGGTAGATTCTTATGCAATCTAGCAGCAACACTTACTGACTGGTAAGAGTGGCTGCTAATCAGAAACTGGGAGAGCAATCAGTGCATGATCTCCCTTCACCTGCATCTGTGTGCTGTCTTGATCTCCGTGCATCTGCGCCTGTTAATTTCTAGAATAAACAATCTCCTTCTATGCCTGTGTGTCTAATCAATAATGTGTGGTATTTAATCATTTGTCATTTGTCAACCACAACATATTTGCAATCAATTTAACTTTCCGATCCAAGAGAAAAGCAGAGGTTTTTTCACATTTTCAATGCATGGTTATGTCCCAAAATACTAATGTGTTTCCATTTTTAAGCAAATATTTGACCCAGGACCACAAAACCAGTCTTAAGTAAGCTTTCCATTGATGTATGTTTTATTAGGATCTGACAATATTTAGCTGAGATACAACTATTTGAACATGGAGTCTGAGGTTGCAAAAAAATCTAAATACTGAGAAAATCGTCTTTGAAGTTGTCCAGATGAATTCTTAGCAATGCATATTACTAATCAAAAATTACGTTTTTATATATTTATGGTGGGAAATTGACAAAATATCTTCATGGAAAATGATCTTTACTTAATATCTTACCTAATATCTTTTTGGCTATTACTAAAAATATACCCTAGCGACTTAAGACTGGTTTTGTGGTCCAGGGTCACATATGTTAAGCAAATGTGTGTGATAAAGAAGCAATTTGGAATATTGATAGACTGGAATAGTGACTGACAACCTAATCCCGAGGGACTATGATATACATGATAGCAAATGTGCATCTGATGCACTTTTCTTGATTTGACCATATATCCATCCTGATTCACTCATCCAATACAACCTGCAAAGCTACTTGCTGAAATGGTGTCATCCTGATTGCATATGTTACGCAATAACATAATATCTGAAGCCATGAAAATGAATTGTGTGTATTCAATAGCCTACAGAGCCGTAATCCTTTCCTCTTTTCTTCTATCCACTTTCAGTTTGGTTCTGTTTTTATTTTTAGCACACAGCAGGTATAGGCTTTGTGTATGTGTTTGTATTTTTTCATTTACTGTTAATGAAGCACTATAACTAATCTACTGGTGTTCAAGGAAATCATTATTCATTAATTAGTTTTATGCATTAAAATGTGTTAAGACTCAAAATCTAAAGTCTAAATAATGATAATAAATAATTAATAATGATCATAATAATAATAATAATAATAATAATAAATCTCTAATTATAATTTAAGTGATTTGTTGAGTTGGACATGCCAAAACAAAATGTCTAAAAATCCAGCAGTTAATTTTTGTATATAATGTCAATTTTTGTATATATTATTTGTTTATTTCTATTTTTCCTCAACAAATAAAGTATTTGAAAAAGTATACACTTATTTTTTGTCAAAAATATTTAAAAAGTACATCTAATACTTTTTAATATCAAAATATTTGAGAATGGAGAAATTATTTTGTTCAGTTTCATTAGCAATTATTTCTTCTAAACTGTATTCATATGCTGACGGTATGAGAGGAAATGTTGAAATTAAATGTTATTTTTGTGTGTTTTTACACTTACCTGCATGTCACCTAATATTACAAACAATAACTGTGTGTGTGTGTGTCTTTATGTTAATTATATAGCATGAATGTGTACTGATTTAGCTGCTATATTTAGTAGTTTCAGATTAATAAGTTCATGAATAGGGTTTAGAAGTTATCTTACTCAAATATGTACTCAAATGTAGTTATTTAGATTAGTGTTTTTTAGATTAGATTTTTTTTTTTAGATTACATTATTCAGTATGTAAGGTATATATTATATAAAAGTGACGTGACATTCAGCCAAGTATGGTGACCCATACTCAGAATTCATGCTCTGCATTTAACCCATCCAAAGTGCACACACACAAAGCAGTAAACACACACACACACACGGTGAACACACACATCACTTATATTTAAGTGATTTTACAGTTTAAGAATATACTCATTATATATTTGTACTTTGTACGCGGATCAGCTGTTGGCGTCACACTGGCTCCCTCACAAAAATCGCCTATAGGATTTTTCTATAGACTTTTGAATTATTGCAAAAAAATATGATCTGTGTTCAACCATAGTTCATGAAACTTACACGTATTGTCCATCAAGATAATCTTCACAAAATAACATAACTTTTATGAACTTTGAAGCCTAAATAAAAGAGACAGATCATAAAAGCTAGGCCTAAAATGTGGCTATAAACGAGCTACAACACCACAGACGCTCGCCTTCAACTTCACCACCAACATGCTCCGGACAACTTTTCAAACTTATTTTTAACGTGTTCAGTGACAAGGATTTACTCTGTATATGAATTTTAATGAATACTTTAATTAAAACATGTCTCCACAAACTATTCTATTCAATAAAATTCTAGTGCATTCAATTTTTTAACTGACAGCAGAGTGAGTAAGTTTTTGGATATGGTAAGTTTAAACATATTTTAGTGAATAGAGTACGACATTTCATTTCATTTATGCTTTTTTATTTCAGTTTGTTAGAGTGGGTATGTAATACAAAATGTAATTTTTTTCCTTGCTTCTAGAAAATCCTCAATCTACTGTATGCTCAGTAACAGTTACATTTAATGTGACTTTAAGCACTATGCATCGTATAAGTTTCACTTTTACTGTGTCTAAGCCATTAAATTTAGTGTTTACATGAAATTATCGTAATAGTTAACTTTATGAACCCAGAGTCTCCACATCAGTAGGAAAGTGATGAAACAAGCATCTTCCATCCGAACACTTGTGATGCATTTCAGGGCAAAACAAAAAAACATTGTCAACCAACAATATAAAATGCAGGAAACTATTAATTGGTTATTCTACAATTAATTGTATTACAAATTAAACTACGACTGGAAAATACTGGAAATTGATAAACTGTTCGGCGTGGTGACATCTAATATCTCCTCCATTTTAGCATCTTGTAAACAACCGCCTTTAAAAAAAGTAACAGGGTAAAAAAAGTCACGAGTGGGGTTTATGTAAAGTTTATTGAGCCTGTGTGAACAATGGACCTTATTTTAGGGATTTAGCCAAAATCTCTTTCAAAAAACCCGTTGACTCTGGGACGATGAAACTGGACATGCTAAAATGCTAACTCGCTTCCGGCAAGTAAACATTGTTTTAGCACTGTTTTATCATACTAGATACATTTGAAAGTTCTGTTATAACAAGAATTTTTTTTTGTTTTGTTTATACAAAACAAACTGGAAATCGAGGGTGTGTGATGTCATTTGGCAGGCGACACAGTGACACTATGGACAGGGTCCATGTCACTAGTTAAAATTGCTTATTTCTCTGGATTTAAACATTCTTCGAAACATTTGGGATAATTTAAGTACACAAGTCAGCTAAATATATAACACTGCTCTAGCGGTTTTTTTTTTTAAATTAATAAATATCTTACATATTGTGCCTTTAATTAAACAGCGGCTATAAGAGTTTTAATGATAAATGAAACTGAAACTGAAATGATATGAGAGGAAGTTGCAAAATCAAAATGCAAAATACACTCCAACCATTTACATTTACATTTACAATTACAATGTTATTATCAAAACAATGCAATGATGATATACATATTAAAAACATATTATGTATTTTATCATTTATTGCCTGTAATAAAGTCTTATACGCTGGGTAACAAAAAAAATCAGCAGACAATTATATAATGTACCAGCATAAAATTACCAGTTAATTTTTCCTTCAAGCTTAAAATACAACACAATGCGATGCATACTTCAAAATATGGGTAAACACCTTTAAAAATGAATACAGAAAATTCCTTTATTCCTTCAATGGTACATTGAGCTGTATGTGCTTTGTTTCCCCCTTTGCTAAACCACACCTCCAGATGCACTGTGAAGTGCATCAACTATTTGTGTCACAAGGTTTGAGTAACCAATTAATCAAGAGAAAGCAGAATTGGTGTGTAACCTTCCATATATCTGCATACATTCAGTGTTGTGTCCAGTATTAACAGGAAAAATGGTTGATAGTTTTAATTTCATGTGGCCCTACCTATAAATAAATGCACTATGTGATAATCACATCCCAGTGTCTGTAATGGCCTCACATAGTGTCCAAAAGGTCACCCAATCAAGCAGCACTTGTGCATATGAGAAGTCACGCTTGCACATAAATTCACATGGGCAGAAATATATAACGCAGATGTAAATAATCAGCCATGCACAGGGTGAGCTGGTGTTAGCCGATGGGCAGACAGCGGTAAATCAGACAGAATGTCTTATAATGAGTCTCTCTCCTGTCTGATCCCGCTAAAGATCTGCCTAGAGCAAGCTCATTTAACAGCATCCCCTTCATTTGCATCAGACACCCCATAAACAAGAAGTCAATTAAAACAGTCTGCTAATAGGATTCTGTCTCATTCTTCTGCCTGAGCTTGTCATTTAAAAACACATCAGACTGATAATCATTACAACAAAAAGAGACAACAGATCTCTTTACGAATGCATGACTCAGAATGGACATTTTATTCTTTTAATGTTTCTTATCTGAGCATTATAAAGGTTTTTTCCTCAAAATCACTTTTTAGGTTGTGATATTTTGTTTAGAGCTTTGCTGACTGATTTACAATTTCATCTACTTTATGTGTTCTTCCTCTATTTACAATACTCATAATTATATTTTGAGATATTTTATTTTTAATCATATTAGTAATAAACTCAATGAAGATTATTCAAATACATTAGGAAAATGTGGCTTTAAAAATCAACATATTGTTTATTTGTTTTTGTTTTTTTTTATCACTGGCCTACACTCCACAAAAATTCATTTTGCACTCGAGTAAAATGAATAGAGTATATTTAATCATTTTAAATGGAATATTATGTGAGCCAACACTCATTCCTTGGCCATATTCATCAGTTTGACAAAATGCAGAATGTTATTTAATTTATTTGTACAGAGTAATTTTTAATATGTATCACTGAATGCAACAGCACTTTAAACTTTTTTTTAAGTTGAAGTTATCTCTCTGCGGCAGCTGGAATGATAACCGCGTTGAACAGCTGACTTCACCACTGCAGGTTGGCTGAATCCAGCCAGCACATGTTACACCTCGACTCCAATCTATTTCTTGAGTTGTTATGGCTCTAACTCTCAGCGCTGTACAAAAAGCCTCAGTCTGTAAGGTTTAAATCGATTTGTTCTCCATAGAGGAATCGGCCAGCAGGGTGTCAGAAAATTGCATCACATTGCATTGCTAATGATGCCATTTAAACTCGCTGGAAGATCATTAGCTGCAGTCCCGTTTTCTTCGCTCGTCTTCCTGTTTCCTTCGTGTATCTGTCTCTGACAGTGGAAGTGGAGCTTCAGGGAAATGATACGAGACAGGGGGTGATAAAACACCAAAGCCTCTAGTCTTTATAGGGCCACACAGGAAGGCAGATCACAATCACGTCTCTCGGCAGATAGCAGTTAGTGCAATCAGAGCAGTATTAGTGGAACATAGAGATAGAAGAAATTTTTTTTTGCCCTGAGCCTTTTCATCATAGTCTTCTATAAATAGCTGAGCGAAACCTATTCTCAGTGGGGTTACCCTTTCAAAAGAAAGAATGAAACATGGAAAATATTGAGATAAACTCACACCGCTAGCTGTTTTGCATTTGAATTAGTTTATATTTGGGGTTTGATCCTTTGACGTGTGTTTGCGAGTATATATGTGCCTATTTATTCCATCATCACAAACAAAATGCTTAAAAGCGTCATCCCTTGGTTGTTGCATCCTAGTCGTGGGATAAAAAATTGAGCTTTTTTGAGTGCTTAGATGAATGACTCCTTCAAATATTGGCATTTAATTTCCACTTATCTTAATGTATGCTTTGGAAAGCAGGAAGTGAAAAACATAAATAATTACACCTACATTTCTCTCCTGCTCTACTAGAGCATTTCAATATCATTAGCTGCTGCTGTTCATTTAAATGAGTTTTGAAAAACACCCAACTCATTATAAATGTCTGATAATGGTTCTTAGTGAATCAAATGGATTATAGATTCGGGTTTTAAGAATTGAATTTCTTCATAGTGCCCAATACTGGTGTTCTTGGTTAATTTTTGTCGTTTTGAATAAGATTTACCTGCTCTAACAATACATTTTTCTGCCATACCCACGTCATGTCACAATATACAATTATAGAAGGTAAAGTATGCTTTAATCTGCTTTTTTTCATTGGGGTAGTACCAAGTAAAAGTTTGTTTTACTATACCAAATTACTGGTCTGTGTGTGTGTGTGTGTGTGTGTGTGTATGTGTGTTTGTGTGTGTATGTGTGTGTGGCCACATGTGTGCATAGGATGTGAAAATGTGTGTGTCATCAGAAAAGTTATTCACTATGCATTATAGGAGTCACAGATTAAAATTATATTAAAGGTTTTCTGCAGATCATCAGAATACTCTTTCATTCATTTTAAATCAAATTTACATCCCGTTTACTATGTGAAATGTGTCTCTTGCCCCCACCATCTCTCTTTCTCTCTCTGTCTCTCTCTCTCTCTCTCACACACACACACACAAAGACTAAAAAAACATATCATATTTAAAAGTGGTATTTCGTGCTTCTTTAGTTAAGTCATTAGTTATTTTTAAATCCACAGCAATACAACAGTCAGAACTTTTGTATAATAATGTCAGATGTTATCTTTTTCTGTTTATATCAGGGCCTTTTTCTTAGTAATATTGTCTAGTCATATCAAGTCCCCTTTATTTAATTAGGAAAACAGTGTGTCAATAATGCAAAGTGACAGTTAAAGGCAGTTCATCACTGAATTCAGTGATGTCATCATCTCAGTTCAGTTTAAATAGTATCTGTGCAATCATTTGCAATAAAGTCAACAATATCGCTGTAAATGACATGACCCCAACTAAGCAAGCCGGAGGCGACATCGGCAAGGAAGCAAAACTCCATTGGTGACATAATGCAGAAAAAACCTTGGGAGAAACCAGGCTCAGTTAGGAGGCCAGTTCTCCTCTGACCAGATGAAACCATCTGTTTCCTGTGGTCTTGTCCCGTAGGTCATCTGAGACAAGGGCTTTACAGGGGATCTCTATCTGGGGCTCTAGTTGTCCTGGTCTCTGCTGTCTTTCATGGCTGTAGAGGTCCTTTCTAGGTGCTAATCCACCATCTGGTCTAGATACGTACTAGATCCGGGTGACTGCAGTGACCCTCTGACTTGGATACAAACTGGATCAGGTGGCTATGGTGACCTCGGAATAATAGAGAAACAGACTAATATTAGCGTAGATGCCATTCTTCTAATGATGTAGGAAAGTACATCAGGTGTTATGGGAAGTGTTAACGGTTGCGGTTTACCTAATTAATGCAGCCTAAAAATCCTTTAACGGATTTGAATATTAGAAGCATATTAGTGTGTTATCTGTAAGCCAGGTTAAAGAGACGGGTCTTTAATCTAGATTTAAACTGCAAGAGTGTGTCTGCATCCCAAACAATGTTAGGTTATTCCAGAGTTTAGGCACCAAATAGGAAAAGGATCTGCCACCCGCAGTTGATTTTTATATTCTAGGTATTATCAAATTGCCAGAGTTATGAGAACACAGGGGATGTGGAGGATTATAATGTAACAAGAGCATTCAAATACTGATGTGCTAAACGCAAGATTTTA
This sequence comes from Carassius gibelio, assembly GCF_023724105.1. Lineage (NCBI taxonomy): Eukaryota > Metazoa > Chordata > Actinopteri > Cypriniformes > Cyprinidae > Carassius > Carassius gibelio. The sequence goes on along the minus strand of NC_068401.1, from coordinate 23,287,142 downwards.
ATACGCAAGATTTTAAAATCTATACGATGTTTGATAGGGAGCCAGTGCAGTGTTGATAGAACAGGGCTAATATGGTCATACTTCCTGGTTCTAGTAAGAACTCTTGCTGCTGCGTTTTGGACTACCTGGAGTTTGTTTACCAAGCGTGCAGAACAACCACCCAAAAAAGCATTACAATAATCTAACCTTGAGGTCATAAATGCATGGATTAACATTTCTGCATTTGACATTGAGAGTATAGGCCGTAATTTAGATATATTTTTGAGATGGAAAAATGCAGTTTTACAAATGCTAGAAACATGGCTTTCTAAGGAAAGATTGCTATCAAAAAGCACACCTAAGTTCCTAACTGATGACGAAGAATTGACAGGGCGGCCATCAGGTTTTAGACAGAGTTCTAGGTTATTACATGTAGAGTTTTTAGGTAACGGCCCTAGTACTGAGCCTTGAGGTACTCCATACTGCACTTGTGATCGATATTATTACCTCTTCATTCACTGCTACGAATTGATGGCAGTCATATAAGTACGATTCAAACCATGCTAATGCACTTCCATTAATGCCAACAAATTGTTCTAGTCTATTCAAGAGAATGTTGTGGTCAATAGGGTCAAACGCAGCACTAAGATCCAATAGCACTAATAGAGAGATACAGCCACGATCAGATGATAAGAACAGGTCATTTGTAACTCTAAGGAGAGCAGTCTCAGTACTATGATATGGTCTAAATCCTGACTGGAAATTCTCACTGATACCATTTTTCTCAAAGAAGGAATATAATTGTGAGGAAACTACCTTTTCATCTTGGACAGAAAAGGGAGATTCGAGATCGGTCTATAATTACGTTGTTTTTTGGGGTCAAGTTGAGTTTTTTTTTCTCCCAAATATAGTCATATTTGTGTTTATGATGCCTCCCTGATTGTTTCCAGGTTCCTTGTTTAGTTATTTCATATAACAGCCCTCATGTGTCTCTTGCCAAGTACTGAATATAACTTGTACAGTAGTTTAACTCAGCACAGCTCGTTTGGGAGTTTTAGCTCTCTCAGTTTTGAGATTGTCATTTATTTTATTTATTTTGACTGTTTTGTTCTCATAATTCTGCATTTGGGTTTCTGCAGGCTCCAGAAACAGAAAATAAACAGAAAAGTGCAGTTAAAGAGCAAAACAGGCAATGTGGATGATTTTAACACTTCTTGCTTTAATATCTATAATTCATTCGTATTTGTAATTTATCTTAGATTTTGATATAATTTCCTACAGTATATGCTTTTTGTGGCAATTTTAAGTTTACAGTAAACAGTATTCTGACTCTTTATTTTTATCTCTCAGAATTGTGAGGAAAAAAAGTCTAAATAGTAAGATACTAAGTCACAACTACCATTTCTAGTTTTTTATTCCATTGTTGAAATGGGATTTCATAAAACTGTGCAAAACTGGGTGTATGTAATTCAATTCGTCATGCCATGCAACAATTGTATGAAATGTAATGGCTTTAATGGCTGTTGGAGTGGTTATAAAAGGTCACCTGCAGATAGAAACTGTTCTGATGTTTGTTGGTCCTTGTCTGAAAGCTTGCAAGACACTTAGATACAAAACAGCAAAAGCACTCATAATCTTACACCAAAACTTTTCCAAGTCAAAGCAATGCAAAGAAATCAATGCAAACATGCTACTCAGACGTACTTTAGCAATTTTTATGGAAGATAGGAAATAGTTAGATAAGACGGAAATAGTTATAATGGCTTGCACTGAATCATCTCAACCAGGCTCTTCAGTTTCTCTCTTTTCTATGCCACTATCCCAAGAAATGTCTGTTTTGCCATCTTCTTACCCTGTGGTGATAACAGATGGCAGTTCAGTGAAGCAGAAAGCTGAATGATGTGAATTTATCTTCCTGCCCTATTCCTCCCACAAGCTAACAATAAACCATATGATTGCATTGCACTGTTGCAGCCACCAGCCATGTAGAAACCAAAAACCTACATGATTCAACATCCAGATTTAACAGAACAATGGGAGGCCTGAGTCACTGGTCCACAGTGTTACGTTTCATGGATTGATTTCTCGTTGTTGCATGAATAGCCTGCTATTTATGAAAACCTCTAAACACAAAATGATCCTTCACCACACAACAAATGAGAGTAAAATGTGGTTTTGGTGAGTAAAAAATTGGGTTAAACAACAGTACCAAAAGTAACCCCAACATTCATGGATTAAACCTGAATGTAAGAATAATGGAAGCCCATTTTGAACATTGTGAGATAAAGTTTAAAATAGTAAAGTCACATTGTAATACATAAAGTAGCATTTGTGATAATAAAGTAGCAATTATGAGCTGTGAAAATGAGACATAGTCAAAATTATGATAAATAAAAGTATAAAAATTAATCATAAGGTAATTACAACATCTTTATAGGATACTAAAAATACTTTTCATACCTAAACTCCATGATGTGACTATGTGAAGTATTCCTAGAAATAAAATAATCCAGATGAAAATATGAAGGAAAAAAATGATAAATCTCAGTGTTTTTGCCTTATCTCATCAGCTTTGAGTGACAACACCTGTGCTGCCTGACATATGCAAATATTAAAACAAAGCTACATAATTCAATTTTCATAGAAACAAAAATATTTTAATAACACAGTTGCAAGCATCAAAAACAGAGCTAAGCACACTAAAAGCAATAATACAGGTTGAACATATCATTCTGGTGATGAAATTGATATGTCTGGACATGATTAAAATGGTAGGCTATGAAGTTTCATCTAAAGGCATCAAAAACATATGAGTGTGAAAAATTTCAGCATCTGCTCAGTGACTTGCTGAGGATTGGATGAAGCATCTAGAAATCAGAAGAAAGAAGATTTTGCTTCTTGTCTTTATGGTTCATAACATAAACATAATAAGTGACAATTGGAGCAATCGGTGGCACTACAATACATATTTACACTTTCCACCAATTGTGAAAGTTTTTATAACTTTTCCACAAATGGTTCAATGTACTGTCATGATTTCAGCAGAAGAAGAACACTAATGAATACACCCGTGGTGCTTGTGTGACCTATTTTCTATACTTATCTATTGTTTTTGGGGATGAAACAGCAACAGCCAGCACGAGAGTTGGGAACTAATGATTTACCTAAACAGTAGTTTTGTACCAGCTAGCCTAAAAAAATGCCAAATAGCATTTCATGGCCGGTATAAAAGATTTATGCCCATGAAATACCCATTCAAAAATATTTTGGAACTTGTTTTTCTGAGCAACTCACTGATAATTACCACAAAGCAGGGAACAAAACAGATAAAAAAAATTATAGAATTTTTTTTTCTGTATACTCTTTCATTTTAAAATGTGTGAAAGATAAATGAACATTAAAATATCTTTGCTGAAATCAACTTTGTAATTTCCTGCTATCAGCTGAACATGTGCCATTTAAGTGGACATCCATGCATTAGTGTAGAGCTGGTATCAGAGGAATCATCCAGAAAGATTTACTGATGATGCGGCAATCATTTCCTGCATGCTGTGTTCAGTAACTTTACGTGTATGTGGCTTTAACTCAGTATGTGGCAGGTCATTTCTTAGCAATAACACCTGCAGAGAGCAGTTTGTGACCATGAGAGGGTAAAATTGCTTCCGTGTATGCATGTGTTGCTTTTCATTGATTGTGGTGTTTGTAGACGAAGCAGGGAGTGCTGTTCCTCTGATTCTGGCTATGATGTGATGTTTCAGACAGGAATAGATTTTTGCCAATTGCTATTTAGGTTGCTGTTTCAAAGTCCTGACATGACAGCAAGCCCTCTTAATTTAAAAATTTGCTTCCCAAGTGATTTCGCATCCACTTCACCAACAACCCTCTCCACCGCCCTGAAAATGGATCCTTGCCCTGTACTGGTTCAACCCTCTATGGACACCTTGGCAATCAAATCGTCATTGGCTAGTAATTTTTTATACTTATATGTTTGTAAAATGGCACAGTTTATAAAATATCTGAAAGTACACTCTTAACATCAGTCAGTCAAGCATTATAATAATTAATTATAATTTAATAATATAACTTTAGTAATTAGAATTAAAACTTGATAACCATGTATGAATTCATGTTAGTAATTTTAACTGAATGTAGGACTGGTGGTGGTACTTTTTTGGTCATTCAGTGTTTATGTAAAAAAAAAAAAGATACTGATAAGATAATGATATGAATTCTACTAATAAGAACAATATAAAAAGGATTAATACATGAATATAAATCAGGTTGCATGCGTTCGCTCAAACTGATTTGCTGAAATCAATACATACAGACGGTTGGTCTGGGAACGCCCCCGGGAACGCCCTATCTAGTGATGTGAATTTGGCCCGTAGGGGAAAACATTGCCTTGGCGCCAATTGAAATACACGGGACAATCATGCCGAAGAGTTGCTGTGTCCTGTTCTGTACTGCCAATGAACTAAGAAATTATGAATTGAAGTTCTACATCCTTTTATAAACATACGGAACCGGAAAGGAGGACAAAATGAAACAAGCAATTAGTTGCGACGATGATCAAGGGAAGTTGTGGAATCCCAAGACTAAGCATGTGTATGTGTACAGTCTGCATTTCATCACAGACAGGCTACGTTATAAAAACTGTGTAAGGAAGTTGTCAGAAAGTGGCATGCATATATAATTAGTGTCACGTTCGGAGTTGCAGGAACGAGGCGAGAGAACCAAATGCAGGTATGAAGTTTATTTAATAAGGGTAATCCAATCGGGTAAACAAGCCATGCAGGGTCAAAACCAGTAAATCCAAAACAGAACATAAACAGGACACGAACACAGGGCAAGGCAAGACAAGGCAAGAGTTGACGGACATGTAACGCTCAGACATTAATCAAGGACTCCGTAACAAAGATAGAAACAAACCAGGTATTTATAGACAGGTGCAAACGATGAAAGTGGAAACAGCTGAAAACAATGAACAGTGACGATAAGGGGAAGTGAGACCACTAGTGGACACCCAGGGATACACAGACCAGACACACTGTGACATTACTAAGGAGCAGCTTCCAGACACACAAAAACAAACCAAAAAGACCAGGAGGGCGGCGGACAGGTGGAGGCTCAGGGGGAGGGACGGAGGGCCGGAAAAGAAACTAGGGGAACAGACACCAGAAGTGGAAACACAAAACAGGAAGACCAGGAGGGAGGAGGACTGGAGGAGGTTCAGGGGGAGGGATGGAGGGCCAGACTAACTGAGGGGAACAGAGAGAAACATAACAGAAACCAAAACATCAAACAGAAGTCCATAAGGAACACCATGTGGCGCCCACCAGGGCAGAGCCGAAGACCACCACAGCCTTGTGGTCAAGGCCAGAGCCCTCCAGGGCGGAGCGGAAGACCACCACGTCCTCGTGGTTGCCGCCAGAGTCCCCCAGGGCGGAGCGGATGACCACCACATCCTTGTGGTCGCCGCCAGAGTCCCCCAGGGCGGAGCGGATGACCACCACGTCCTCGTGGTCAACGTCGGAGTCCCCCGGGGCGGAGCAGATGGCCACCACGTCCTCGTGGTCAATGTCGGAGTCCCCCAGGGCGGAGCAGCAGACCACCCAGTGACTTGACTTGGCTCAGGAGGGTAATCGGTGACTGGCCCTGGCTCTGGAGGGTCATCGGGGACTGGCCCTGACTCTGGAGGGTCCACAAACACCTGACTCGACTCTGGAGGGTCCACTGGCACCTGACTCGACTCCGGAGGGTCTGCTGGAACCTGCCCCGACTCTGGAGAGTCCACCGGAACCTGACTCGACTCCGGAGAGTCCACCGGAACCTGACTCGACTCCTGAGAGTCCACTGGAACCTGACTCGACTCCGGAGAGTCCACCGGAACCTGACCCGACTCCGGAGAGTCCACGGGAACATGACTCAACTCTGGACTGTCTGTGAAGACCTGAGGCGCCTTGGCTTCGGGCACTGTCTCTGGAACCGTCTCGGCCACCGCCTCGGTCAAGGTATCGGGAGCGGCCTCGGACACTGCATCAGGAATGGCCTCAGGCACCGCCTCGGTAACAGCCTCGGGAGCGGTTACAGGAACTGCATCGGGAATGGCCTCGGGCACTGCCTCGGCCTCCGGAACTGCCTCGGGCACCGCCTCGACATCGGGCACCGCCTCGGCCTCCAGAACAGCATCGGGCACCACCTCGGCCTCTGGAACAGCATCGGACATCGCCTCGATCACAGGAACAGCATCGAGCACCGCCTCGGCATCGGGCACCACCTCGGTCTCTGGAACAGCATCGGCCACTGCCTCGTCCTCCGGAACAGCATCGGGCACTGCCTCGACCTCCGGAACAGCATTGGGCACCGCCTCGGCCTCTGGAACAGCAACGGTCACCGTCTCGGCCTCCAGAACAGCATCGGGCACCACCTCGACCTCTGGAACAGCATTGGGTACCGCCTCGGCATTGGGCACCACCTCGGCCTCCAGAACATCCTCGGGTACCACCTCGGGCACCGCCTGGGGGACGTCCTCCTGGACGGAAGCGGCCCGCTCGGAAACGTCCTCCTGGACGGCAGCGACTGCTCGGGAACGTCCCCCTGGACTCCGTTTTGTGTCCGAACTTTCATAAATTCACCCCATCTGTGTTTATGAAACGGATCAAATCGCGGAATTCAGTCAAAAATGGAACTTGCTATATGAAGCAGAACGCAATAAATTTGGTTATTTTTGAATGAATAAATTTAAAGTAGGGCTTCACAAAGAATCAAATATCGATATGAACTAGTGTATATGAATAATAAACTTGAACAACACTACAATTGTTCTACGTGTCTCTGGGAATGAGCGCTCAATATGTGCATTGTTGTCATTCAAATACACACGTGTTTTGCCGAGTGGCAACCTCCCGCTCTCTCCATAGACAGTAAAAGAAATTGACACCGCGACCCCATTGGATTCAACGGAGACAAGTGAAGTCAATTAGAAGCACTGCGCAGACTCAAACTGAGCTTGATGATGTAGATGTGACGTGAGCAACCTGTCTGACAAATTAACGCAGATAATGAACGTTGATTTGCGCAGCTTGTCAGTTAACAACGGCTCCGTGTAGTAACAGCTGCTGTATGTGAAATCACACACCTGATTTATTCATTAATTATCAGACAATATTTATCATGCACCCCTAGTATTTATTTATTATTATTTATATATTACATATGAAGTTAATGCATAAAATTAAGAAGTTATGATATTCAAGAACTTGTGATAAGTATTCTGATTCATTATTTTTGTCATTTTGCATAGTATTTATTTATTTAAAAATTTAATGCCAGTAAGCCTCATTAAGTTAATGCATAATATTTAAAAGTTATGTAAAATGATATTAAACTTGCGATATGAATTCATAAGTTACCCAATATGTACATTTAAGGAGATAACCAGATAACATACTAGGCACAGGCTAACTATTGCTAACTAAATCTAATAAATCATGGTCAAAAACAAAAACACTTGAACCGAAACGTTTTTCTTTATTTCACATTAGGTTATGTAGGATAGGACATGTTGTAGATGGCTTCCGATCAGGATGAAAGGGACCACATTCATCTTCAAGCGTATCCTATATATGTAAATAAATAAAGGAATAACGGTGCGCAGTGACACTTCATGTTCAAGAATGAATGAACAAACGCCTAACATGTACGTGTATTTGAATTGCTTGGATCGTTCTCTGTAGATCTCACCTTCTCACACGCCACGGTTGGTTGATTACATAACATACCTGCATGTTTTTGGTCAAACTCCTTTGGATGTTTTAGGCAATATAAGAATCCTGGCAAGAACGCGTCCTGGGAAAATGGCTCATATGGTCAACCTAAATAACATTAACTGCGGTTGTCATTGGGATGTTTTTTTTTTTCTTCCATTGCATGATAATTCATGATAATTTCCCCATGCCCCTTTAATATAGATAACCCCTTACCCATACTTCATTATTTAATGAAGTAGATAAATTATTTAAAGTTCGTGGATAAATGTTACTTCATATGTAGTGAATACTTCATACTTGCCACATACTGAATAATTTCCAATTCCAATAGCCTCATAGACAGTAAAAGATTGCCTGCGAGCTTCTCCTCCTGTCCATATGGTAATTTCTCTACTGTGCAACAGAGAGTCACAGGTTATGATGCAATTGTTAGCCTATTTTTACATAAACTGCTTCTACGGGCCACAACGTAAGATACAGTACAAGGTAATGGAGCCTTTTATAAATTTTTGTGTTTCTTTAGAAATAATTAATGGACAAATAGAGTCTTTAAGTGAAGTGAAGTGAAAGTGACATTCAGCCAAGTATGGTGACCCATACTCAGAATTTGTGCTCTGCATTTAACCCATCCGAAGTGCACACACACAGAGCAATGAACACACACACACTGTGAACAAACACCCGGAGCAGTGGGCAGCCATTTATGCTGCGGCGCCCGGGGAGCAGTTGGGGGTTCGATGCCTTGCTCAAGGGCACCTAAGTCGTGGTATTGAAGGTGGAGAGAGAACTACATGCACTCCCCCCACCCACAATTCCTGCTGGCCCGGGACTCAAACTCACTTTCGATTGGGAGTCCGACTCTCTAACCATTAGGCCACGACTTCCCACAAGTTCCCACTTTACCCATAAATGCCTCATGTGTAAAGTTATTCACTGTCAAAATGACACCAAACTGAATGGGAGTCAATGGAATGCTAACAACAGGTGGGGGTCCGCTAATCAATGGCGACGACCGGGGAAGGTTCAATAAAATATGAAACCCTTCCCCCCTGGCTCTCTCTCATGAAGCCAACAAGGAAGTGACTAAAACTGTAATTCATCGACTGGCCACTTGAGGCTGGCTGCAGAAGGAAGTCAATCCCATATCCCCATGTTAAAATGGGCAACTTTACATCAGAAAAAAAACGTTTACAGCCTGGTTCAAAAAATGATTTTGGTCTGTATAGCTAATTTTGCCCTTCATGACAACTGTGAGGGGGGTGAATTTTTTTAGAACTCATCCATTTAAATTATATTAAGCCCTTAAGTTCTGCATAATTAAAGGTCCCCTTCTTCATGATCCCATGTTTTAAACTTCAGTTAGTGTGTAATGTTGTTGTTAGAGTATAAATAATATCTGTAAAATTGTAAAGCTCAAAGTTCAATGCCAAGCGAGATATTTTATTTAACAGAATTTGCCTACAAAAAACCACCCATTTGGACTACACCCTCTAGTTCCTGCAGTAATGATGTCACTAAAACAGTTTTTTGACTAACCTCTGCCCACATGAATTCACAAAAAGGGGGCGTGGTCTTGTTGCGCTCTGACGGAGAAGAGGACGAGCTGGGTTTGTGTTTGTCGCCATGTCTTTGAAACGCTGCTATTTTCATCTCGGCGTCCAATCATCTTTGTTTGGCCTTCCCAGGGACGCTGTACTTGGAGATTAATGGTTACAATTTATGTTTAACTCGGTTCCCGAAAATTATAATCCACATGTAAAACTATGTGCAGCACATTTTGCTGAGGACAGCTTGCTGAGGACAACTTCCTCAATCTCAATCAGTTTAATGCCGGATTCGCACAAAGATTATTCTTGAAAGATGGAGCAGTTCCCTCTTTGCCTGGAGAAGGCGTTGTTTATGGACCACAACTGGTAAGTGTATTTTATTATTTAAGTTGGTGCGTTTAACAATTTCTGTAACTTATTACACAAAGGGCAACAATGTTTAGCTTTGTTGATGTAAGGGCTGTGCAAAAAAATTAATGCGTTTTACTTGCGCATCTCGTCAGTAAAAACGCTCCTGTGATTATAAGTACTTCTCCAGCACATGCTCCTGCCCACTTGCTTCTCAAAACTAGTCAAAAACTAGCCCAATTGCGTTTCTAGGAGGGCAGCGTGCGCTAAGCTGCTGTCGAATCACAACACAGGAACCGTTGGCACAATCGCAACTCGTTACGTATTTCTGAAAGAGGGACTTTATAGAACAAGGAAGTCATCAGACCGTTTTTATGACACTGAAAACAGTGGTATACAGATAGGTGAATTGTGTGAAAAATACTGTGTTTTTTTTACATGCGAAACATGAACACATGTTATATTGCACACTGTAAATACAATCAAAGCTTCAAAAAGCGCGAAAAATGGGACTTGTGGATTGCCACTGCTGTCACCGTTGCCGAGCTAGGTGGGTGTGGCTGCAGCAACCAGCTCCCGCCTTTTTGGCCATTTTCGATTGTCCGGGTGAGTCACTCGGTGACACGCTGCAAAGATGGTGACAGCCCACTCTGCACACTTTGAGCTTCAAAAACACTCTTCAGGAGTCTACGGGTGACGTCACGGACACTACGTCTACGTTTTTATACAGTCTATGGTTTTCCCCCACGCCGACTCCACCCTCGCCATGCCAGACCACGCCCCCAACTATGACTAGATGCCGAATTGTATAAAGGAATGATAATAGGTGAGCGCCAGCCAATGATTTTGCATTAGCTCCGCCCACTACTGGAAAACCCGGCAGTTCTTAACCTGAAGAACTCCAAAGGAACACTGTTATTTTGACAGGAAAATTCAACAGAGTATATAGTTTAAATGTAGCTCGTCAATTTTGTCTCTCTCTCTCAAAGCGTGTGCGCCTTTACACTAGAGTTTACGGTACATCAAATATAGGTGCATTGCTATCAATTAATATGAACTCATGATGATATATCTGTGCTAAACTTTCACTTTCCAACTCACACATTGGCAAGTAAAATCAGATAATTTATTAGCCATTGGCTAATATTAGACTTCATTTAGACCCCCAGGTAAATATTTAATCATATATGCAAGTGATTTAATCGCAATGGAGAGGGTTGCAAGGGCATCACCAAAAACAATTGCAGGAATAATGACAGTTTTCAAACATGCTTCCAAAACAGACAAACTGCCTGCCTTAGGTAGGGTTACTTAGGTTTTTTTTTAAATATCATGAATTCTGAATGATTAATTTACATTACAATGTACAAAAATCATTACATTTTGGGGGCTTCACAACCTGACATATTGCCTTGTCATACAAATACCAGAGAATCATATAAAATAAATGTACAAATTTAAAATTAAAAACATGTTCATTACAGAAAAGGTGTTGTCGAGTCTTTGTATGTATGAATTGCAATTATTATCTATCAAATTTAACACTGAAAGGAATGACACACTTGTCCTATAAGTGTGTTTTGTAATTAGAATCCTTTTATATTTTACTTTAGTGGTAAAACACAGCAGAGAGTAATTTAGGGAATAAAGTATTCATTGCCATTAACCAAACTCCCTAAAGTCAAATGTAAGAGCAGTGATCCGGCTCTGAGTAACCTATTGTCTAAGAGCAGGTTCTCTATTGTCTGCAGCACAAACATAATTAGTAGAACTGCAAGACTTTGTAAAATGCAACAGTTTGTAATGGATGTCTTAGTGAACCATCAAAGGCTCTTTGTTTGAACAAGTTCACATCAGCTCTGTGAAAGCTTGTAGCGTTAAACCTTTGACATTCATTACCTTACCCTTGAAACCACAATTATGCATCATGAATAACCGCTTCTTATTTGCAGCCTTTACACCGTTGTGCTGCTGCCATTGTGATAGAGACTCAAAGACAGGGACGATGTGTAAGCCAATTGCCATTGCCAAGCTTTATTATAAGTGAGTTCATCAAGATTCCTCTTGAGCTGTGCAAAGAATCATGCACAGAGTCTTTGCACATGAACTTCAACTCAAACAGAGTGAGAAATGAATGGCATTTCTGACCTTTAGGTCATGTGCAGTGAATATGGCATTGGTTCTTCTCAGACTGGGAACAGGCTCAAGCCAGTCCCACAGGACCTAACCCAACAAATAGCATCCAGATTCAGAATAGTACGAATAGTACGAATATTCAGTAATAAGAAAAGTAATAGGCACAAACTCAAATTCCCAATGTGCATCATTTGCAGCCTACATAAACTAAAACACATGCACTTAAAAAAGTGTTTATTTATGGAACAAACACTGCAGGAATATCAAAGAAATTAGGTACCTGAGGATATCTCTCACATTGATTTATTTTGAGCTTCTTGATGGAAATCAATAGCAGCCTAGTATGTGTGCATCATTAAAGGATTCTGGGAAAGCTCTTGACCTAACCCAGCTGACTGTCACCGCAGAACTTCACGTAAAGGTAAACTAAATATAAACAAAATGTGAGGTAAGACTACAGCTGTTGTTTTCATTCTTTAACCACACAAAGTTGTTTTCTGATGTAAAACCTACAACAATACAATACATAGATTTAAAAAAAAGGGCCCTAGTGAGAAAAACGCAATAGTTTGTACTGTATATGCATATGCAATATATGTAACGAAAACAGAGACAATCCACTGTAGGTTGTGGTGGACATGGTCTACTGTGTTTAGTACATTAGGCATCAAGAATCTAATTGTAGATACAGTTTAATTGAATTGCTTCAGCTGCTGTTATACAAACAAGCCATAATCAAACCGTAAACCTCAATACAGCTGCTCTGATCGGCTATGTCCGGCCACATGACTTCTCACTCTCTCTGCACAAAAGACATCCTTTTCAACTCATGAGACATCTGCCTCCCTGTGCCTCAATTATGGGATGATCTCCCAAATCCTGCCGGAACAACTGCACCAAGTGTACCTTCATAAATTATGCACTAAACCTGAGCCATGACCGTTCTTACTATTATAAAACTTGACATTTATCTTATTCTACTATTTTATTTATGTTTATTCACAAATCTACAGTTGAGCAGTAACTACTTGGAGAGAGAAAATAGTTATGGCAGATGCACTGCAAGCACATCTAGATTTGAATGAGTAACTCTGCCATGTACATCTAATCAATTTAAAAAAAGAACAAAATAAGTTGAAAGTTGAAAAAGGAGAAATAGAAAAGGTAATACAAAGTTTTAGAGAATGTATAGCTTGATCTTAAATAAATAAATAGTCATACAAAAATAAAAATTCTTAATTTATAGTGTAAATGCCAGATTCTATAGCTCAGCTGCAGAACATGACACTACATTGATAAGGTCAAAAGTTTGTTTCCATGGAAGCACATATTCCTGTACTGATAAATGTAATTTAATACTGATTATTTGTATTTGCACTGTATCTATTTATTTTTTCATAATTTAACTTGACAATGTAGGGGGGACCCCGAGGGGGAAACTTCTACCGAGTAGAATGCCATCATGATTTCTATTTTTACTATTTTGAAAAAGGTAATAAAGATAATAAAGATAGGCAATTATAAAAAAAATTGCGACCGAGCACGCAATCTCAACGAGCAGCAGCTCACAGTCAGCCACCTCACTCAGGAAGACAACAACTTTCATATTTTCTAATTTAAAAAGGCACACACAGTGTCATTGGCCAGATTCCTGGATGTAAGCCAGATTAGCCAATCATGATCAAAGCATTAAGGCAAAACAGCCAATAGGAATTGTTACAGCATGGTAAGGCAGCAAAATGTATTTAGTTTTGTTGTAGTTAATGATGATAATATTTTAACATGTACCTTTAGATTTTAGAATAGGTTTCATGATGAAAATATTATAAAATGCTAATAAAATAATAATAATTGTCACGATCATGAACTTCAGTCAAGGGCACTCCACTCAGGACTCACTCAAGACCCATTATGAACTCCAAGTCTGTGGTTGTTTTTCATGTCCGCGGTTTGAAGCAACCCCTATACTAATAACGTGATATTTAGCCCCTAAAATGCAAATTTTACCAGGGCAACCCTTCCAAAAAAACTATATTTTAACCCCGGGAAACAATTTTTATCGGGGAACTTCCCGCAAACGCGATTGGGCTAGTTTTGGACTTGTTTTAAGAAGCAACTGGGCAGGATTTGTTGTGAAAACCTGGCAACCCTGATCTGAATGCACGTGCTGGAGATATACTTCTAATTACAGGAGCGTCTTTACTGATGAGATGTGCATGAAAATCGCATTCGATTTTTTGCACAGTCTTAGTTATAACTACATAACATCTAGTTATAATGACATAATTTAGTGGAAAAAATTATGTGTGGCTGCAATATGTCACCCTAGGTGTGAATTAGAGCCTTACTGTTCTAATGCGCTGCTTACTGACACACATACTTACACACACACACACACACACACACACCTACCTCTTTACCCCTAATAGGTACATAAAGGTATACTCCTAATAGGTGGGGAACTCATGGCCTAGTGGTTAGAGAGTATGACTCCTAACCCGTTGTGGTTTGAGTCTCGGGCCAGCAATACCACGACTTAGGTGCCCTTGTGCAAAGCACCGAGCTGCCTGGGCGCCACAGCATAAACGGCTGCCCACTGCTCCAGGTGTGTGTTCACAGTGTATGTGTGTTCACTGCTGTGTGTGTGCACTTTGGATGGGTTAAATGCAGAGCACGAATTCTGAGTACGGGTCACCATACTTGGCTGTATGTCACGTCACTTTCATATAAGTACCTTACAGTAATTTGTACACTTAAGGTACTAATATGTGCCTATTAGGGGAAAAAAAGGCAAATAGATGTCCTTTTTAAGGGTACTGCTCCAGTGACAAGTTGTTTTACCACAAAAGGTACATTTGGCCCCTTTTTTTCTGTATATGGCCTATACACCCTCGGCAAATTCTGAAACTACAGATAACCCAATTATTTTAATGGCCTTCACATAAAAAGGTCCAAAACCTTAGTCTAGGTCCATGGAAATTAATAAAATGAAGTCTTTTGACCAGCTCCTTCACTTTCCTTAGCCTTTTCTTCATTTTCCCCAATATGTCTCTCCTGTAAGTCACTTCTTTACCAGCAGATCCATAATTAGAACGGTGTCCAGCTTGTTGCAAAACCTCATTGCAATTTGTTATCACAGAATGTTATTTATATCAAAATGATTCAAATGACTCAAGATTTAACAAATCTATATTTCATACAAATATATAAAAACATTCCTAAATATCAAAATAAATACAATATCATTATAGAAAAATCCTAATACTGAAAACACTAATGAATTATTAGGCTGTGACTCATAGTCTATTTTTGTGTTGCTGTCTGCTCTAGCTCCATTCCTTCCAATACAACAAATCCATGTGCATATCTGTCTGCTTAATTGATTATTATAACTAATATAATCAATCGATAGTGATGTTCTTTAGCACAGTATTCTGACTGATGAAAATAATAGGGTGTTCTGATCCTTTTCCTGATAGCCAAACATATGCTAGTTGTTTAATACTCATCTAGGTTAATAAAGACAAAACTACAGTAGCGTATTTAGAGATTAAACTAATTAGAAAATATGTTGTGGCACTATCCTGCAGTCTGTAATGATGTGGTGTTAGAAAATTGTAGCGATTTTTTGCAAACATTTCTTTGAATAATATGACCATAAATATTAATACACAATTAAATGTAACATAAAACAATTACTTTTCATTAAAATCTTTATTAATGCCAATAATGCTTATATTTATATGCTGGGCAGCCATGTTGCCATTGTATAGCCGGTTCATGCTGATAATTCTCATACCGCTTGGTTTGAAGTGTGGCCCTTCCCCTTACCCCTCCAACTAAAAAATAATTGAGACACCCTACCCCTTCAGGGGAAGGGCTGAGGTATAGAAACAGGATTGGGCCTTAATGATATTTAGACGTTAACAATTCCTGATATTGGCATTATGGACATTCATATTTGTCAGTGACCCAGATTTGGAATCACAAACCTGCTCTAGTCAAGCAACTGCCATTGAGATGCATAAAAATTTTGTTTTCATGTTATTACAGACCTCTGTGTTTTCAGAGCACAGAAATTAAATTTTTAAGGATATTTTTTTAAGTGTCTAATCTGATGTGCATATTTTCAAGGTAGACCCTCCAGTAAGTATTTAGAATTTAAAAATAAAATGAATCTTTTTCCCCTGATTCAATACAACACCCTAGTGGAAGACACACTCAAGAAAAAAGTTCTGTGCACAACTGAGGTGGTCCAAATCCATATAAAATTTGTGCAGCAATGTCCTAATTTTTTTCTTTCATGTCATGTTTATTCTCTTTTTGTATTTTTCAAAACTAATTTTCAAAAACAGATCTTCAAACACATTCCAAACACAGAATTTGAGTTCTATAACTAGATGAGAGCACAGTCACACTGTATTTGGGGGTTTGGAGGCCGTCCTTTTGACAGTGCAACAAAGGCCTGTGTTTTTGAACGGTCTAAATCTAGATCTCTTCATGTTTGTCTGTTAAACAGATCTGTTCTGTTCATGCATTCAAACGCCCAAATCCCATTCTACCTCATTAACTCCACAATATGAATATTCATAGCTTTATTAACTACTGGCAATGCTTGTTGTCAGCACTATAGTGCAGCCACTAGCCTGAAAAATCCTGACAACCAAGCTGAATTTGAAGTGTAAGCTTATTTTAATGTTGATTCTAATGTTGATTCTGTTCATGGCAGGCAACATAAAGCAAGCAAACTAACAAATCTAACAAACATGAGCAGTCAGTTAATTGTGCATAGTTATTATCTTAATTACTAAATCATTTGCACTAATGCTCATTACACACCGCCATGATTTTTAAGCATGCTACTGATGCACTCTGATAACAGATGCTGTTTAGACAAGTATGATAGAGAGCACAGTAATTAAATATGAGACATGACTATGCATCTTCATGAATAATTCATTCCGGTTATAAAGCAGACAAGAGGAGTGCAACAGACAACAACCAATCACCTGATTATGGATGCCCCATGTTTTCTCATTATTATAATCAACAGAGCTCCATGTGGAGAGTGCTTTCCTTGTTGCGGTGAATGGTCATGACCTACGAAGTGGCCTTCCTTCTGGAACATGATATAAGAGTGCACTTTACTGCTTTCCATTATTCATGGAACCGGGAGAAGTGGATAAAAATACCCAGAATCGCCGGACTTCTGACAGTTTATAGTCTCCGGAGGTTTTATTGTGATTGTCCCTCATGGCATTTGTTGCATTGATTTCCATGCAGAGACACTTTCAAAAGGCATCAACACCTGACACATGAAGCTAAGGCAGGGGAATGATCATGGGCTTTTCAGAGGAAAATAATAGTCCATGTTTTTTGAGGCATAAACTAGTGCTTTCTTTGTTTTTAGTTTAAAGGGTTAGTTCACCCAATAATCAAAATTATGTAATTAATAACTCACCCTCATTTCGTTTCAAACCCGTTAAGACGTCTGTTTATCTTCGGAATAGAGTTTAAGATATTTTAGATTTAGTCCGAGAGCTCTCAGTCCCTCCATTGAAGCTGTGTGTATGGTATACTGTCCATGTCCAGAAAGGCAAGAAAAACATCATCAAAGTAGTCCATGTGACATCAGAGGGTCAATTAGAATTTTTTTAAGCATCGTAAATATGTCATCATAGCATCATGTTTGCTTTCATTATTTTACAAAAGCTTGTTTTGTCGTTATTGTGAGTGCACACAAATAAAAGCTTTACAGTTTTGAAAGATGTATTACTCATTTCTATATGACCAAAAATGAGGGAGTATTTTAAGAGTGAGTGAGCGCATCGGCGCCTCCATCTGTCCTGCAGTGAACGCACTGCTGTTCTGTTTCCACACTTTGTACAGACACGGAATAGCGCACATTTCCCTAGGTTAACATTAGATTAAGTGGGCATGTAAAGGTTCTAATACCTACATATTCAGATGATAAAACATATTTGAGGTCAATGAATGATAGGTGAGCATTTGGATGTCAAACTGAAATAAGTGAAATAAGTGAATAATTGAAATAATCATAACTAAAGAACACATGAAAGCACATATTTCTGTACATTTCAAAACAAGGTGCATTAAATGTCAATAAATCCTTGATGATGTTTTAATTAAAAACCTATCTTCACATACTATTCAATAAAATTCTAGTGCATTTATTCTATTACATAACGGCAGAGTGAGCAAGTTTTTGGACATGGTAAGATTAAACTTATTTTAGTAAAAAAAGTACCACATTTCAGCCATCATTTTGTTAGGGTGGGTAACATTACACAAAATTTGTAAAGCATTTTAAAAACATCATTAAAGTTTCACTTTCACTGTGACTAAACCGTAAAATATTGGGTTTACATGGAATAATCGTAATATGAGTTTACCTTCTGGTACGACCCCGGAATCTCCGTATCAGGAAAGCGATAAAACAAGCATCTTCCATCAGAACACTTGTGTTGCATTTTGGGGCAAAGAAAAAAAGAAACATGAATTGAACAACAATATAAAATGCAGGAAACTATTAATTGATTGTTCTACAGTTAATTGTACTATAAGTTATATTACAACTGGTTAATAATGTAAATTGATAAACTGTTTGGCGTGATGACTTTTAATGTGTCCAACAGCAATTGTAGTCCTATTTCGCAACTTATTAGCAACTGTCTTTTTTAAAGAAACTTCAAGAAAAAATCAAGGGAGGGGTGTAACTGGTGTATTTTATCTCACAGAATGAACTGTGAAAGTATCTCAAACTTGTGTAAACTACGGACCTTATTTTAGGGAATTTAACCAAACTCCCATTAAAATGGCATGGCATCACTGGCATGATGGAACCGGAAGTGCTTCCTGGCTTTTGCCAGGTTTTTGGCTACAGAGTGACATCATAATTTCACCATTCTGTACCACAATCTTTTTATAGCATGTAAATCACAACTCTTTGTCATCACATTCTGGAAGTTATTAAAACGACTCTCCGCTGCTTGACAGATCGGCATTGTTGATTCTGTGTTTGTGGAGGCTTGATGTGCTTTATTGATTCCGTTGGTGAGAGACTGACAACAACTGCTGTGTGTCTCGTTGTTAAGACAGCGATGGAGCATCAACAAGCGACGGGGACACTGGCATATGGTGGGAGGTGGCCTATGTTACTTCAGGCGCAAACATGCTCACACAGTTGCACAACACAATATGAAAAAACACACAGGGCCTCAGGAAGCAACAGACTTGTGCTTAAATCAAACTGTTCCTTACGTTGTGAAATTATTCATTCATTTTTATGTTATCATTTTGAAGAAAAACTGAGAAATTCAAGTGAGTTTTTGTAAGTAATATTTTTGTTATTATTGTTATGATTTTGCTATAGTTTGTTGTGTAAGTAAGAAGGGGTTTCCTAATTATTCAAAATGTGTTCCACATGGGCGTTCAAGTTAATGGCCAGCAACAACAAAGCAAGGTCATCTGCTTTTTTAATCGACAGTAATGAGGATAGTCTTGGAGGGAAAAATTACATTTTAATGGTAGTTGAAGGGATAGTTCCCCCAAAAATCCCCCATGATTTACTCGCCTTACTCAAAAGTCATACGACTTTCATCTTTCAGACGAATACAATCAGAGTTTGTATAAATACGCTGGCTCTTTCAAGCTCTATAATGGCAGTGAATGGCTGTTGATATTCAATTGTCCAATAAAGTGCATCCATCCATCATAAAAAGTGCTCCACATGGCTCCCGTGGGTAATAAAGGTTGTCTGAAGTGAATTAATTCATTTGGGTACAGAAAATATCCATATTTAAATCTTTATAAATCATAATCTCTAGCTTCTATTATATGCACGTTAATGAGTGGCATTACAACGGATGAAATAGGATGTTGGCATAGTGTAGGGTAAGTGAATCATGGGGTAAATGTCATTTTAGGGTGGACTATCCCTGTTAGTAAATCATATAAACCTAGGATAGCTTGAGGGTGAGTAAATCATTTTGGGGTGGACTATCCCTTTAATTTCAGTTCAATCTTTGCATTGATTATTAAATAGTGACAGAACTCTGTTCTGGTCAACTGGGACTCTTGGAATAAACATGTTACAAGGAAAGGATTTTTGGACCTATTTAAAGCTTTGTTTTGAGATTTTTTGATTGTCATCTCTTAGTGAAACAGTGTTTCCTGCCTGTGATTTTGTTCCATTGCCACAGGAAAGAATTTTGTCTCTTTTATAGAAAGATGATTCACTTTATGATTGACACAGCTAACTTCAGTCTCACTCCCTGAATACAAGAAACAAAAACCCCAAAATCAATAGAAAGGATCTTTTTCTCCTTCCTCTTTTAGTCAAGGGTTTTCATCTAAGAAATGAAATTCAAAAGCCCAATTTTTTTCAAAGAATCTACTCATGAAAATCTCCTTAAGAGCTATATTAATGAATTCTCATTTCTGCTTCAAAGAGAGTCACATGTCCTACTGCTGTTAAAGTCCAATTCAAATTGTTCCAATTTCTGTAATGTGTTACAATCCTTTGGAGGAATAGGGTGACACACTCAAGAGGTTTTCAGATAGGTCTGGTACAAAGCCTTTGGAAACAAAATCTGGAAGCTGATTGACTTGAAAAGTGTTATTATGAGACTATGAGATGTTTTAGAGAAATGGATACAGAATGGAGAGGCAAAAAGCATATCACAATAAAAGTTCTCATCTTTTAATTAATATGGGGGCTCTCAGTAATGGAGACATTAAAGTTTGGATTCTTGTAAAATATGACAGTATTACTTTATTAGAAGACATTACACTGTTTTTAATTGAACATGAAGTGGAGAGATAACATGGTGCCGAAATTTTAAATTGCATTATGTAAACAAAATTTAAATGTATTAATATTTCTGTGTCTGCCCAACATATGCATTCTTAACATGAAATAAGCTGAATAGAACATGCCAACATAAACAACAGAAGTATGATTTATTTGGCTAACACATGCAGCAAATGTTGGGCCAAATACTGCATTAGGCTGCTGAATATGTAAAAAGAAAACAGCCAGATGTTGGCATATGGCCAAAAATGTAACCATTCAGGATTCAGTGGACTAAATGTAATAATTTAGGAATCGGCATTGAAAACTACATGTCAGTCGAGCTAATTTGATTATTAAGGGGACATATGGTGGTTTCAGTCCTACATCTGCATGCTTTAGCTTGTGTCTACCAAATGACAGATGCATTTTCAAATTACCCTGTGACTTCAACAACAAAAGGAAAGCATGTCCTTCTCCTATTTAAAAGCTGAAAACCCTATTTTATTTTTACTGTCCTAAATATGCATGATTATATCCACAGTCTGAAGAAGCTAAAAGAGTACTTTTTTGTGAGGTGATGTGTACATGCAGGAATGTGTGTGCCAATCTTTTTTTTCTCCATGTTTGATAACATTGTTTCTCTGCATGATGATTGTTTATCATATACTGTGTCTGATTGAAGATCAGCAGAATCAAGCTGCAACATGTGGAGCACTTGTTATCCTCTCTGACAGATCTGCACGCCATATTCCTCATATTATCAGATACGAGGCTGACAATATAGTGAAGGATAAGTGCTGTTACAGTTTTAGCCCCAGTGAATAACTATAAGAATAGGTTTTATTTATCAGTTTCTGTATAGACACAAAGTATTGGTTTCAAAAAATAATCTGCTACATGCATGAAGATATGAAGTTTTTATATATTATAGTTATATATTACAAAGCTATCCCCAGTAGTTTGTAAACAACAACCATACTGCGAGCCTTTGGCTGACTGTTTAGCTCCCTCTAGTGATTTGAAACATAAATAACATATATATGTATATGTATGTTGCTTTCAATGCAAAACTGAGATGTGGATTCATTATTTCCCTCTATTTCTCATGCACCATCTTTAGAAGATCCTATATGTGATATCTGAGATTTGCATATACTGACTCCATGTACAAGCAGCAGCCTCAGACACTAAACCTGTAAAGAAATGGCTTACTCGTTCTCATTAAAGTTTGACATGTGGGACAACAGCCGTGCTTGAATTTATCAGCAGAAGGAAGATTTGCATTTCCTGTCCTTTTGGGAAAACAAAGCGGCTGTGGGAGTACCCACCTGTCATTCAGGATGATTGACATTGTCTCAATAAGAATTGTATAATGCTCGAACTGAATAATTTCACATCTTCCCAAGAAGGAAATGGAAAGATCAAGGGTAGACCCAGCTTCTCCCAGCCCCCTCAGTCCTTCCTACTCAAATAAAGCACTGTCACTGAAGAGACAGTATTGTATTCTTTACTGTACATAACAAAGAGCATTAGAAAATAGAGAAATCTTTCCCGTCAAATTCACTTTTCTTTATGATTCTTGGGAGAGTCACTGTTCATAACACATTATTTTTGAAAACATGTCTGTTTCCATCAGTATTTTTAGAAATACCTCCCATTTTATCTGTGTGTAATGGTTATCTTATTTTAGTGTTCCAGCCAGAGAAGCCACAGGATATTTATGTCTGGGTCCTCATTTTGTGTGCTAATTTCTATAATTAAGGTGTCAATAAATGTTGGAATCCTATAAATGTTAATAGAAAGAACAAGGAATTGAAATGTATAGTCACACACCTCCTTTAATATCCAGGTTTTAATATTTGATGAATATTTTGCTGAAATAAATGAGAAGTACTTTACGTTTTGGCACTTGTCATTTCCATTCAGTTTCCACAGATGAATTATAATCCTTCAGTGTTCTAAAAGCCTTCATTAAAATTCTGACATTGATTTTCTCATCAAGACAGACATAAAGTGCAGATCACAGGGCCAGCAATAGCAAAGGTAGTACAAGGACATTGAAGGTCTAGATTAGATTGCAATGAGCAGTATCCAAACATTGCCGTTTAACAGCAAATTAGCCCATTATTGTGGTAATTTTTTATACTTGTCAATATTTCATTTTGTGTTTCATTTTATGTAGGCCAGGGGCAGATTTAATGAATTGGGGGCCCCAGGCAAAATATATGAATGGGGCTCTATACATTTGCACAAATTTCCTAGATCAACCTTGGGTTCCTTTTTTGTTGTGTTGCTTGCTGCTGCACAATGGTGCTCCATAGTTGTGTCCAATGTTTCTACATTTTTCATGTATGTTATAATGTCTTTCTTTCATGACGTAGACCATGGAATAGCAACTGATTTACAGTTGAGATACAGGCTTTCACAAAAAACTAAATAAATTATAAAATTATAAACCTCACAATTGAGCTTTTAAACCAGGGGTGAGTCAGAAGTATAAATTATCAAATTCATTCAATTTCAAGGGTTATGTGCGGGGATTTTTGCATTGGTCTGAACAAAACCTACAGACTGGATTATTGAAAATGAAAATTCATTCTCTGCCAGTAGGAGGCGCTTTTGGAACATCAAAGATATAGAATGAGAAAAGTGTGAAAAAGCCTATATAGCCTATATTGACGAGGAAAGTCCACTGATGAGTTACCAGCGTAAGACTGTGTTCAAATTCTAATTCAAAAAAAATATATATATATATCCATCAAAAATAACTGCGTATGTGTCCTATACTTGGTTCCTTCTCATAAATGAGTAAGCAGCATTTAAGACAATTATAAACATACAATACACACTGTTTCTCAGTATTTCATTACAGCTTCGGATGCATGATATTTTTTATCTCTTTCAAGCAGGATACACAACAGAATGTTCAAATTGGACGGTTGTCATGGTAATAAACACCGTAAACAGCAACTGTTTACGTGTCAGCGCTTAATGCACATTTCCTATATGAAAAGCATTTTAGGGGGCCCTTGGCTTTTGGGGGCCCAATGCAGTTGCCTACCTTTGCCTAATGGGTAAGTCTGCCCCTGATGTAGGCTATATGTTGTGAAATTGTCCATTTACAACTCTGTGACAAGTCATCACTGATGCTGCCCTGAACACCACATTATACCATTTAGTTTTTCTACTGAAGACTATTGAATGTATGATAATAAGAACATCCATGTTGATCCTGGAACAACATTTTAATCAACCAATCAGAATTGAGATATAACTATTCTTGAAATATCATTTTTAGCCATGCAATCAGGGTTAGGTGCTTCTACACTCAGCTAATTAATCAGTTAATCAGCTACCATTTCACACTGATTTTAGGAATAAATTAAGTCTATATTTTTGGACAATAATATTTTTGGACATCAAAAGATCCACATCTATCTATCTATCTGTCTGTCTATCTGTCTGTCTGTCTGTCTGTCTGTCTATCTATCTGTTTGTGTGTGTGTGTGTGTGTGTGTGTTTGTGTGTGTATATATATTGAGAAAATTGCATCAGTTTTGGTTTATAAGAATTCAGGATCAGGCTGTGTATTGGTGCCTGTTCTCCGTAATTAATGCATCAGGGGACTGTTTAACAGAATTTTTAATTATATTTGATCACATTTTAGTGAGGCATTTCGAGATGTTAAATCATTTAACTAAAACTGTATTTTCATATTGCCCGAGGGGACTGTTGCATAATTTATTCGAATAGATCATATTAGTCACCTAGAGACACTTTTTACACCCTGTGCAAATGAGTTAGAAAGTTTGACCAATGGAAGCACTAGACAAAATACAATTAAAGTTTTATAGAGAATTTTGTATTTGCCACATTTTTTATGACATTAGACTATTCAGTTTGACTCTATCTCCTTGTCCAGATACTGAGAGCTGTTTTTGCTTTTGGTTTCTTTCAGTATCGCTACTTAAACACGAGGAGGCGCTATTTCCACAAATCACACGACTAGTTCCATGCTACAAATATTATAACTGTAGTGTATGTAGTCTATTGTTTTTATAATTTAAAATGACTTTTATGTGTTTTCTTTGATTTTATAATATCTTCTAAAAGATTTAGTCTAAAAAGCTTTGACCTTCGTTTAAATTAAAGTGAACTAAAGCAGACACGGGATTGAATAACTTGATATAATTGCGTGATCTGTTTATTTATGTACGTATTCGTTCATCCTTTCGTTATTTGATTTTACATTAGACTAATCATTTAGATGTGTCAGCGAGGCTGGAGACGGGACAGAACCAGAACGCTTGTTTGCAGTGTAACGGGACACTCGGACGAACTGTGTGTGTGATGTCACAGGAAACCCGTTACACACTCCTTTGCTGCTTCAGGGGCCTCAACTCATCACCGAGCACATCTCCCAGTACACACTACACACTACGTACTGAGAACGGAGAACTGGACCGAGCTGACGAGGTAAGAGCGAGAATTTATGAATCTATGTCAATATGTAAATGTATTCGTACGACGCGTATTTCTTGATCTTGGTTTCTAAATAAACTCACCGCGCACTTAAGTAAACTTTACTATTGGCATCCTGCTGTGTCAGAAGAACTGAGATAGAAAACTTATTTCAGTCTATTTTCTTTTCTCAAATAATTAAATTCTATGAATTGCTGTAAGCGTGATGAGTCGCTCTAAATTTGATGATTTATTAATTTTGCTTGTTATTCAAGAACCTTTAAAACTCGTAAGGTTCCTTTACCAACTTAGACTAAATCGCTTTTTTGTAGTAAAGACTGACAGTTATTGATCTCCGTTTGACTTAAATGTTTTAGCACAATCATCAGTGTTCAGAATGATTACATTTGCATTAACATTTAAACATTACACAAAAATAAAATGGAGAGCGATAAACTGATGTTATTGCTTAATATGTCATATATCTGCCAGTATTTGGCCACATTAAGGTTATAAGCATTAACTTGTAGAGTGAAGTGGTTGTTCTGCCCAGACAGACTTGTCAATGCACATTTTCTTTCTTTCTTTCTTAGTTAAAAAAATTCGAAAAATATGTGTTTATTTACATATGGCAATAATTTGCTGCTATTAAATTATAATTGCCGGTATTACAGTCCTGGTGACACCCACTAAAAAGAAAAACCCTTATCAGCTGACCACTAATTACCAGTGATGTCTTTTAGTTGAACATTGAGGTTTATAGCTGTGTTCTGGATAATGGATCTCTTGAACACTTAACACATTTAATAGTTTTAAAGAAGACGTGTTTTAAGAAAAGTCATGAAAGTCATTTAGATGGTTTGGAGGGTTCTCACAAATCATATTATTTTGAGTTGTATTAAAACTTGACATAGAGTACAACTGTTACTTAAATACAAATGTCAACCACTTACAGATTTCACATTAAATTTTAAGGACTTATTACTGTGTTAATATGAAAGACGTGCACACAACCAATACCTTTTTTTAAAAAAGGCATGAGATTTCAGCTTTTGAAATTTCCTTAAAAATGACAGTATGATTTCAGTATGATTTTCTCTGTGAGTTTGCATATTATTTGTGCTGGAAATGAGGGAGGAAAGGAAAGGACGTGATGTGTGGCCAAGTAGATGCTTGGATTTTGTGCTCTGCATTTCACCCATCCACGTGCACACACACAGCAGTGAGAAGTGAACAAACACACACACACACACACACACTGTGAACACACTCCCGGAGCAGTGGGCAGCCGTGGAGCAGTTGAGGGCTATTCAAAGGTCTCATCTCAGTCGTGGTATTGAGGGTGGAAGAGGGTGCTCTATAACCATTAAGCTACGACTGCCCCCTTGCATACAACTTTATGCTGTGTCACTTTAAGTGAAGAGTGGAAAAATTTGGTGTTATATCCATGGGTGTTTCCTAAACGGACATGAGTTAAACTAACTGTCAGTGGGCTTCCTGATTTAATATCTGAAAAGTGGCTTTTTGCGACCAGGCCCAGTAGAGAGAGAGTGACAGGAGAGAAAGGGAGGGAGGGAGGGGGTTTGGGTTTGAGAGAGAAGGGTTTCTGGGAAAGTCACATCTATAAACCACTCCTTTAGCTACACAGGAAGGGCAAAAAGTTATCATGTTTTAGCCCTCTGTTTCTCCACCAAATGCTGGGGTCATCCAATCATCCAAAACTTCCAGGAAAACACTTTATTTTCACATTCCTATTAGAATGACGTCTAAGTGATTTATGCTCACCGCCAACACCTGAATGGCCAGATTTATAGCTGTTTTTCCTCTCTTTAAGTAGTTTTATGAAATGCTTTTGTATTTCATTTATCACATCTCTTTTTAATGTAGATTTATTGTAAACGCAATCATCAAGAAAATGTTCAGCCGATTATGAAAAGTCATTCATCAAAGCATACTTAGTACATTCATTCTGACAATTCATAGTTTCACATCGCCTTTCTTTTTTTTTTAACATATCTTGAGTTACCCTTACTATAACTTCTGCATGTCTGTCTGAACTTTAGTTCTCAAAGTATTCAATATACAAAGACAGTATTGCTATCTTGGTATATCTTGGGCACCTGATAAATTATATGGATATGGTAGATACCAATTCATTTGTTCTGTGAAGTGGCATTAATTTTTCATAATGAATCATGCAATACAAATATTTTATTATGTAGTATCTCAGTAAATGGCTGTCTGATGATCTCAAATGAGGTACTGAGAGTGGATCTGTCAGGGGTTGGAGCTTACAGGACTGAGTTCTTGCATTCATTTAAATGCTGATGTCCCAGAGACACTGTGATTTACATTGCTTATTGGAATATGTTTTGCCAACTGGAACAGAGTTGGCTGAACTACAAAACTATTGTAGACATACTGGAGGAATGGTGACAGTAATGTAAAGGTTACAGCCAGAGCAGTTGATTAATTTTCAAACAGGTTTCCAGAACACTGTCTGACGGGACAAAGATCTGGCCCCAAACTCTTGTCATTGTTTGAACAAATGTTGCTGTGTTGAGCTGGCTGGGATGTTCAAATCAAGCAGTGTACCACAATGTTTACACTCTTCAGTAATGCATTCTACAATGTCTCAAAGTTATCCCTATGTATTAGGAGAGAGTAACAAGGAATTGTTTTTTTTACAGAATCTGACACACTGGATACTGTAGAAAGACATTTCTGGCATTCACTGAGCCTGCAACTATAACAGTTCTGGCTTGTTCAATATTCCGTGTTAGATAAATGTATACCTATTTAATTCAAACAGAATAGTTTATGAAGTCTCTGTGTCATTTTGCAGTGAAACTTCTGGAGGTGTTATTTGGAGCTTTAGTCAGAGATCTCATTCTGGACAGAAAATTAGGCATACAGTGACCCACCAAAATACTTCAGCAACAGTTAAAAATGCATGAAATCATTGCGTTACATTAGATTACATCAAATCTAGTGACATTTTAAACAAAATATGTCAGGAAAAGAATGTTTGCTTTCAATGATAAACTGATATACAGCTCAAAATAATTTATTTTTGTTGGGCTATCAAACTTAATGGAATTAGTTTATGAGGTTACTCTGCTTGGACACCACCTGGTCCATTTGAGGAGAATATACATTTTGATCAGTTGGTAATAAAAATTTCTAAAATGGCTCAGACAAGGTGAAGTTAAATGGAAGCTCTATAATGAAGCTCATCATTTGTTTGCATGTGTCAAATGCTTTGATATTTAGTATTTTAGTCCATGTGTAATCAATGAACAATTCATGCAATTGTGGTTTAATTCAGTGGGTGCCCAAATGTAGTTTTTTATTGATTTATTTTTATGATATCATAAGGTGGCTTCCATACCTACCTACTCTACCCCTATTAACTGTCTTTTTTTCTCTTAAATATTCTACATTATTTGAACTCTAATATCTGAAATAACAAAGAGAAATGAAAGAAGAAAATTATATTTTATGTAATTATTCCCTGTTACCAAACAGAACATAATGCACTCCTTCTCATGTAATTGAGTTTAATGTTTTTAAATCAGTTAGAGCAATGTGTACTGTATATGTAATACATATATCATTATTTATAAAGCAAAATATTGGTATTATTACAGTAGTGCAAGATAAAAAATCTTAAGCAGAAATTTCTTCAAAAGTTGCCATTATTGCCATTTTGCATCGAGAAATATTTCCTGTCCAAATGGAAGTTATAAAAAAAAAACACACGCTCGCTAATTGACTTTGTCTGGACTTCTGGGAAGCTTGTTCATTTTTAAGACTAAAGACAAATCCAAATGGATAATTTTCCACATATGAGTCTAGTCATGTGGTTTCGGGTCCCCATCCAAGCAGGAAATGTTTGGAGGCTGAACAAAAGAATCACATGACGTTTCAGCCCCTCGGCCATGGCCATACCGACAGGTATTAATTTAAAAAGGAAATAACAACAGAATCAAGGCAGATGTTAAAGATGTTTTGGAATGCTCTGATAGTTCCACATGGAACACCATAAAAAGAATAAATCGGGGTTGTGTATAATCAAACTGTAGTCCAGGATGCCATAAAACATTAGCATTTAAAAATAGTGAATACTTTTTTTTACAAGCAACTTTATTGTGGCTAAAACAGATCTTCCTATGCTTTGAAACTGATTTATGTTGTTATCTATCAAGCGAGCCAAAACAGCCACGGTGAACCGTGTAATGCATGTTTAATGGCGCCTTCTTGCCTTTTGTGGCGATTATCGGCGTCCTGATGGACTGAACTTTCGTGTAAAGCAGGCTTTCTGCCCTCTTTTCCAACTTAACAACAGCTCTGTTACCGCACTCCTGGGAGCGACAGTAGGTCGACAGTTCACCTGGCTCCAATGACTTGTTTTCTTGGAACTGGGAATTTACTGTCAGTTTGACAAAAATAACCATTAGAAATCCTTTTGGGAAATCCCTAATTTCATGTTTTCATTGCAGCTCACCTAAATCCTTTTTTAGCTTAACAATGAACCTAAATCTATTAGCAAAGTGTCTGGTCATCGCTCAGTACTTTTGATGTAAAACAGAATACTCTGTTTGCTTTCAGCGGAAACATTCAGATCATTTGGAGACACAAAAACCGAACACTGGAACCATGTTTGGATGCTGGATTACCTCATTTCTCTTTCTCTCAGCAACCTCTGAGGTATTTGTTTGTCATAAACAATTTTAGACAAAAGTTCTAGAAAGATTTATATCATTTTATTGGGTTAACTTTTCTAGCTACTGTAGCTATTTATTGTAAAATAATTCATCATTAACTCAAGTGTATCTGATCCATGAAAAGTTTTGAAGTACTCAACAAACAAACAGTAATTTGAGTGTGCAATTATGCAATTCAGAGGTCCTGGACCGAAAAAGCAAGATTTGTTTTCTAAAGTTTATGTATCTGCCATTTTTGACGTTCGTTATCTAATGTCAATCTTTTGTTTTTCATATTTTGGAATAGTTTTTTGTGGTGGCCCTCTCAGAGAACAACACTGGAGGTACGGCGCAAAAGAAAGGCCATGAAATGGACTTCGCGCGTCACAGTATTTTGACCGCCCAGTTTGAATGTTACCAGAAGATTATGAAAGACACTAATCACAACAGAACAGGTGAGAGAGGTTCATATTTCACTCGACTCTGAGTAATAGCAATAAACTACAACTCAGTTCATCTTTAACTTGGATGCTCTTACGAATATTAGGGGGCATGGACCGAATCGGATGATGTTTTGTCACATCCTCCTGGAACTTACAGGAAGGCTCTTAAGTAAACAGATGATTAGTTGGAAACATTTTGTTGGGTGTGTCCTACAACATGCATTTATTAATCTACAGAAGCTCAGCATCAGCTGTCTGGTCTCTGAATTAAGATTTGTTGCTGTCTTTGAGACACAAGTTACAATTGAAAGATGGTGATTAAAGATTGACAAGGGGAGGCGGATGTTCTGTAACAGCTGTTAAAAGCTGCTTGGCAAAGACCCCCAGAACTGAGGATCCATTTGCAACTCACTAGAATGATACAACATTTATAGAGTGCAACAGTGTCCACCCACATTTTCTGCACTAGGTTTCCATTCATTTTTCCCATAGGGATTAAAAAAAAAACCATACAAACCAATGCAGCTAGCTATAAGGTGAATCACAGCATTACAGACTTTGAATGAAGCAAAAAAGATTTTGACGTGTGAGTGTGTGAATAAACATTATAGTTTACATTTAGCGCAAAATATGCACAGTATATACTGTATTTAGAAATATTTAAGTACCGTATTTTCCGGACTATAAGTCACACTTTTTTTCATAGTTTGGCTGGTCCTGCGACTTATAATCAGGTGCGACTTATTTATCAAAATTTATTTTAAATGAACCGAGAGAAATGAAGACATAGAGCGCCCTCTCGCGGCTGTAGACGGTAATGTTTTCTCTTGGTTCTTGGTTCTAAATAAATGCGACTTATAGTCCAGTGCGACTTATATATATGTTTTTTTTCCTCATCCTGACGTAATTTTGGACTGGTGCGACTCATACTCAGGTGCGACTTATAGTCCGAAAAATACTAGTTGAGAGTGTGATGTTACAAGGGAGTGGGTGTTTTCGGCTGAGAACTTTTGGCGTGATTTTTTCTTGTTGACCTTTACAGTATCATGAGTAATGTAGTTTATACCAGTAAATATCACTGTTATACATGATTCTTTGGAATATAGGTTGAAATAATGCAAACTTATGGCTTCAAAAAAAGCATATTCCATTGACAACCTCAGAGATCACATTATCCACCTTTAAGGATCAAGTTATTGTTAAAACTTACTTTACCTATGGAGAAAATGAATGGAATATTTACTTCCGGAATCCAACTGCTGCATCTATATGCAGATTTATTGTTATTATTGATAAAAAGATCTTTACTGTCTGTACAGCAGTCTTGTCTGAGTAGCCGTGTAGACACCAAATACTGAGACCTGTTTTACATGCACGGTTTAAAAAAGACTAAGACTACAAGTTGCAAGTTTTTATGTTTTTAATAACTGCAAATAACTATTGCAGATGGCTCTAAGTGTAAACGGACGTGGGATGGGTGGATGTGCTGGGATGATCTGGATGCAGGGGTCACTTCATTTCAGCACTGTCCAGGCTACTTTAATGATTTTGACACCTCAGGTGAGTGGCATGTTAGATTTTCTTTTTTTTTTTTGCCCATTGAATGAAGGTTGCTTAATACTTCATATAAATGCCTGACTAATCCAAATTGTGTTTTATCAGAAATGGTAACGAAGATTTGTACTGATTCTGGCCACTGGTTCGTTCACCCAGAGAGTAACAGAACATGGACGAATTACACAGGCTGTACGCATAAGTCTAATGATCACAAAAGGGTGAGATCTTATTTAGGACTAGTAGTCCGTTCTATCGATTATATTGCATTTGTTCAAATGGTAAGTTTCTATATCTATCCTTGTTTTCTGTCCTTCTTTTCAGACAGCATTTAATCTCTACTACTTGGCTTTGATTGGTCATGGATTGTCGCTGATATCTTTGTTTATTTCTCTGGGGATTTTTTTCTATTTTAAGTAAGTAATGTGGAAAAACCTTGTCACCATATCATATAAACGTACCTCCCTTTCCAGCCAGTCTAATATAGTTTGCTGTTTTCTTCCACTCAGGAGCTTAAGTTGTCAAAGGATAACTCTGCACAAGAATCTGTTCTTCTCTTTTGTGCTGAACTCGGTTATAACCATCATCTTTTTCACTTGTGTTGTAAACAACCAAGAAGTAACACATGTCAACCCAGTAAGTGCACAAAAAGAATAGTGGGCTCTCATTTCACGCACAATATGACCTGGAATTTGTATTAAGAATTTGAGCAGTGTCGTTTTGATTTGACATTGATGTTTTTTCTCCTAGGTGAGCTGTAAAATATCCGTGTTCATCCACCATTATCTCCTGGGCTGTAACTACTTCTGGATGTTGTGTGAGGGCATCTACCTGCACACACTCATTGTGGTGGCAGTGTTTGCTGAGAAACAGCACCTCATGTGGTATTACCTCCTAGGATGGGGTACGTTTTTAAATTTGCCTTGCTAAAATGCACCATAATAAAGCAGCTTTCTGTTTTCTGCTCACATTTAATGATTTCATTCTTCTTTTCAAATGTTTTCTAGGCTTCCCGTTAATACCTGCATTCATCCATGCAATATCCCGAAGTTATTACTACAATGACAAGTGAGTTAAAATGAACAGGAATTTAAGAATTCTAAACGTGCTTAATGAATCTTGTTCTATAATGATTCCAGTAACATTTCTTTTGAGGAAGCTTCCCTTCTGTTCATAAGTGATCATACAGTAGTTATATTTGGTGAAAACAGTAAAAAACTGTATTATTATAATTTAAGTTAACATTTTTCTATTTTAATATTTAAAAATGTAATTTATTTCTATGATGGCAAAGCTGAAATTTCAGTGACCATTCATTCAGTCTTGATTTTCTTGATTTTAATATGCTGATTTAATGCTCAGGATATATTGTTATTAATATTTTCCTGCGATACACTACCATTCAAAGGTCTTTGGTAATTAAATTGATATTTTTAAATTATATTTAAAAAAGATAAATGCATTTTTTTTATCAAAGAAGCATTTAAGTTGATAAAAAGTGACAGTAAATACTTTTATAATGTTATTATACTCTTTTCAACATTGATAATGACTGTTTTTACTCTATTTTGTAAATTCTTTCTCTCATGTTAAATTTAATTCCGACTGCAAAAAAAAAAAAAAGTAATTTCCTACGCTGTAGATTGTAGCTAATAAACACTGTTAGAGCATTGTAGTAGCATGGGACTAATTTAAAAAACTGAATTAGTTCTCCATTTCGAAATTCAGTGTCAAACAAATTATGTTCAGTTCATCCCAGCTTCTGTCAGGACACTGGAATACAGTGACCATGCAGAGTCTCTGCAGAACATCTTGTGAAATCATAGCAGTGATGTCACCCAACAGTTCAAGTGTTCATGCGTGCACTGGTTCTGCTTTCCGTAAATCGAAACTTTTCTTATGCTTTTTTCCGCAGCTGTTGGATAAGCTCGAACACTTCTCTGCTCTACATTATTCATGGTCCCATCTGTGCAGCCCTGTTGGTAAGTCTGTTTTTCTTTTTCTTGTTTTCTTTTCTTCATTTTCTCAGACTTTATATCTCTTGGATATCTTCTACCCACCTTTGGAAATCTATTTGTATGATCTTGATTTTAAAAAATCAGCTTAAACTCTGGCAGTATTAATCAAAGTGCCGGGTTCTCTTTGTTGTTTGCGCTGAGGTCAGTTCTGATTGGGAATGAATTTCAACGCAGCCCATAAAAGCATGTAATGAACACATGTTCAGTATCAAATGAACCTTGGACTGACTTCTGCAGTACTGCAATTGCCAGTTTAAAGCTGATTTTGTGTCATTATAAAAAGTAATTGCTGTTTACAAGAATAATAATACTTTCAGAATTGGTTGATGACAGATATCCAACCAGTACTTACAGGAAAACATAACCGTTTTACGAGGTGGCGATTTCATTTATATGATGTGAATCATACAAAAATGTGTGATTTTTACAAAAAATGCAAGGTCGCTAATAAAAAAAATTAGGGCCCACCCCTACTGGGATGTATGCCGATTGTATGAAAATGTATGGATGAAATCATACAAATTCATATGAATTAGCCAAAAGTCACCAAAATATGAAAAGGCCATTTGAATGTGTTTGAATATTACAATCGCAAACTATTAACCAATTCTTAAACTATTTGGTCCACCACCAGTCTTGAATATATGATTATATCCATGCCTGTTTATATGACGATTCACAGGTATCTTGATAGCCTTGTACTGTATATCTGAATATGTATTTCCAGGTAACATAACATAGTCCAAACTTACTATTAACCCATATTTGAATGTACAGTGGGGTCCAAAATAAATGTTTTATGAAAACCTGAAAATAAAAAGAAAGTTTAACATTTCGAAAAATGTAGAAATAAATATGTGATCTAACAGTGTGTCTTTACTAGTTTTGGTTTAGAAGAAATGCAGTGCATTCCTTTCTTTCTTTCTCTGCTTGGTTTCCACAGGTTAACCTCTTCTTCCTTTTAAACATTGTGAGAGTGTTGATCACTAAGCTGAAGGTGACCCACCAGGCAGAATCCAGTCTGTACATGAGGGCCGTCAGGGCCACCTTGATCCTGGTACCTCTGCTGGGCATTCAGTACTTACTGCTGCCCTACAAACCCGAAGGACAGCTCGCCTCCGAGATATTTATACACACAATGAACATACTTATGCATTACCAGGTAAGTGTTGTTGACAACAGGAAAATAATAAAAGTGCAAATAAATAAATCAACTTGGAATATAAATATACATATTTGAAGTTTTAATTAATTAATGTTGAGATATGTAGTTAAATGTAAAAATACAATAGTTTATTAAAACCTCATTTTTATATGCATCTTGCATTAAATTGCTGAGCTCAAAGACCTACTGTATTTTATCAACATTAAATGAAACCAACGGCTTTTTAATCACTTGGCGAATTAAAAAAGATATGCAATTTGTAAATATTTTTTATAAAACAGAGAGTCCCAGTCCTTGATTCTGATTGGTTCAGCCACATTCAAAGCTGTTGTAAACTATACTAAAAACATACACCTTTGTTTACTTCTGTGTGTTGCTCAACAACCACTTTGTTGGAACCACAACTGTTTCTGAGGAACTACATTGTCTGATGGAAGAATACGGTTTTTATTTACTCCGCTTAGCATCGTGCCTTCATCCTTACCCTTAGCTACCCTTAGCTGTTATCCACCTTTTTCCTCAATGCAGAAGTAAGCCTATGGGTGAGACTTCTGTTTCATTAGCCGCTATAAGTAGAATAACAACATGCAGTAAATGGTAAAACTGTTTGCACTACAAACCAGTGTATTTCATAATTAAGATAATACATTAAAATAACATGATAAGACTTTCAAAATTTTAAGATTTTCAACTTTCAAAAATAGCTGGAAGAAGTGGACGCAGATGAGACCCGAAGCCAGACCCATAGAATTTACAAATGGCCGTGCCCATTTTTACAACAAGAAAAAGATGGATAAATTCACTGTAAACCACGGTTTCTTGAGGCTTATTGCTTCAAAAAAAAAAAAAAATTTTTTTTTTACATTTATACATTTAAATAATAATAAAAAATGTTTAAACATTGCAAATTGTGCATTAATGATATATTAGTTAGATTTAACAGAATTTAAAATGATTAATTAAACACTTTTAATCTCAGTTAAGTTTATTAAATTGTATTTAAATATTTAAATCTTATTGTATTTAAATGAGTGTTGTTAAATCAAATAATCATGATTAATTGCATCAAAATATATAAATAGCCACACACATAAATGTATATATTTGTGAAATATATTACATGTATATATGTATTCTAATTATATATGATTTATGTTATACATAAACATAAATATATATTACATATATTTCTTAAATATATACATGTACACACATTTTATGTAAACACAAACTTTTATTTTGGATGTGATTGATTCCGATTAATTGCGATTAATCATGATTAATCGATTTGACAGCACTCATTTAAACCCATTTTCCACATTTTTTGTTGATGTGAAAAGTGATTTATTTTTCTTTTTAACTAACACTTTCTTTCAGTAACTTTGAAGCTTATAAAATAATCTTTTTTTTTTTTTTTTTTACACAGGGCCTTTTGGTTGCCACTATATTTTGCTTTTTCAATAGCGAGGTAAGCAATTTCAATGCATTCATAATTGTTAATGTTTTCCTTTCGTGTAGATCAAAACATACGGATATCTGTCATTACATAATACTTACTATCAGTCTGTATTTGTTTGTTTAGGTTCAAAGTGTATTACGAAGGCACTGGAACCAGTACCGCATCCAGTTTGGCAGCACAATTGCCAACACTGAGGCCCTGCGTTCTGCGTCCTACACGGCCTCCTCCATGACGGAGGTCCATCGATGTTACAGCATCGACAGCCACATGGAAACTCTAAACGGAAAGAGTTTTCACAATCTGGAGACCACCATTCTCCGATCAGACAACCTGTACATGTGAGAGACTCTTCTCTTTGACCCTTGGGGGAACAGCCCCATGGAGAGGACCACTAACTGAGATGCATGTGAGAAGAAGCCTACTGGACATTCATCTGGTTACTTTGGACTACAAACACCCAGAAGACCTTCCTGTTCCGTAGAGGCCTTAGTTATCTCATGTTATCTGGATGGGAACTGGAGAAAATACTATTTTATATGGAATATTAAAGCCACGTGAACCTTTTCCATAATGATCCAGTGGAACACTTTGGAGAACGTCACACATTGTCAGTCTTTCATATTTCTTTATTGAAATGAAGGTGTTCAATGGGTGAAACTATGAACTGAGGATCATACCTAATGAAGCTTTTTCTTAATGGCACTGTGTTGTTTTAGTGAATGTTGAGCCCCGCTGATGCATTGGATGATGGATTCCACATCTATGGATCTATGGAATATTCTGGCTCAAAGAACCTGTAGTAGAAGAAAGGAATAAACAATGAAAGAGGCGAAATCACTACAACGTGATTCCAGAAGATACTGATGATCTTGTCCTGCTCTTTTTGTTCATCCTGAACTCCATCTTGTTATCAGTTATGTGATTCGTATGTGACCCTGGACCACAAAACCAGTCTTAAGTCGCTGGGGTATATTTGTAGCAATAGCCAAAAGTACACTGTATGGGTCAAAATGATTGATTTTTCTTTTATGCCAAAAATCATTAGTATATTAAATAAAGATCATGTTCCATGAAGATATTTTGTAAATTTCCTACCATAAATATATATCATAACTTCATTTCTGATTAGTAATATGCTTTGCTTAGAACTTCATTGGACAACTTCAAATGTGATTTTCGCAATTTTAGATTTTCTTGTGCCCTCAGATTCCAGATATTCCAATAGCTGTATCTCGTCCGAATATTGTCCTATCCTAACAAACCATTTATTCAGCTTTCAGATTATGTATAAATCTCAGTTTTCCAAAAATGTACACTTAAGATTGGTTTTGTGGTCCAAGGTCACATTTTATGTGAAATTTTTATCCACATACAGGGCAATATTGACAATATATTCTATGTATGCGAAATGTTTTATTGTCTCTTAGGAGTACTGAGTTTTTATATATAAGTGTATATATATACTTTGAATAAAGAAACCAAAACCGAATACAGTTACTGTCTTCAGAAACTAGAGTCACTGTCAACATACATTCCCCTGCTAAAAGACTAGCAGATCATGGATAAATTAGATGAACCAGTCTGGACTAGCATGTTAATTCTTGCTAGTCTTTTCAGCAGGGTTATCTTATTTACTTTTGATTCATCGAAATGTCTGTCTTAAACTAATTTATCTGTAGTTCATATAAATCTCAGTATAAGTGAATCTTGTTCCAAGGCAAGTTACATTAGTACACGTGGGTTTACAGTTTTTTGAGATCTACAGATCTACAAACAGAGATGAGATCTCTATCTGTGTCTCTATGTCTGGAACATACAGATGCGTTTGGCGCTTTTTTCATTGTTGTGTTTCTTAAAACATTTAATGTGCACATGCTGGATAAATAAACATTCATATTTTGAGATGTAAATGCATTTTTATGTTTGTGTCTTCTGCATGTTTTCATTTGTATTAAGAAATGAATGTTATTAAGTTGGCTTGAGAGAGCCAACTTACTGATATTGTATTTAAACTTCTTATTATGTTGGCTTGGCAACAAGCCAACATACTGTTATGCTATTTAAACTTCTTCTTCTTCTTCTTCTTTTTTTTTTTCTTATTATTATTTTTCTGACAGAAATTCTGAACGCTACTCCTCCTAGGGCTTTAAAGCCACAAGCCCCAAACTCGGCAGACACCTGCGGGATAGAGCGGTGCTGGTTGCTATATCTTTTCAGACTGATCAGACTTAAAGTTTTTTTTTTATTAATTTTTAAATGTCAAATACATTACCCATAGACTTACATTAACTGAGAAAATGCGCCCCTAGTTGCAATACCCAAAATTAAGGGAGGAGTCAGAAAGACGAGAGAAGAATCACTGCTGCTCAGCTCAGGCTGTCTCCACGGAGCTCACAACGAGCGAATTCATTCTTATTTAAGACCTTTTAAAACGTCGATTGCACGCAATTCACACGTTAGAACACACCAAGAGCTAAAATCAGATGTTTCTGAACTGTTTAAAGTAATAACATGATATATTCGCGGCAGCGCGACTGCCCGCGAGCTCGCCATGTATTTCTCTGAACACTTGAAGAGAATTTACAGCCTGTCACATTAAAACACTGCAGCGAAACGGCACAAAACAATTAGAAGAATATATTATACACATGAAAATGAGTGTTTATATGTGATTGTGAGATTTTATCTGTCAGGCTGAACCTCACATCAATTGTTATCCATCGTCACAACATGGTAAAGTCATTTATATATATTTTTTTAAGAGCTTCTTAAAATAAATATTCCTGCAAATGCACACAATCCACCAATTAGAACACACTAAGAGAAAAATCCGGGGGTTTTTGAGCCGTGTATGTGCGCAAAATGCAATATTTGACATCGCGAAGGGAAAAAAAATCACATGACAGCCGCGTTTCGGGGCGAGATCGGACAAATAAATAGGCTACACATTTCATTCACACTGACAAGCTAAACCAACATATGTTATTATTACCGGGTCAGATCTCATTTATAAATTATGTCTCTGGCCAAAGAACAGCGAGAAAGACGAGAGAGAAAAGAGCGCTTCATCCGCATTTTTAAGCGCTTCCAAAAATAATATCACAGCGAATTGCACTAATCCACCCATTAGAACACAACAAGAGCAGAATTCAGGTGTTTTTGAACTGTTTATGTGTGCAAAATGAAATATAATTTGACAGCATGATACAGCTTATGAATACTTGATTTCTGGGCAGAGAGCAGTCAGAAAGACTAGAGAATAATCACGGCTGCTCAGCTCAGGCTGTCTCCACGGAGCTCGCAACGAGCGAATTTATTCTTATTTAAGACCTTTTGTAATTAAATTATATCGGCGATTGCACGCAATCCACACATTAGAACACACCAATAGCTGAATTCAGATGTTTCTGAACTGTTTAAAGTAATAACATGATATATTCGCGGCAGCGCGACTGCCCGCGAGCTCGCCATGTATTTCTCTGAACAAGTCTAAATAGATAATTCACAGCCTTTCACATTAAAACCCTGCAGCGAAACGGCACAAAACAATTAGAAGAATATATTATACACATGAAAATGAGTGTTTATATGTGCTTGTGAGATTTTATCTGTCAGGCTGAAGTTCTGAACGTCACATCAATTGCTATCCATCGTCACAACATGATAAAGTCATTTATATATATTTTTAAGAGCTTCTTAAAATATTAATGCACACAATCCACTCATTAGAACAAAACAAGAGCACAATCCAGGTGTTTGTTGAGCCGTGCAAAACGAAATATCATTTGACATCGAGGGGAAAAAAGTAACTGTAACTCCATGAATACTCAACGAAGAGACAGAGATATATCTATAGAAAGCTTGACATGTCTACTTTTAAACCAAACAAGTGCTGCCGAACAAATTTTCTGTGATAAAGTAATCCATATCAAAACAACGCAATGTCCTTTTTTCACGTCTCAAGTGTGGAAGGCCAAGAGGGTCAAATACACGTGAATTTTAACGTGTCTCTGTAAAGGGTCTACTTTTTTTGGATACAAACATAATAACAACAAAACTTTGGGCACTTATAAAATAAAGATAACAAACAAGGTGTGCTGTCTGCAGCCTTGGTCTGCGCTGATCTTCATTTACAAACACGTCATTAAAATGAACTGTAACTCCATGAATACTCAACGAAGAGACATGAGAGATATATCTATAGAAAGCTTGACATGTCTACTTTTCTAAACAAGTGCTCCCGAACAAATATTCTGTGATAAAGTAATCCATATCAAAACAAAGCGATGTCCTTTTTTTCACGTCTCCTTTCATTATATCTAATGTGTATGGAAGGCCAACAGGGTCAAATACACGTGAATTTTAACGTGTCAACAACACGTTAAATACGTGTATTTCATGCGTAGACAACACGTATTTAATATTATTTATTTATCGGCGCTGCACAACATGGTAAAGTAATTTATATATTTTTTAAAGAGCTTCTTAAAATACTATATTACTCCAATGTTATACCCAATATTATTTAACGTGTTAAATAGTGTTGTTTACAAGTGAAAAATCAGCGGGTATTTAACATGTATTTCACGTGAAATACACTGAAGTACACCTTAAAAATCTGTTTGAAAAGGTCAATGTCATTGGCTGCTGAGGACTTGGGTCAAACCACTTCTGTGAGCTTAGTGGTTGGGGTGTACCATTCATAGACAGGCAACCACCATTTAACATGCTATAGATCAGCTTATTCAGCCTTATTATTTAGTCTTTTTTCTTTTCTGTTTTGTATAGCCTATAGAAATAATATATTTAAGTTTCAGTTTTATGAAATATTTATTTTATAATAAATAGTAATTAAAATGTTGTGGTGATAGTATAAAGTTTATAAAAGTTACAGTATTTTGTAATGAAACATGACTTTTTGTTAAGCTCTTGACTCACCGAAGTATACTATATATAGTGTCCCTTCTTTAATTTTTCAATAATGTATGATAATTTAAAATATGTTGTCAGTACTATTAAAATAAGATTAAATTGAATGGTATTTAGGAGATTATGGTTTTTGCATGACTTATTTAACATTCAACTAGACAACCCTGTCGTAGCTGTTATCATAGCCTAGGCTTTTTATTAAAAAAGAAAAAAGCAAGGGACCATGGAAAAAGACTGTTGCAGGTGTATTTTTTATGGTATTATTATTTTATTTTTTTTGCAGCAGGGCAACTCAAGAATGTTGGGCACACAAGTACTGTGGCTCTTTTGCCCCATGGCCAAGATGGCCAAGCCAACATCAAAGTTAGTTCACTAACTTTTAATTCTAGTTAAGTTGGCTTGAGAGAGCCAACTTACTGATATTCTATTTAAACTTCTTATTATTATTATTATGTTGGCTTGGCAACAAGCCAACATACTGTTATGCTATTTAAACTTCTTATTTTTATTTTTTTTCTTATTATTTTTCTGAGCAATGTCAAACGCTACTCCTCCTAGGGCTTTAAAGCCACAAGCCCCAAACTCGGCAGACACCTGCGGGATAGAGCGGTGCAGGTTGCTATATCTTTTCAGAATGATCAGACTTAAAGTTTTTTTTTTATTAATTTTTAAATGTAAAAACTCATTACCCATAGACTTCCATTGTCTGAGAAAAATCGCGCCCCTACTGGTTGCAATACCCGGAGTTTTGTTTACTTTCACTTTTACATTGGTTAAAAATACAAGTAAATAATACAATTTCCCTCAAACTGACAAGCTAAACCAACATATCTGATTACAGGGGTCAGGGCTCATTAATAATTTATTTCTGGGCAGAGACCAGTCAGACGAGAGAAGAATCACGGCTGGTCAGCTGCTGGAGGCATTGTCTCTTAGAGCTCACAACGAGCGAATTTATTCTTATTTAAGACCTTTTAAAACGGCGATTGCACGCAATCCACACGTTAGAGCACACCAAGAGCTAAATTCAGATGTTTCTGAACTGTTTAAAGTAATAACATGATATATTCGCGGCAGCCAACTGCCCGCGAGCTAGCGATGTATTTCTCTGAACACTTGAAGTCCACAGAGAAATTACAGCCTTTCACATTAAAACACTGCAGCGAAACGGCACAAAACACTGAGCTACACTGAGACCAAAAGGGTCGCATGCATCACTGATTATTTTTGTACCTACTTATGTGTTATGCTATGATTTAATATGACCATTTATTAAAACAGAAATGTTTATTTTAAGAATACGTTTTATAACGTAAATTGTGTCTCTGGCCAAAGAACAGAGAGAAAGACGAGAGAGAAATGAGCGCTTCCAAAAATAATATCACAGCGAATTGCACGAATCCACCCATTAGAACACAACAAGAGCAGAATTCAGGTGTTTTTGAACTGTTTATGTGTGCAAAATGAAATATAATTTGACAGCGTGATACAGCTTATGAATACTGGAAGGAAAAAAAGTCACGACAGCCTTTTAACTCTGGAGTCTATTAACGCATATACGCGTTTTGAGTCATTTTCTCCTGATAACCCCGAAATTTACTTAAATTAAACTTTCAGTTTTAATCGAGCAATACATCAATCGAATCTGTAAAGGGTCTACTTTTTTTTGGATACAAACATAATAACAACAAAACTTTGTGCACTTATAAAATAAATATAACAAACAAGGTGCAGCCTTGGTCTGCGCTGATCTTCATTTACAAACACGTCATTAAAATGAACTGTAACTCCATGAATATTCAACGAAGAGACATGAGAGATATATCTATAGAAAGCTTGACATGTCTACTTTTAAACAAAACAAGTGCTGCCGAACAAATATTCTGTGATAAAGTAATCCATATCAAAACAACGCGATGTCCATTTTTCACGTCTAATGTGTATGGAAGGCCAAGAGGGTCAAATAGACGTGAATTTTAACGTGTCTATGTAAAGGGTCTACTTTTTTTGGATACAAACATAATAACAACAAAACTTTGGGCACTTATAAAATAAAGATAACAAACAAGGTGTGCTGTCTGCAGCCTTGGTCTGCGCTGATCTTCATTTACAAACACAACATTAAAATGAACTGTAACTCCATGAATACTCAACGAAGAGACATGAGAGATATATCTATAGAAAACTTGACATGTCTACTTTTAAACCAAACAAGTGCTCCCGAACAAATATTCTGTGATAAAGTAATCCATATCAAAACAACGCGATGTCCTTTTTTCACGTTTAATGTGTATGGAAGGCCAAGAGGGTCAAATACACGTGAATTTTAACGCGTCAACAACACGTTAAATACGTGTATTTCATGCGTAGACAACACGTATTTAATATTATTTATTTATCGGCACTGCACAACATGGTAAAGTCATTTATATATTTTTTAATAGCTTCTTAAAATACTATATTACTCCGATATTATATCCAATATTGTTTAACACGTTAAATACATGTTGTTTACACGTGAAAAATCAGCGGGTATTTAACATGTATTTCATGTTGAAATACACGTGAAATACACGTGAAGTACACGTTAAAAATCAGTTTGAAGAGGTCAATTTCATTGGCTGCTGAGGACTTGGGTCAAACCACTTCTGTGAGCTTAGTAGTTGGGGTGTACCATTCATAGACAGGCAACCACCATTTAACATGCTATAGATCAGCTTA
This sequence comes from Carassius gibelio, assembly GCF_023724105.1. NCBI lineage: Eukaryota > Metazoa > Chordata > Actinopteri > Cypriniformes > Cyprinidae > Carassius > Carassius gibelio. The sequence continues at coordinate 23,243,092 of NC_068401.1, read as the reverse complement.
TTCAGCCTTATTATTTAGTCTTTTTTCTTTTCTGTTTTGTATAGCCTATAGAAATAATATATTTAAGTTTCAGTTTTATGAAATATTTATTTTATAATAAATAGTAATTAAAATGTTGTGGTGATAGTATAAAGTTTATAAAAGTTACAGTATTTTGTAATGAAACAGGACTTTTTGTTTAGCTCTTGACTCACCGAACTATACTATATATAGTGTCCCTTCTTTAATTTTTCAGTAATGTGTGATAACTTAAAATATGTTGTCAGTACTATTAAAATAACATTAAATTGAATGGTATTTAGGAGATTATGGTTTTTGCATGACTTATTTCACATTCAACTAGACAACCCTGGCGTAGCTGTTATCATAGCCTAGGCTTTTTATTAAAAAAGAAAAAAGCAAGGGACCATGGAAAAAGACTGTTGCAGGTGTATTTTTTTATGGTATTATTATTTTATTTTTTTTGCAGCAGGGCAACTCAAGAATGTTGGGCACACAAGTACTGTGGCTCTTTTGCCCCATGGCTAAGATGGCCAAGCCAACATCAAAGTTAGTTCACTAACTTTTAATTCTAGTTATTATTATTCTTCTGAGACTAAAACTCTTGACTGCTACTCCTCCTAGAGCTTTAACTCTACAGACTCCAAACTCAGCCCAGATCTTCAAACTGATCTGAAGTTAGTTGCTATATCTTTTTAGACTGATCGGACTTATACTTTTCATAAAACTGAAGATTAAAAATCATAAAAACTCCCATAGACTTGCATTGAAAAGCCTCTGCTCAACTGAACATTCCGTCAAACTCCAACTGTCAAAAATTCAAATCTAAACACACTGAAGCCCATTAAACTCATAGTCTATGTACTGTGTACATATTCTATGTACTATTACTAACCCATTCAAACTCATTCAAACTCATCTATCATGTCTATCTATCTATCTATCTATCTATCTATCTATCTATCTATAATCTGTCTGTTTCTAATCTATCTATCTATCTATAATCTGTCTGTTTCTAAACTATCTATCTATCTATAATCTGTCTGTTTCTAATCTATCTATCTATCTATCTATCTATCTATAATCTGTCTGTTTCTAATCTATCTATCTATAATCTGTCTGTTTCTAAACTATCTATCTATCTATAATCTGTCTGTTTCTAATCTATCTATCTATCTATAATCTGTCTGTTTCTAATCTATCTATCTATAATCTGTCTGTTTCTAATCTATCTATCTATCTATCTATAATATGTCTGTTTCTAATCTATCTATCTATCTATCTATCTATCTATCTATCTATCTATCTTCTGACTGTTTCTAAATATCTATCTATCTATCTATCTATCTATCTACAATCTATCTGTTTCTAATCTATCTATCTTTCTATCTATAATCTGTCTGTTTCTAATCTATCTATCTTTCTATCTATAATCTGACTGTTTCTTATCTATCTATCTATCTATCTATCTATCTATCTATCTATCTATCTATCTACAATCTATCTGTTTCTAATCTATCTATCTTTCTATCTATAATCTGTCTGTTTCTAATCTATCTATCTATCTATAATATGTCTGTTTCTAATCTATCTATCTATCTATCTATCTATCTATCTATCTATCTATCTATCTATCTATCTTCTGACTGTTTCTAAATATCTATCTATCTATCTATCTATCTACAATCTATCTGTTTCTAATCTATCTATCTTTCTATCTATAATCTGTCTGTTTCTAATCTATCTATCTTTCTATCTATAATCTGACTGTTTCTTATCTATCTATCTATCTATCTATCTATCTATCTATCTATCTACAATCTATCTGTTTCTAATCTATCTATCTTTCTATCTATAATCTGTCTGTTTCTAATCTATCTATCTTTCTATCTATAATCTGACTGTTTCTTATCTATCTATCTATCTATCTATCTATCTATCTATCTATCTATCTATCTATCTACAATCTATCTGTTTCTAATCTATCTATCTTTCTATCTATAATCTGTCTGTTTCTAATCTATCTATCTTTCTATCTATAATCTGACTGTTTCTTATCTATCTATCTATCTATCTATCTATCTATCTATCTATCTATCTATCTATCTATCTATCTTCATAGCAACACTCTAGCAACTATCCAAACTAACCTAGAAACCACCCAGGGTATCCTAGCAACATCATTACAAAACCCTAGCAACCGCATAGCAACACCCTAGCAACCATCCCAGATACCCTAGCAACCGCATAGCAACACCTTAGCAACCACTCAGGGTACCCTAGCAACTGCATAGCAACACCCTAGCAACCATCCCAGAAACCCTAGCAACCGCATAGCAACACCTTAGCAACCACTCAGGGTACCCTAGCAACCGCATAGCAACACCCTAGCAACCATCCCAGAAACCATAGCAACACCTTAGCAACCACTCAGGGTACCCTAGCAACCGCATAGCAACACCCTAGCAACCATCCCAGATACCCTAGCAACCGCATAGCAACACCTTAGCAACCACTCAGGGTACCCTAGCAACCGCATAGCAACACCCTAGCAACCATCCCAGATACCCTAGCAACCGCATAGCAACACCTTAGCAACCACTCAGGGTACCCTAGCAACCGCATAGCAACACCCTAGCAACCATCCCAGGTAACCTAGCAACCGCATAGCAACACCTTAGCAACCACTCAGGGTACCCTAGCAACCGCATAGCAACACCCTAGCAACCATCCCAGATACCCTAGCAACCGCATAGCAACACCTTAGCAACCACTCCGGGTACCCTAGCAACCGCATAGCAACACCTTAGCAACCACTCCGGGTACCCTAGCAACTGCATAGCAATTATCAAACTTTTTAACTTAACTTAAAATTTATTTAATTTTAAACTCTTTAAACTGGCCAGGCTTTCTCAAGCCAACTTAAAGTTTGTCTTGACGAACTTTTTTATCTAGTTATGTTGGCTTGGCAACAAGCCAACATACTGTTATGCTATTTAAACTTATTTTTATTTTTATTATGTTGGCTTGGCAACAAGCCAACATACTGTAATGCTATTTAAACTTCTTCTTTTTCTTATTATTATTTTTCTGACAGAAATTCTGAACGCTACTCCTCCTAGGGCTTTAAAGCCACAAGCCCCAAACTCGGCAGACACCTGTGGGATAGAGCGGTGGTGTGTGCTATATCTTTTCAGACTGATCAGACTTAAAGTTTTTTTTTTATTAATTTTTAAATGTCAAAATTCATTACCCATAGACTTACATTGTCTGAGAAAAATTGCGCCCCTACAGTTGCAATGACATTTAGGGGAGGGGCGCATTCAGACGAGAGAAGAATCACTGCTGCTCAGCTCAGGCTGTCTACACGGAGCCGACAACAAGCGAATTCATTCCTATTTAAGACATTTTAAAAACACTATTGCACGCAATCCACACGTTAGAACACACCAAGAGCTAAATTGAGATGTTTCTGAACTGTTTAAAGTAATAACATGATATATTCGCGGCAGCCAACTGCTCGCGAGCTGGCAATGTATTTCTCTGAACACTTGAAGTCCACAGAGAATTTACAGCCTTTCACATTAAAACACTGCAGCGAAACGGCACAAAACAATTAGAATAATATATTAAATGGTTTTAAAGTAGTTTTGGCCACTGTCACGCTGGTCTTAGCTGGTTTCTAACTGAATCATCAGGCTGAACATCACAGCGAGCTCGCGACGTATTCCTCTGAACACTTGAAGTACACATTTACAGCCTTTCACATTAAAACACTGCAGCGAAACGGCACAAAACAATTAGAATAATATATTAAATGGTTTTAAAGTCGTTTTGGCCACTGTCACGCTGGTCTTAGCTGGTTTCTAACTGAATCATCAGGCTGAACATCACAGCGAGCTCGCGACGTATTCCTCTGAACACTTGAAGTACACATTTACAGCCTTTCACATTAAAACACTGCAGCGAAACGGCACAAAACAATTTGAATAATATATTAAATGGTTTTAAAGTAGTTTTGTCCACTGTCACGCTGGTCTTAGCTGGTTTCTAACTGAATCATCAGGCGGAACGTCACAGTAAACTCGCGCTTCAGCCCCGCACTGCGGGAAACTGGACTGAGCAGCTGATGGCGCGTGTGCACGAGAGAGAGCCGCGCGTCAACACTGAACCGAGCTCTCGTTCAGGACGTTCACTTCCTCCTGGACCTGAACGAACAAATTCAAATCGCAGTTTAAATAAACAGAAAAAAGAGCGAAAAGCGAAAGAGCTCAATTCAGCAGCGCGGTGTTGTTCAGGGCAAGCAGAGACGCGTCTCAAAGTCTTCTTGCTTTTGTACCGACAACAAATACATACAAAATATGTCGAAATACCCGTGTTGGAAAGTGTGTTCGAATAAGTATGTGGTTATGTCTTAAGTGAAAGTAAAGAGTTGCAAAAAAAAATCGGATGTGTATGATCATAATGGATGCGTTTGTCTCTTAAAGGGACCGCGCCTAATTTACTAGCTCTGCTGTCAGAGTCTTTAATGTATGAAAATGAAAGTAAATCACTCACTGCTCTTGACTGATTTACCTTGTAGTACAAGAATTTATCCAAAGTCAATCCAAAAATCAGATAGAATTGTTTTACTAGTGGGTGCAGGCCACTAGTTCATTTATGTAAGTGAGTATGGCAAAATAGTGATCTGTGAAATATTATACCCACAAATTCTTAATACTGTAGGCTACCAGTGAAATTGATTAAAAAAATAATAATTAAGGACCTGCCCATGTTTTGCTTAAGTGTTTCTTTCTTTAATTGTTAATGCAACCTTTTCACACCACAGACTGAACCAAATTAAGCATTTCTTGCTTGGTAACTGTTCAACAAAGTATTGATAGTTGTGTAAATATTGTCATACTGACAGCTGTCTGAAGTTTTGGTTGATTCCATTACATATCTTTTTATCAAAGTTATCCGAAATTATCAATATGAATTTGTTCTGAGTTATTGTCATATATTATTACCAGTTTCTAAACTACAGCAAATAAACTGTGATTATGTGAGAAATGTTGAAGGTGTCTGAATACATTTTGGTTTGATTGTGTATTTTATCTTACAGTGAAGACTATGCAGTGCTATTTTAAATTAACATAAACAAACTTAAAAAAATGTAAACATTATGTAAATAGCACAAATAAATAAATAGAATGAACATACAGTACAAATTAAACAATTTTAAACAGTGTGTAACTGCATCATCTATACAAACCATTGTGCTTGGACCCCTTATGATCTCCTTGATTTAAAATGCATTGTTTCAGTTATCTTGTGTGTCGTTGCCCACAACGTGACGGTGGCAGGACTGTGAAATACATACACGAGAAAAATAGGCATGACTTATTTCACATCCAGCTAGACAACCCTGTCATAGCTGTTATCATAGCCCAGGCTTTTTATTAAAAAAAGAAAACAGCAAGGGAGCATGGAAAAAGACTGTTGCAGGTGTATTTTTTTTATGGCATTATTATTTGTATTAATTTTGCAGCGGGGCAACTCAATGTTGGGCACACAAGTACTTTGGCTCTTTTGCTCCATGGCCAAGATGGCCAAGCCAACATCAAAGTTAGTTCACTAACTTTTAATTCTAGTTATGTTGGCTTGGCAACAAGCCAACATACTGTTATGCTATTTAAACTTATTTTTATTTTTATTATTATTATTCTTCTGAGAAAATAATTCTGAACGCTACTCCTCCTAGGGCTTTAAAGCCACAAGCCCCAAACTCGGCAGACACCTGCGGGATAGAGGGGTGGTGTGTGCTATATCTTTTCAGAGTGATCAGACTTAAAGTTTTTTTTTTATTAATTTTTAAATGTAAAAAAAAAATAAAAAAATTGCTCCCCTACAGTTGCAATGACATTTAGGGGCGGAGTCGGGTTTCGTTTCACTTTTAAACTGGTTAAAAATACTGCTGCTCAGCCCAGGCTGTCTACACGGAGCCGAGAACTAGCGAATTCATTCTTATTTAAGACCTTTTAAAAACGCGATTACACGCAATCCACACGTTAGAACACACCAAGAGCTAAATTCAGATGTTTCTGAACTGTTTAAAGTAATAACATTATATATTCGCAGCAGCCAACTGCTCGCGAGCTGGCAATGTATTTCTCTGAACACTTGAAGTCCACAGAGAATTTACAGCCTTTCACATTAAAACACTGCAGCGAAACGGCACAAAACAATTAGAATAATATATTAAATGGTTTTAAAGTAGTTTTGGCCACTGTCACGCTGGTCTTAGCTGGTTTCTAACTGAATCATCAGGCTGAACATCACAGCGAGCTCGCCATGTATTTCTCTGAACACTTGAAGTACACATTTACAGCCTTTCACATTAAAACACTGCAGCGAAACGGCACAAAACAATTTGAATAATATATTAAATGGTTTTAAAGTAGTTTTGGCCACTGTCACGCTGGTCTTAGCTGGTTTCTAACTGAATCATCAGGCGGAACGTCACAGTGAGCTCGCGCTTCAGCCCCGCGCTGCGGGAAACAACTGAGCAGCTGATGGCGCGTGTGCACGAGAGAGAGCCGCGCGTATCGCGGACAGGGACAGCAACACTGAACAGAGCTGCCGTTCAGGACGTTCACTTCCTCCTGGACCTGAACGAACAAATTCAAATCGCAGTTTAAATAAACAGAAAAAAGAGCGAAAAGCAAAAGAGCTCAATTCAGCAGCGCGGTGTTCTGGTGTTCAGGGAGCAAGCAGAGACGCGTCTCAAAGTCTTCTTGCTTTTTTACCGACAACAAATACATACAAAATATGTCGAAATACCCGTGTTGGAAAGTGTGTTCGAATAAATATGTGGTTATGTCTTAAGTGAAAGTAAAGATTTGCAAAAAAAAAATCGGATGTGTATCATCATAATGGATGCGTTTGTCTCTTAAAGGGACCGCGCCTAATTTACTAGCTCTGCTGTCAGAGTCTTTAATGTATGAAAATGAAAGTAAATCACTCACTGCTCTTGACTGAATTACCTTGTAGTACAAGAATTTATCCAAAGTCAATCCAAAAATCAGATAGAATTGTTTTACTAGTGGGTGCAGGCCACTAGTTCATTTATGTAAGTGAGTATGGCAAAATAGTGATCTGTGAAATATTATACCCACTAATTCTTCATACAGTAGGCTACCAGTGAAATTTATTTAAAAAAATAATAATTAAGGACCTGCCCATGTTTTGCTTAAGTGTTTCTTTCTTTAATTGTTAATGCAACCTTTTCACACCACAGACTGAACCAAATGAAGCATTTCTTGCTTGGTAACTGTTCAACAAAGTATTGATAGTTGTGTAAATATTGTCATACTGACAGTCTGAAGTTTTGGTTGATTCCATTACATATCTTTTTATCAAAGTTATCCGAAATTATCAAGATGAATTTGTTCTGAGTTATTGTCATATATTATTACCACTTTCTAAACTACAGCAAATAAACTGTGATTATGTGAGAAATGTTGAAGGTGTCTGAATACATTTTGGTTTGATTGTGTATTTTATCTTACAGTGAAGACTATGCAGTGCTATTTTACATTAACAAAAACAAACTTAAAAAAAGTAAACATTATGTAAATAGCACAAATAAATAAATAGAATGAACATACAGTACAAATTAAACAATTTTAAACAGTGTGTAACTGCATCATCTATACAAACCATTGTGCTTGGACCCCTTATGATCTCCTTGATTTAAAATGCATTGTTTCAGTAATCTTGTGTGTCTTTGCCCACAACGCGACGGTGGCAGGACTGTGAAATACATACACGAGAAAAATAGGCATGACTTATTTCACATCCAGCTAGACAACCCTGTCATAGCTGTTATCATAGCCCAGGCTTTTTATTAAAAAAATAAAACAGCAAGGGAGCATGGAAAAAGACTGTTGCAGGTGTATTTTTTATGGCATTATTATTTGTATTAATTTTGCAGCGGGGCAACTCAATGTTGGGCACACAAGTACTTTGGCTCTTTTGCTCCATGGCCAAGATGGCCAAGCCAACATCAAAGTTAGTTCACTAACTTTTAATTCTAGTTATTATTATTCTTCTGAGAAAAAAATTCTGAACGCTACTCCTCCTAGGGCTTTAAAGCCACAAGCCCCAAACTCGGCAGACACCTGCGGGATAGAGGGGTGGTGTGTGCTATATCTTTTCAGAGTGATCAGACTTAAAGTTTTTTTTTTATTAATTTTTAAATGTAAAAAAAAAATAAAAAAATTGCGCCCCTACAGCTGCAATGACATTTAGGGGCGGAGTCGGGTTTCGTTTCACTTTTAAACTGGTTAAAAATACTGCTGCTCAGCCCAGGCTGTCTACACGGAGCCGAGAACTAGCGAATTCATTCTTATTTAAGACCTTTTAAAAACGCGATTACACGCAATCCACACGTTAGAACACACCAAGAGCTAAATTCAGATGTTTCTGAACTGTTTAAAGTAATAACATTATATATTCGCGGCAGCCAACTGCTCGCGAGCTGGCGATGTATTTCTCTGAACACTTGAAGTCCACAGAGAATTTACAGCCTTTCGCATTAAAACACTGCAGCGAAACGGCACAAAACAATTAGAATAATATATTATATGGTTTTAAAGTAGTTTTGGCCACTGTCACGCTGGTCTTAGCTGGTTTCTAACTGAATCATCATGCTGAACGTCACAGATGAGCTCGCGATGTATTTATCTGAACACTTGAAGTACACATTTACAGGCTTTCACATTAAAACACTGCAGCGAAACGGCACAAAACAATTAGAAGAATATATTACACATATGAAAATGAGTGTTTATATGTGCTTGTGAGATTTCTCTGTCAGGCTTAACGTCGCAGCAATTGCTCAGCGTTGCATAACATGGTAAAGCAGGGAGCTACACTGAGACCAAAAGGGTCGCATGCATCACTGATTATTTTTGTACCTACTTATGTGTTATGCTATGATTTAATATGACCATTTATTAAAACAGAAATGTGTATTTTAAGAATACGTTTTATAACGTGCTCCGAGCATTCAACACATCAAGTTGGCTTCAGCCCCGAGCTGCGGGAAACTAAACTGAGCCGCTGATGGCGCGTGTGCACGAGAGAGAGCCGCGCGTATCGCGGACAGGGACAGCAACACTGAACAGAGCTGTCGTTCAGGACGTTCACTTCCTCCTGGACCTGAACGAACAAATTCAAATCGCAGTTTAAATAAACAGAAAAAAGAGCGAAAAGCAAAAGAGCTCAATTCAGCAGCGCGGTGTTGTTCAGGGAGCAAGCAGAGACGCGTCTCAAAGTCTTCTTGCTTTTGTACCGACAACAAATACATACAAAATATGTCGAAATACCCGTGTTGGAAAGTGTGTTCGAATAAGTATGTGGTTATGTCTTAAGTGAAAGTAAAGATTTGCAAAAAACAAATCGGATGTGTATCATCATAATGGATGCGTTTGTCTCTTAAAGGGACCGCGCCTAATTTACTAGCTCTGCTGTCAGAGTCTTTAATGTATGAAAATGAAAGTAAATCACTTACTGCTCTTGACTGAATTACCTTGTAGTACAAGAATTTATCCAAAGTCAATCCAAAAATAAGATAGAATTGTTTTACTAGTGGGTGCAGGCCACTAGTTCATTTATGTAAGTGAGTATGGCAAAATAGTGATCTGTGAAATATTATACCCACTAATTCTTCATACAGTAGGCTACCAGTGAAATTGATTTAAAAAAATAATAATTAAGGACCTGCCCATGTTTTGCTTAAGTGTTTCTTTCTTTAATTGTTAATGCAACCTTTTCACACCACAGACTGAACCAAATTAAGCATTTCTTGCTTGGTAACTGTTCAACAAAGTATTGATAGTTGTGTAAATATTGTCATACTGACAGTCTGAAGTTTTGGTTGATTCCATTACATATCTTTTTATCAAAGTTATCCGAAATTATCAAGATGAATTTGTTCTGAGTTATTGTCATATATTATTACCAGTTTCTAAACTACAGCAAATAAACTGTGATTATGTGAGAAATGTTGAAGGTGTCTGAATACATTTTGGTTTGATTGTGTATTTTATCTTACAGTGAAGACTATGCAGTGCTATTTTACATTAACAAAAACAAACTTAAAAAAAGTAAACATTATGTAAATAGCACAAATAAATAAATAGAATGAACATACAGTACAAATTAAACAATTTTAAACAGTGTGTAACTGCATCATCTATACAAACCATTGTGCTTGGACCCCTTATGATCTCCTTGATTTAAAATGCATTGTTTCAGTAATCTTGTGTGTCGTTGCCCACAACGCAACGGTGGCAGGACTGTGAAATACATACACGAGAAAAATAGGCATGACTTATTTCACATCCAGCTAGACAACCCTGTCATAGCTGTTATCATAGCCCAGGCTTTTTATTAAAAAAAAGAAAACAGCAAGGGAGCATGGAAAAAGACTGTTGCAGGTGTATTTTTTTATGGCATTATTATGTGTATTAATTTTGCAGCGGGGCAACTCAATGTTGGGCACACAAGTACTTTGGCTCTTTTGCTCCATGGCCAAGATGGCCAAGCCAACATCAAAGTTAGTTCACTAACTTTTAATTCTAGTTATTATTATTCTTCTGAGACTAAAACTTTTGACTGCTACTCCTCCTAGAGCTTTAACTCTACAAACTCCAAACTCAGCCCAGCTCTTCAGACTGATCTGAAGTTAGTTGCTATATCTTTTTAGACTGATCGGACTTAGACTTTTCATAAAACTGAAGATTAAAAATCATAAAAACTCCCATAGACTTACATTGAAAAGCCTCTGCTCAACTGAACATTCCGTCAAACTCCAACTGTCAAAAATTCAAATCTAAACACACTGAAGCCCATTAAACTCATAGTCTATGTACTATGTACATATTGTATGTACTATTACTAACCCATTCAAACTCATCTATCATATCATATATATTCATCTATCTATCTATCTATCTATCTATCTATCTATCTATCTATCTATCTATCTATCTATCTATCTATAATCAAACTCTATCTATCTATCTATCTATCTAACTGTTTCTATCTATCTATAATCAAACTCATCTATCTATCTATAATCAAACTCATCTATCTATCTATCTATCTATCTATCTATCTATCTATCTATCTATAATCAAACTCATCTATCTATAATCAAACTCATCTATCTATCTATCTATATTCAAACTCATCTATCTATCTATATTAAAACTAATCTATCTATCTATCTATCTATCTATCTATCTATCTATCTATCTATCTATCTATCTATCTATCTATCTATCTATCTATCAAACTTCTCTATCTATATTAAAACTAATCTATCTATCTATCTATCTATCTATCTATCTATCTATCTATCTATCTATCTATCTATCTATCTATCTATCTATCTATCTATCTATCTATCTATCTATCATCAAACTCATCTATCTATCTATCTATCTATCTATCTATCTATCTATCTATCTATCTATCTATCTATCTATCTATCTATCAAACTCATCTATCTATCTATCTATCTATCTATCTATCTATCTATCTATCTATCTATCTATCTATCTATCTATCTATATTCAAACTCATCTATCTATCTATCTATCTATCTATCTATCTATCTATCTATCTATCTATCTATCTATCTATATTCAAACTCATCTATCTATCTATCTATATTCAAACTCATCTATCTATCTATCTATCTATCTATCTATCTATCTATCTATCTATCTATCTATCTATCTATCTATCTATCTATCTATCTATCTATCTAAAAAGACTGTTGCAGGTGTATTTTTTTATGGCATTATTATGTGTATTAATTTTGCAGCGGGGCAACTCAATGTTGGGCACACAAGTACTTTGGCTCTTTTGCTCCATGGCCAAGATGGCCAAGCCAACATCAAAGTTAGTTCACTAACTTTTAATTCTAGTTATTATTATTCTTCTGAGACTAAAACTTTTGACTGCTACTCCTCCTAGAGCTTTAACTCTACAAACTCCAAACTCAGCCCAGCTCTTCAGACTGATCTGAAGTTAGTTGCTATATCTTTTTAGACTGATCGGACTTAGACTTTTCATAAAACTGAAGATTAAAAATCATAAAAACTCCCATAGACTTACATTGAAAAGCCTCTGCTCAACTGAACATTCCGTCAAACTCCAACTGTCAAAAATTCAAATCTAAACACACTGAAGCCCATTAAACTCATAGTCTATGTACTATGTACATATTGTATGTACTATTACTAACCCATTCAAACTCATCTATCATATCATATATATTCATCTATCTATCTATCTATCTATCTATCTATCTATCTATCTATCTATCTATCTATCTATCTATAATCAAACTCTATCTATCTATCTATCTATCTAACTGTTTCTATCTATCTATAATCAAACTCATCTATCTATCTATAATCAAACTCATCTATCTATCTATCTATCTATCTATCTATCTATCTATCTATCTATCTATCTATAATCAAACTCATCTATCTATAATCAAACTCATCTATCTATCTATCTATATTCAAACTCATCTATCTATCTATATTAAAACTAATCTATCTATCTATCTATCTATCTATCTATCTATCTATCTATCTATCTATCTATCTATCTATCTATCTATCAAACTTCTCTATCTATATTAAAACTAATCTATCTATCTATCTATCTATCTATCTATCTATCTATCTATCTATCTATCTATCTATCTATCTATCTATCTATCTATCTATCTATCATCAAACTCATCTATCTATCTATCTATCTATCTATCTATCTATCTATCTATCTATCTATCTATCTATCTATCTATCTATCTATCAAACTCATCTATCTATCTATCTATCTATCTATCTATCTATCTATCTATCTATCTATCTATCTATCTATCTATCTATATTCAAACTCATCTATCTATCTATCTATCTATCTATCTATCTATCTATCTATCTATCTATCTATCTATCTATATTCAAACTCATCTATCTATCTATCTATATTCAAACTCATCTATCTATCTATCTATCTATCTATCTATCTATCTATCTATCTATCTATCTATCTATCTATCTATCTATCTATCTATCTATCTATCTATCTATCTATTCAAACTTATCTATCTATCTATCCTAACAACATGCTAGTCATGCTAAAAATCATGCTAGCAACATGCTAGTCGCATGCTAATCATGCTAAAATCATGCTAAAATCATGCTAGCAACATGCTAATCATGCTAAAATCATGCTAGCAACATGCTAGTCATGCTAAAAATCATGCTAGCAACATGCTAGTCGCATGCTAATCATGCTAAAATCATGCTAGCAACATGCTAATCATGCTAAAATCATGCTAACAACATGCTAGTCGCCTGCTAATCATGCTAAAATCATGCTAGCAACATGCTAATCATGCTAAAATCATGCTAGCAACATGCTAATCATGCTAAAATCATGCTAGCAACATGCTAATCATGCTAAAATCATGCTAGCAATATGCTAGTCGCATGCTAATCATGCTAAAATCATGCTAGCAACGTGCTAGTCGTGCTAAAAATCATGCTAGCAACATGCTAGTCGCATGCTAATCATGCTAAAATCATGCTAGCAACATGCTAATCATGCTAAAATCATGCTAGCAACATGCTAATCATGCTAAAATCATGCTAGCAACATGCTAGTCGCATGCTAATCATGCTAAAATCATGCTAGCAACATGCTAATCATGCTAAAATCATGCTAGCAACATGCTAGTCGCATGCTAATCATGCTAAAATCATGCTAGCAAAATGCTAATCATGCTAAAATCATGCTAGCAACATGCTAATCATGCTAAAATCATGCTAGCAACATGCTAGTCGCATGCTAATCATGCTAAAATCATGCTAGCAACATGCTAGTCATGCTAAAAATCATGCTAGCAACATGCTAGTCGCATGCTAATCATGCTAAAATCATGCTAGCAACATGCTAATCATGCTAAAATCATGCTAGCAACATGCTAATCATGCTAAAATCATGCTAGCAACATGTTAGTCGCATGCTAATCATGCTAAAATCATGCTAGCAAAATGCTAGTCGCCTGCTAATCATGCTAAAATCATGCTAGCAACATGCTAATCATGCTAAAATCATGCTAGCAACATGCTAGTCGCATGCTAATCATGCTAAAATCATGCTAGCAACATGCTAATCATGCTAAAATCATGCTAGCAACATGCTAGTCGCATGCTAATCATGCTAAAATCATGCTAGCAACATGCTAATCATGCTAAAATAATGCTAGCAACATGCTAGTCGCATGCTAATCATGTTAAAATCATGTTAGCAACATGCTAGTCGCATGCTAGAAACATGCTAATCATGTTAACATCATGCTAGCGACATGCTAGTAACTTGCTAATCATGCTAGCGACATGCTAGTAACTTGCTAATCATGCTAACGACATGGCTAGTCACTTGCTAATTATGCTAGCGACATGCTAGATACCTTGCTAATCATGCTAAGTACATGCTTGTCACATGATAGTCACTTGCTTGTAATGCTAACAATATGTTAATCACTGTCATTTTTATACTTCTTAAACTTAAATCTTTTTAAACTTTTTAAACTTTTCACATTTTCAAACTATCTATCTACCTATATATCTATCTAACTATCTATCTATCTTCTGACTGTCTATCTATCTATCTATCTATCTATCTATCTATCTATCTATCTCTCTATCTATCTATATATCTATCTAGCTATCTATCTATCTTCTGACTGTGTCTATCTATCTATCTATCTATCTGTCTATCTGTCTATCTATCTATATATCTCAGACTGAAAACCATCAAACTTAAAACTTTTTAAACTTAAACTTTTCAAACTTTTCAAACTTTTCAAACTTTTTCAGACTTTCTGGTCAGGCTTTCTCAAGCCAACTTAAAGTTTGTCTTGACGAACTTTTTTATCTAGTTATTATTGGAATCAGTCTTTCCATGAAGAATTTTTAACCTTTAGATTATTAAAATATTCTTCACAGCTAGAAAAACATGCTCCTTTTAAAGGTATAGCTTGCACAGATATCAAAATTCTGTCGTTGTTTACTCACCCTCAAGTCATTTTCAAACCTGCAAAAGTTTCTTTCTTCACAAACACAAAAGAAGATATTTCAAAGAATGTGGTATAAACAGAAGAAACAGTTGGCCACAGTTATTGACGTTTTTTGGTTTTGAGCAGAAGAAAGAAACTCCTACAAGTTTTGAAACAACTTGAGGGTGAGTAAATGGTGAACTATCCCTTTAAGAACAGTTCATGGAAAGATTCTTTAGGGAACTCAAAATGGTTCTTTGAAATAACAGTGAAAACACTATTTTTATATATCTAATTTTTTATGTTTAAAAACTGACATTACAGATTCATAATAACACCTTGTACAATTCAGACATACCACCAATTCATAAAAAAAAAAAAAAAAGACTTATTTGCGTATGGTGTGGAAAAATACGTTGAAAACATTGTCACAGTTTTCAGATTGATGTATAAACACTTCAAAAGCAAATACAAGGTTAAACATGAAATTATTTGAAAAAAGTGAACAAGACTAGCATGAATGTGCACGTGTTGCTGTAGTCAGTTACTTACTGGAGAGATTTAGTCTCAAATTATTTCCTGTTTATCTGACAGTTGTTCCTGTTTATTCTCCAACTTCCAATCTCAACAATTATATTCGCATTCATTTATAGGAGCCTATTCTTTGTGATAAAGCTGCATGTTAGTCACAAGGAACATATTCATTCAGTGTCACTGCAAATGTGATCAAGTTATTATTAAAGTAACAAAGATGTGTTCCTGCAGTGAGAACATTTCCCACTGGAATACTGATGTTTTTAAATGTGTTCTGTTAAAGGCAGCAGATTACTAAAGATACTGTTGGAGGTCACTTCACAAAGGGATATGTGAGTGCTCCAACAGGAAGTGTAACTTCCTCACTAATATACACATACAAGCATGCACACACACACACTGTGGAAAAAAAGTTGCAGAAGTAAACAGCGTGCAGCTGACATGTGTCTCTGCCTCTGGGAAAAGTACAGGAAGAAGCCTCGGATTTGGTGCTGCCACACACTATAAGGTCTGACTTTCTCTCTAAATGGGTGCGTGTCAAACACACATTATTATGTGAAATCTGCAGTTATCAGCGTTCGCAGAGATTGATGTTCTGTGATTGTTTGCATTGGTTCCATATGTGGTGTTAGGGGCCCAAAGGGAAAAAACCTCCCTTGTCATCAGCTCTACTCTCAGCAGATGAATTGCATGCACAAGGACCTGCAGGAAATGCAGGCAATTGGCCACAAGCAATTTTTCAACCCTCAAAAAAAGTAAACATGTAAATTAATAATTTTAAATGAATTGTTGAAAACAAAGATAATCTTTAAAACTACAATAGAAATGGCTTTTGTTTGTATGCCCTACTGAAAAACAACCCTGCTTTAAACATCCTAAGATGGTTTTTCTGGTCTAAAAAGATCTCACACCCTGGCCAGCCTGATCTGTAATTTTGAATCTCAAAATTCATAAATACTTGGCTAGTGTTTGTTGCAGCAGTAGCAGCACACTTCAAAAACCCTCCACCTTCCCCAGCTCCACCTGTTAAGCCAAGACCAAACACATTAACATTGTTATTACCATGCCAGTCCCTCAGAGAGTTGTCATAACAGATATTAGCATGTTGCTAAGCTAATATCACACACAAATGTTGGGTGACATTATTAAAGAGCCCGTAAGGTGAATTTTCTAAGCTTCCTATCACTGTTTATAAGTCCTGTAGATTAGGTTTAAATCCATCCAAGGTTAAAAAACATTGTCATTTTGTCAAAATATCATTTTAAAATTACCTCAATTCTCAGAGTTCCCCAAAAGGTTCTCACGAAGCTTTTCAAAAGATTCAGTTTCCTTAAACCCACCTTTCGGTAGCATACTGTGTTCTGATTGGTCAACTAACATGCAAGCAGATTGGATCGGTTGTTCGCACACACCTCCACAGTAAACTATGCCTTAGCATCTGTTTGGGGTGAATTATGTCGTATTCCTGTCACCGCGAAGCAAACAGTAAAATAAAAAACTTGAACAGTCTTGCTGCTTTTTCTTCTGTCTGTGCGTATTCAAGCCGCGCGCTTCAGTTTGAATCTGAATAGCGCGTTCAGCGCGGGGGCGTGGTCACATTAGATATAATGAAGGGAGACGTGAAAAACAGGCATCGAGTTGTTTTCATATGGATTACTTTATCACATAATATCTGTTTTCGGCAGCACTTGTTTAGTTTTAAGGTAGACATGTCACGCTTTCTATAGATATCTCTCTCATGTCTCTTTGTTGAGTATTCACAGAGTTACACTTCATTTTAATGACGTGTTTGTAAATGAAGATCAGCACAGACAAAGGCTGCAGACAGCACACATACTGATAAGACGCTCGGGAGAAAACACAGACACATAACTTCATAATCATACTTCGCGTTGTGATTCAGAGATGCTCGTTTTTCTAAATAAAGTTGGTAATGAACCCTCTTTTATGGCCAAACGCTTTGAAAATCCCACTGTACTCACCAAGATTAGAAAAGCAGTCATCAGTGAAATGTTGTGAACACAACAGCTCAGAGTTCCGTTTCTCTCAAGACGGTAGGCGGAGATTATTATGCAAAGTGCTCCTAGTGACGTACATAGAGATGGGCAAAAGATTTGAAATCTATAACAACTCGTTTCAGCGATTCAGAGTCGACTCCTTACTTAATTAAGAAGCCAATAACTTTATAAATCGTGTAATTTTTGGTTTAATTATTTGCACATTGTTTACACAGATGGACAGCTACATCATACACTGTAATACAGGTAATTTTTGATTTCCCATCTGTGTGGCTCTTTAAAGTAAACATTTTTTATTTACTCTTCCTGACAGTACAGTCTCTTCTACTATTGTTCAACAAATTTTTGCAGGCAAAATCCAGTCATTTTAATAGGAATCCATGCAATTGGAAATTTAATGTGAAAAAAGGGCTCAGGTTGTTCACTCAGATTCACAGTTTTCACCAAAAGAAAGCTGCTTGGTCTGAAAGTGACTTCTGTGTGAGCTCCGCTTCATAAAACACTACATTATTGACAACAGACACTGAATCTTTTTGATCATGAATGGGATCACACCTTAACATCTGGAACAGCCTTTCGTTCAAGCATGCCTAAATTGTTTCCTACAGTAGTTAAGTAGTTCTGGTGCAACTTTATTTTGGAGTCTCTTTCTTGTCTCATGTGCAAAATAATAACATCATAATCCAAATAAAGATAAAAATAAACTAGCTGTTTGTAATGTAGTCCCTATCAGTACAGAGAAGCTGTTCTTTTCCATTCTTTAATCTAATATTTGGCAGAGAACATCACTTCCCTTTTCTATAATTGTACTGTGTGAACTTCTGCCCTCATCCCACATTCACAGACGTCTCTGACTCTTTGAGAACACTCTGGTTTTACTGGGCCAACAGTCATAGACTTACAAGCCAACAGAAAACAAAGCGATTTCAATGATCTAAATTAATTTGTGAATTTGCTGTATGTCAAGAGTCTAGATTAAAAACAACAGTGAACAGCTCATATTCAAGTTGGCCAGTGGCTGACATATTTTTTGTGTTTAATGCTTGTTTGGCTAATGCAGACGTTATATTGTATCTGTTAACTAAGATCTCATAAAAAATTATTTATTGATTTATTTTAATGTTCTTATTCTGCGAGACTTCCAGACATTGTCATCCAAATACTAGAAAATATCTTGTTAAAACCACAAACAATCATTGTCATAGCAATCCAGCACGGTCTGGTTTTCCTATTTCCATTCAGTTTACTTGTTTCCTTCAATATGTGAGATGTTTTTTATATATATATATAGTTTCACTGGAATTGTTCAAATATTTGTGGTATCATTTTTTCAGACCAACACTGTGAGTCAATTCTTCGTGGTCTGAGTAGGATCATACTGCATTCATAAAGAGTAGAATTAGTGACATATTCTGAAATCCCCTTTGTGCTTTTATTACTCATTATTTATGAAGGATTGAGTAATTGTGATTATAAAAGTGATATGACAAAAATAAACCACAGACTGGTAAGTTATTAAGCCAAAAGTTGCTGAAGATAGCTATCTTCCTCTGATTGTGTGTGCTTACTGGCAGTCTGCTCTGTTTTCAAAGAACACTGATTTCTAAGCACCCACCTCATTGTTTGCTCAGAGGATTTAAAAGTGCTCAAGTTTCCTGCTGCTCCTCAGTATTACTTCATTAATTTGTGGTCCGTGTGTTGAAGCGCATAGTGCTTTTCCATGAACCTTGAACAAGGTACATTACAGGCTTTCTTTTAGAACCTTGCTCATGTAAAGCAGCACATTCTGTTCAAGAAAAAAATTACATATTCGCACCTGAAAAATGATATTAGCCTATACTCAATAACAACATAAAGACTGCAGCATTGTGGGTTAAAGAGAGGATTTTAATTTTATTTACTAGATTGACAAAGTCAATATCTGATTTTATATGTATGATATATTGGAAACCGGGGCAATTTGTCACAAGGGCTTTATCTCAGTGAGTGAACAGCCAAATAATACAAATGTATATATATGGTTGAAAACCATCTTAAATTGGGACAAAATATGTGTTTGTATTATATATATATATATATATATATATATATATATATATATATATATATATATATATATATATATATATATATATATATATATATATATATATATGTTATAGACTTAATATATTTTAGCCAAATGAGTTCAGACAATTATTTATTTATCAATACATAATTATTTACAAAATTATTATTTTTTTATATATATATATATGTGTACATAAGACCAATTACACAAGCATAGTTTTATGCTATACTGCAATTTACATTCATATATAATTAATATATCTTATTATTATATATTAAACTTTTAAATTGTTGTTCTTTTTCAGTATTTCTTTCCTTGATTGTTTAAAAATTTGTGCTGTAGAATATTTACAAAATAATATATTTATCAAATAAATTCAACAAAGTGAAAACTAGTGACAGCTTGTCCCAATTAAAGGTGGTTTTCAATGTTGTGTTTATAATTGTTGCATTAATTGTTTTGTGCTTTATTGATTCAATTTAATTGAAAAGGATTTCATTGTGTCAACTTACCCCAGAGTTTGTGAAACATTTTTTGGGGGGGCATTAACAGTGGAAAAGTGCAATAGGCATTTTTTTTTTCTTTTTCTTTTGACCCAGTCTCTTTATATAACAAAATCTGTGAACATCACGAACATCAGTCGCAAACAACATACACTGATGCCAATGGACTGTACCAAACAACCACACATCTGGAAAACCCACTGCAGGAAAGGAATGGCATTCCAGCACTAAAGAACAATGAACCGAATTCCAAGACCAGGGACAGGCCACATCTGGCTCACGGATGAGGACAGCTCAAAGACTCCTGCTGGACTTGTCAGTTCCTGATGGACATTTCTAATTTCGTTCTTTCCAGGAATATTACTCCATTTACTGCAGGAGAATCCCTGAACAGATTCTACAGTTGGCTTCACATGCTGCTTGCAAAAATGATGCCTTGGAACAGAGAAGAGACTTACATAATGCCCATAAACGGCTAAAAGCGGCTTCACAGAGATGTCAAATAAATAAATAAATTAATTAAAATTGATTAATAAATCCATATTTCATGACCATAAAACACAATGACCTAATTAGGATCAGTAAAAATGTACAATACATTTCTGAGAACAAAAACTGTAGTACTTGTAGTAAAAAATTGTACAGTAGTACTTTTATGCATGTTCTGCTCTTCAGCAGCACAGGAAATGGAATCTTCAGAGCAGGAAGTCTTTGTCCCAGTGAGCGAACGGGCCAGTTTAGGCACATGCTGTCAGAAGCCCATGATGCACCTCCCTTCAGCTCTGATGAAAGTGTCTTTTTCCTCTCCTTTAGTTCTCATTTTCTCCACTCACCCCTTTTTCTGTACTAGTCTCTCTCTCTTTGCTCTTCATCCCCTTGCTCTCTCATATGTACGCCCGTAGTGTCTTCTAGCGAGAGCACGTTTTCATCATTTGCAGTTTCCTGTGATTGTTCTCCACTGGGCTAGCAGAGCTCCACCAGGGCCGTGGCGTTATCTGGGAAAGAGGTGGAATGTTAAATCACAGCCTTTCCTGTCTGTCAGCGGGAACCCCAGCCAAACACCACAGCCATAGACAGGGCCGCCCATGAACTCTGACCTTCAGAATGAAGCCCGGGGGAAGAGGCTGGTGCGTTTGCATCGCAGGCCGCAATAATCCGCAGCTCTTAATAATTCTTCAACCAGGACAGAAGACGGAGAAAAGAGCCAATGGAATCATTTCTTGAGGGATTCGCAGATGCGCAATGGACCCAACCGCGCATCCTTTTTTAGGTCAAACTGGTTGCGTTGTTTGTGGCAAACGCTGCGGTCATAAATAATATTAATTGTCTTCTTTTTTTTTTCTTTTTTTTTCAATTGGACATACAAACGCCATCTGGTGAGAGAGGAATTCTCTAGCGTTGTGTGCGGGCAGTTTACAAACAGCTGCAGCGATGGAAAGCGGCTGTAATACGTTTACACGTGATTCTTTCGCGCACACACATTTATGGTTGGTTAATATCAAGAACACCACACTAAGCCATCCAGTTTCTTTTTTTTCTGTAATTAACTAAAGCTTTACTCACTGTCTGAGAATTCCCAGCACTGCCTTTGGAGGAGCGTAACATGCACAACTATCCTCCCATAACAGTTTGGTTTTTTCAAACAAGTACAGTTAACATTATGCTGTCTGCTCTTTGTCTTTAGCACCGCTGTTCTTTCAAGACACTGGGTGGTAATAAGTCACCAAATTATGTAAGATTCGACAACCCTGACGCATTATTTGTTTTCGTCGGTTAAGAGAAGACAGATGTTTCGAACTGGCTTGCGTTCAGAACTCTTACAACACAACATGTTCAACGTTTTTGAGCCCTGCCAGCATCAAAACACACACAGCGCAAGGTAAACTCCTTGAAAGGGTGGGAATAAATCCTTCCCAGAGTCCTTCAGGGCATTCGGAGTCAGGAAGGATAAGGAGGGTGGCTGGGAAAGGTTGAGAAGCTACAGACACACACACTTGCACGCATACACAAGCACGGCGTAACATGATGAAGGAGCCTCCTGCCAGCGTGTTGTCGTCACTGTGGGCGAGGCGTGAGGAAGGTCACAGGCCTGGTGGGGTGGCTCAGCCCGCACTGGACGGCCTGTAAAGTCTACCCTGGGAATCAAGCGGAGATTGAACAGATTTAGCCGAGGCTATATTCACTTCCCCAGGAAACAAGAAATATTTACCTCCCTGTAGGGCAGTTGGAAGTGCGGTAGAGAGGGGTCTGGGTGGGGTTTTCACTGGAGACGGACTCCCTGACCCACAGACTGGCGTGTATGCTGAAGTCGCCGCTATCTCGAGCAGGTCGTCATTCTCCCAGATCCTTCAGGAATAATTATCTCCATCTCTCACTGCGCTTACCATATGTCGCTTCATGCTGCGCTTTTATGGTATCCCAGCAGTCATTGTTATTTGCAGGCCTTTTCAATGGCCTACTTTGATTTATTTAACGAGAAACACTGGTTGAGCCGTATTGGACAAAAAAGTGGAAAGTTCAGTCTCCCACGTCGCTGGGATCTTTCATTTCTGCACTGCACAGTGATCTAAACTGTCCACAATACACAGAACACGAACCACTAATTTATTATTTAGCTTGGGCTTTATTCCACTGCAGTTTACAGTGCAGCATTTTACTAACCAACCTGAAACAAAGGAACACCCACCCACCTCTTTCTTCCAGAGTCACAATCTCAGAAAAAAAGGACAAAAGCTTTCACTGGGGCGGTACATATTCAAAAGGCACAACTTTGTGTCTAAAGAGTCCATATTAGTACCTAAAGTGTACATATTAGTACCTAAAGGTACCGCCACAGTGACAGCTTTTGTACCTTTTTTTCTGAGAGTGTAATTAAAGAGTTAGTTCCCAAAAAAGGAAAATCACCCTTGTGTCATTTCAAATCCATAAGACTTTCGTTCATCTTTAAAACGCACATTATATTTTATTTCAAGATATTTTAATGAAACCTGATTTCCATGCATCTCCCAAAAATATTTGTGCTTCAAAAAAGTTAGTAATGAGATTGTAAATTGCTCAGTTGATTTATTTCACAATGTCTTTCAGCTGACAACTAATAGATTTTGAACAGCATGAGGGGGTGAGTATTTTTTGGTGAATTATCCCTTTAAGAATTAAAGAGGGGGTGATAGAAAAACAGCTGCCTTTAACATTGATATTGTCATGTATTGAAATCCTATATTCTAATTAGTGTAATGCTCGTTGATTACATGAACATAAACAGTGTAATTGTTCGTCCAAAAGACTGAATTTAGACAATGCAACGGAATGAAAAAGTAACTGTAATTAAGCTGTATTTCATGCAGTAACTTTATCTTCCATGTCTAAAAAAACAGCATATGATGGTCTGTGAATGTCTGTGATGTATATTTGTCCCTTCAACCATTTTAGGTTTCTTTTTTTTATTTTTCCTTAATGTACGTTATAAAAAACTGTGGTTTTTCCTTACATTTTTCATACATATCACAGAGCTGTGGCACACTGTTCCCAACATTTTGTGTTTATGCATGAAGCCTGGTCTGGGTCATGTCATTTACATTCATGCCAAATGAAACACTTTTATTTGGACATCAATCTAATGTTTTCTTTTAAATGTTACTATGTGTTTCAGAATATTCAGAGTACAATCAAAAGTAATGTTTTCATATTTTTTTGCAAAATGATAAAATTTATAAAAAATGTAATGTTTTTAAAAGAATAATAAATGTCCAGACAACATTCAGAAATAATGTATTCATAATTTAATGGGAAATTTAGCTTTGTTAACTATGTACTTGATTCTTTTAGTTCTACGTTATTCTAAATAATAAAGGCAAAAAGCCAACAAACAAATAATACAAAAATGAAGATACATTTTTAATGCCAAAAATTTGATTCCATTCCAAGGGAACCCTGTCCTAAAATAAAAGACAGTTATATATATTTTCACGTTTTTTCACCCCTTTGCAATGTGGCAAAATATTAATGTTTTAAATTGTCATTGTACTGATATTGTATTTTTTTATTTTCTACCCACAACCCACCCAAACATTTTCATTTCAAATTTATTTGTATAGCACTCAATTATATATAAAGCATTCAAAAATAAAATAAAATCACAAAATTATAATGCATATTATTCTTTTTACTGACTTGCATAATATGTCTGACCATTCTTTAAAGTAAAAAACATTTATTCGTTTTACATTTTTAAATAACAAGAAATGTGTATATGAATTGTGTATATGAATTGGAAAAAAAAATCATTTTAATTAAAACAGTATCTTCCCACATAAAATTTGTCAGACCTAATACAGACCAAAAAAGTATTTGTTTGTTTTTTTAATTCTGTAAATGTTTTTATTTTCTCCCAAGTTTTCTACAGACCCCCAAGCACTCCATTGTTCCCCTCTAAACACCTGCCGCGGGCTATATCATATCAGTGTCTTGTGACAGAAGCCACAGGCAGCAGTGCCTTGGGCTGAAGGCTGGCTCGCGAGCCGTCTGTGTCACCGTGTGGTTGAGTGGGTGTGCGGCTGCTGAGTTTACGTGACCTGAGCAGCGCCTGTGCTCGGCTCCGGGACCGGGAGGATGGAAGGGGGCCAGATGACTTGGAGTGTCTGAGCCAGATGTCCAGATGTTCCCGCTTGTCTCTGGTCCTCCTCTCTCACCTCTTCAGATAAGACCAACCATCTGAAGTCAAGACATTGTAAGAAATGTTGCTCTGTGAATGGAGAGTTGATTCTGAATCAAAGGGATGATATCATTAAATGAAAACAATAAATTGAAGGATTAGTTGCCAAGCCTTTCTTAATGTACCATTTATTCAATTCATTGTGACAAAGATGGACATCCAAAAAACTTTTTTTGTGAAGCATAAACTGAGGAAGTCCATTCTTGCGGAAAAATTGTGGCCAGGAAACAATAGGAGCAGAAGAATAAAAAGATGAGCTGATAATTCACTCGCTGGCCTGTTCAGGATGAAGAAGGTTCAAGACAAGTTCAGTTCAGTGGAAATTTCCACCTTGATTTAGTCCATATGGAGAATTCTCTTTCAAACCTCCAGTGTAACAGGTATATTGATACAGCTGCTCTCTGTGATTCTATGGGCACGTATCTGCATTAGATCGCCGCTTCATTTGAAAGAGGCCAAAGAAAACGAAAACAGGCAATGAAAACTCTGAGCAGCGCAGTAGGGCAGAGCTGCTTCCTTTGATTCAATGATACTATCCTCTTGTGTTTGCTCTGGGCGAAATGGCACCTTGCAGCGGGCGTTTGTTCAAAAGCTTGTTCACACACTCCACTGCTCTTGAGGGAGCACTCAGGAAGTAGAAGCATTCCAGATGGAAACCCACGACACACGAGCACTTGACGATCCATCAGCGTGCGTCAAACATTAACACGAACAGCCACTTCTTTAGATCCCAGATAGAAATCTTCCACCATTGGGATTTTACCCAAGTTTTTTTTTTATTTATTTTTTGCTGCGAACTTGTAAAACATTAAAGAGCTTGTTTTTAATCACTTTTAACATTTTCTTACCATATATTTTTGACATTATTTAAATATTTTATGTTTTTCTAAAATGGCATATTTTTTTAAGCAAAGCTTTTTAACTAAGTAGATTAGATTTTTATAAAAAGAATCAAGGCATGTGATCTACAGCTGTTTTTCACTAAATGATCACAAAGAATATTTATGCATTTATTATTTATATGCACCAATATAACAGCAGAAAATAAATAGCAGTATTTAGCTACTTCAATTTTTATTAAATAGTTAATAATTATAAATGTAAAGGGTGCGGACTTCAGTTAATGATTAATTTAATATATACAGTATAATGTACTGGTTGGTTATAATTCAATAATTCTTTTGTATACGATTAGTCGTAATCCAAAGTAACCATTTTTTAATGAAATGTTTTTGTATCCCTGGAATACGTTTTCAAGCTCTAATGCTTGTCTGCACCTCAGTCAACACGCTAACAACAAAACGAAGCATTATTGTGCAGCGCGATCTCTGTGTTACTGGAGATATTCCAAAGATCGATACACTGATCTGTTCTCATGTCCCTAATGTTAATGGTGCACTTTGCCAACATTTTTAAATAGACCAGGATTCTAAAAATGTGTGTGTGCCTGTATACCAGAGCCCAGGAGAAAGCAAAGCAGAAACTGAGATTTTTGTTAGTGCTAAATGGGGTGGTGACCCTGTAACATGTGCTGAATGAACCCTTACCCCTTTCTCTTCCTGTGCTGGTTCTTCCTCTAAAAAAACAGAGATCACACCATATAAGAAATGAAAGGTGAGGAGAAGAAAAAGAAATAAACATAAAGCCCCAAAAGGTCACTTTTCTGGGTGTAACCACCGAGTCTATATGCTGCTGTTTTATAGGATGAGCTGTATCCCCTTTTGTGTTGGTTTTTCCAGAACCAACTTATAAGAAATATTATCAATATTCCACTTGACTGAGTATATCAAAAAGTGGAGGGAGCAGGGAGCGTCTCACACACATTTTCCATTTCCATCCTGTATTTTAAACACTTCTGTATAAAAATTGCGTCGAGCTGAGTGTGTGTGATCGGATGGGGTGACATGGCTGTGCGGAAAGCTCCATTATGACCCGCATGATTTAGAGGCATTGATTTAGTGTTCACTTACAGCATGGCTGACACAAACAGGAATCAAGGATCACAGCTCACTTCCTGACCCTCCTCTCTTAACTCTTTCAGTACGCTCTCTCTCTCTCTCTCTCTCTCTCTCTCTTGCTCTGTTGCTCTTGTCCTCTCTTTCCTGCTCACAACCTCCCACCATTCTAATAGTGGCATGATGAAGCTGCAGTACATTTTTCAAAAATATGATTAAGCACACCATTAGTATTAAGCACAAGTGAAATAAGCGATTCATTTTAATAAATATTAAATGGAAATTATTTACATCAGTTTTGAAACTAGCCTTCAGTTCTATCATGACCAAAATGTCCCTCTAAACAGTCCCTCTTTACAGTGTGAAGATGCTTCAGATGTAATATGATATACATATATGATATATAACAAACAGAAATCAAGGTAAACAGAAATATTTCAAGACAAACACTTGCTCGACTTACGTAGAGGGTTTAGGTTTACCTTATTGTCCATACATCAATATGTCAATGCAAGGTTGGAGATTATTAGTAGGTAGACAAATAAACTACTCTAGAAAGTGTGCTTTAAAGGGAGTATATTTTCTAAAACCCGTCAGGGCCAAGAGTGTCCACAGTTTTAACACTTTTTACTTTGGGTTAGCAATACCACCCCCAATGATCAAACCATCCACTGTTACACCCAAGTCTCCAAGTAGACCCAGAAAGCTCTCAGAAGCAATGAGCACAGTCCATTTCAATATCCTTTCAAATTTCCCAAGTGTGTCAGCAAGTTTAATATTCCAACTAATATTTAAACAAGTCATCTAACCACAAAGTGTCGATGTGCATTTGTAAACCAGTGTTGGGAAAGTTTATTGAAATCATCCAGTGTCTGGCTCCTCAGAGGAAATAATGTGATGTCAACACTTTTTATGTATGCAAGCTACGTCAGAGGTGATGAAAAGACTGTACTTACAGTTTGGGAACAGGCAACCGATTCAGGGTTTGGCTGGTTGACATGGCGGTCTGCAGACAAATATCTTTCTCCAAAGACAGACATTGAAAAGCATGCTTTGTTTTATTGTAGTAAATGTTTCACGATAGATTATTTGTGGGTGGAGGGGAGGGGGATTATATATTTTTCCCTTTCTGCTCCTCTTCATGTCACAGCTCAGGAGAGTAAAGGGTTTAGACAGGGTTGTAATGTCTGTGTAACAAAACCAGCCTAATTGCCACTCAGTATAAATTGCTAATATCAAAATTGCTCCAAAACGGTGCTCTGTTGGTTAAAACCTCCTTCTCGGGGGTTCTACTTTGGTTGAAATCATGTTCTGGGGAGCAAGCTGTTTCATTTCAACCTGCAGATTAAAAACCAGTGAGTGGCAACAGTATCAAAACAGTATAAAATCATGGAGTTGGCAACACTGGGTTTAGGACTGTTTGTATTCTTGAGGTGCCATCAACCAATTAGAATTGTCATGATGTCAGCGTAATCACATGGCATTTATGGTTCAGGGGATTGATTCAAAATTAGTGAGCAAAGATGTTTATGTACTTTACATTACCATGCTTACAAAAAATGTTTACATGCTGTAATTAGATTGATAACTATACATGACCAACCCATTTGAGATGATAATTCTTGGCATAGCCAATACTTTTTCTGACAGGCTCTACAAAAACAGCATGTTTTTCGACTGCCTTTGCCATGCAAAAGACCAAAGGAGATCTCCTGGTACATGCCAAAAACACTCTGTCCTGTAGCCATTGGGTATTTACAGCACAAGTACCAAATGTACGTAGGCGCCTCAATTTTCTGTTGTACACACAAATTTAAGCTTCCCACGTCACGTTTAATTTACTATACAATAAATTCCATGTCACATAAATGAAGACACATGAAATCAGTGGACAGATGAAAGGACAAAGGGGTACATTGATTGAAATGGATGGGAATCTCACGGGCAATAAAAACAGGCGTTGTCAAACTGAAATGCCTGAAGTGATATGTGCATTATGAAGCATGCATGGGCCAACAGATGTTTTGGTGATGTAATCCATTACAAACTACTTCACGTAGGGGTGGAATCTGCAGAGTGATTGGAGAGCAGTTTGTCATGCTCCAGAACAGTGATGCATCAGCACTGTGCAGTTTGTTTTGTAAGATTTACTTTATGATTGTATACAGGCACTGCAAAATATATCACCCTGGAAATACAGTGAGTTCATATGTGTTTGCAATCCTTACAAAATCGCATGCAATATCTGTTTTTGCATACATTTACTGATAAATGGGAGGATAATACATGGTTTGCATGTGTGTGGATGCAGCTTTAGTCTTGTGTCACATGTGAATTGTCTTATGATTTATGATTGTGCAACAGAGCAGCAGCTTTTGTGCAATATCAGATCTTTTGTACCATATCAACACATATTGCACATGCAGAAGCTCACACAATAAACAATGTTCTGCACAAAAATCATGACCTCCCACTGCAAGAGTCTAATATGAACCAGTGGTGATGTGGGATGCAAGGCCAAGGAAGGCCATAGTGCTTCAAAAATGTGCAAGGCATCACTCTTACTATGAGCACTCAGAGGGTCTTTAGATGGCAGTAGATATAGTGTTCAGACAGTCACATACTTTAATGAGCATCATCTGTGTCTGGAACTGAAATTGAAATTGAAATAATCTGTTTGCTGTTTAAAAAGGGAGTTCACTGCATGATACTAATGATAAGAGTCATGTATTGAGGCCAGTTCCCACAGATCAAAACTTGACCAATTGAGAGTGATTACTGTTATTATTACACAGATGTCTTGAATCCTTGATTATGATTGCTGGATCTCAACATTCTGCTGTCACAAGAAGTCAATTGGTATTTTTGACAAATAATACATTTTTATTAAGGCTCGAGCCCCAGTGCCTAGTAAAATATTACTGATAAATGCCTGCATGAAGACAGAGATTATTGTGTATATACCAACCTGAAAATCATTTTCTTTAAAATTCAGGTAATCATGTTGTATGTTTTCTATCAAGTGTTTAGAATCAGAACTAGTGATGCCAGATTGCAGTGATGCAAATAAATCACTCTTTTCATAATTTTCAATTTTTTTCATTCATTTGAACAGTTGTCACACCGTAATTGTAATGGGATATTTTATAAAACACAAAACTGTGGGAAACAAAACTAGTAAATGTCTTTTGTAAATGTCTTATCATTTGTGACCCTGCAGCAACAAAGCTGAATATTGATTTATTAATAATTTCTAATGATGTATGGTTTGTTGGGCTAGGACAATATTTGACTGAGAGACAACTATTTTAATATCTGGAATCTGAGGGTGTCAAAAAAAAAAGAAGAAAAAAAAAAAAGAAAATCAAAATATTTAGAAATTGCCTTTAGATTTGTCCGAATTAAGTTCTTAGCAATGTGTATTAATCAGAAATTAAGTTTTGTTATATTAACGGTAGGACATTTACAAAATATCTTCATGGAATATGATCTTCACTCAATATCCTAATAAATATCTAGAAAATCTGTAATTTTAACCCATACAATGTATTTTTGGCTATTGTAACAAATATACCTGTGCTACTTATGTTTTGTGGTCCAGGGTCAAGAAGCAGCTCTTGAAGCGTGCACATTGTAACCGATCCACTTCTGCAGGTGAAGACCGTTTATATCCAGATATTCATAACAGTATCAAAAAAGAGCATCAAAATATGAGGACACTTTTTATGAGATTGACTACTGATGAATGGCAAGAAATGCCCCTGCAGTTATTGTATTTATCTGCAATTAATACCTTTACCTTTTATATAGACTAGAATGATACTGAACATATTTAGCAACAGTTTAACATGTTTTTAATATTCTTTCAACATGACATCAATAGTTGTTTTAAATTGTCTAAATAGTGTCCAGGAAAGGCCAGCCTTTTAACAATAAGCTTAGGAATAAGTTCTTGAATAGGCCTATGTACTTTTAACGCTCTCAACTGTCAAATGTTGATTAAACATAGTATTACTCTTTAAAAAGTTTACTGAAAAAGAACACACGATGTTACGTGCAGTTAGGCGCAGGAGACAACAGAAACCCAATACCGCCATCTAGCGGTGAGGCGCATCTACTGTTTTTAAGCGTAGCTTGTTTTTTATAGAAACACCAGATACAAAAGCAACACCTGATTCGAGACAGAATGTTTCAACAACGTGGAGGAAGGCAGTGAGTGATACGGTCACCTCACATTAGCATCGATCCCTGAATACCACCATTTTTATTCTCAAAAGAGTTAGCCCTACCTTTCACAAAGAGAAGGATCTTTTTAGTACACACATCTGCTGGTAAATACATGCTTTGGGTTAAACCCTAGTTGGGTGTTTCTTCAACAGTGGGCACTTGTTGAGCACCTTTTTTTATCTTAAAGTGTAGCTCTTGCCACCTGGGTTAAGTTAAGAGTAGAAAAATAAAATCGGCATGACAGACATTTGAAAAGTAGCATAAATAAATGATCTAGGCATTGTATAACAATTCAAAGTTTTAATGTTACCTCATCTGTTTTAATAAATAACCCCTGGGACAGGCAAGTGCACATAGTTAAAGAAACATATATACATTTTGCATGTTGAGATATCATCTAACTTTATCTCATACCTTACTTCCCCACTATATTCGACTGCCTTGAGATCCTCAATGTAATTACACAAACTTTTCTTTCTAAGGTGTAGACATCATCAAACAATCCATTCCATTGTTACCTTGCAGACAGATGCACATAAAGGCACATACCTGTACATTAATGTTTGAGCAACAAGTGTCTTTCTGGTCATCTGTTCTGCTTCAGACTGTTTTCAGTACAGGCTTGTGGAGAGACAGATCCTACAGCTGTTACAAAGGCTTCTTGTGATCAAAACTACGTCTCCTAATGACAGAAGGAGCTCAGAGCCATCATGTCCTGAGCCTATAAGAAGACGGAAGCATCAGACAGAAAGACATTGAAAAAGATGTTATATGTCCAATCTGTCAAGAAGAACTTTTGCTGAAAAAATGGCCTGTAACCTATTGCAAGTAAGAAAACTTATTCAGAATTAATCTTATTTAGGAAATTAAATGGAAACTCTCTAAATATGTAAATATATGCAGAACTTAATGATACATATTGTATTAAAAAGCAAGTGAATGTGTTCCATAGCTGAAACATTTGAAATCAATACATTTTTAAACATAGAAATGTCTTAATTATGCCTTTTCTCCTTCTTTGAAATCAAATGCATCATACTCACTCTCCCAAGTTTCCATTTAAACTCAAAATTGAACTAAAAATGTTAACTATTATTAATACTCAGTGACATGAAATTGGTTGCATTGTAATTATGCATAATTTTTCAGGTTCAGTTATGGAAACAACATCCACATTTCCTGCATGAAGGTATGGGCTTTTTTACAAAGTCTTGATTTTGTTTTGGTGGTGTACTAGAACAGGCTCTCATACTAGGTTGTTCGAAAACATTATTACAAACATTTACACTAAGTGCAAATAGCAGCATATTTTAGTGATATGCTATTTACACTAAGTGCAAATAGCTATAGATTCTATTTACACTATGTTAAAATTTTACTACTTATTGCAAATGGAGGCAATTATCTGCATCTCACTATTGTAGTACATTGTAAAACAGTATACAATATTAACTTATGTAAGTGTAAATTGAGTGTAAATTGTAAAGTGAAAAAGCATAATAGGACCCCTCTAAATCATTTCGGGTTTAAATGTGTTATGTTTGACAGGTGAAAAATTCAGGTGAACTGGTAAACTGCTATGAGAAGGACTGTCTGGACAAACATCTGGGTGTTATGTGCAACAGTTGCAGGGTTTGTCCAGTTTTACTTGATCAAAAATACAGTAAAAGCAGTTGTATTGGGGAATATTATTTAATTTTTTTATGATTTTCTACCTAATATATTTAAAAATGCAATTTATTTCTGTCATGACAAGCTTTTATATCATATAATTATCAAAGTTGAAAACAGTAAAAAAAAACAAATAAGCACTGCTTATTAGTCCGGTGAAAACTGTGATGCATTTTTACAGAATTCTTTTATGAATAGAATGTTCAAAATAATATAATTTATTTTAAGTATAATTTGGTATTTGTAACAAATTTGTAATTGTAAAACTCTTTGTTTTGGTCAGTTCTTCTTTGCTGAAAAAAAGTATTTTTTAGATTAGATTAGATTCAACTTTATTGTCATTATGCAGAGTACAAGTACAGAGCTAATGAAATGCAGTTAGCATCTAATCAGAAGTGTGAGAATATAGTTTTATATACATATAAGTGCAGAGTAAGTGAAGCTATGATTTACAGAATGTACAATGCAATGTAGGGATTATATGTACATTATGAACAGCAGCAATGTAGGGTTATATCATATGTGCATTATTAACAGCAGCAACGTAAGAAGAGTGGTAATAAATTCAGTTGGAGTGTGCAATAGTATTGTTAAACAATGTATTCTATGCAAGTAATCAGTAGTGCAATAATATTTTAACCGCCTGCCGGATGAAAGGAAGGTAAAAAGTCCATAGTTTGGGTGAGAGGCATCCTTGATGATGTTTTTTGGCCTGCCCAGGCAGTGCTTGTGATAAATGTTCTCAGTGGTTGTTAACTGAGTGCCGGTGATCCGTTGAGCAGTTTTCACTACCCGCTGGAGTTATTTGTGGTCAGACGCGGAGCAATTGCTGTACCATACTGAAATACAGTTTGTGAGTATGCTCTCAATGGAACAGTGGTAGAATTCCACAAGGATCCTGGGACTCAGGTGAACTTGATTATGGTGTTGGAGCTATAAACAGAAACACAGCATGGGTGAATAAGGAGTAGAGAAGAGGGCTCAGTACGCAGCCCTGTGGAACACCGGTGTTCAGGGTGATGATGGATGAAGAGAGGTTATATAACTTAACAGACGGAGGTCTGTTAGTAAGAATATCTAGAATCCAGTTGCAGATGGATGTGCTAATTCCAAAATGGCTGAGCTTGGAGATCAGCTTGGAGGGGATCACAGTATAAAATGCGGAAATGAAATCAATGAACTGCTTTCCCACATGTATTTTGGCTGTCCAGGCGGGTGAGGGCAGAGTGAAGTGCCGTAGAGATGGCGTCCTCTGTTGACCTATTGCGGCAAAAGGCAAATTGGAATGGGTCTAGTGTAGCAGGGAGACAGGATTTTAAATGGGATGCAGTATTAGTATTGATAAAACTTTTTAAAGTATTAATATCTGTAATAGAAAAATAAAAAAGGTTATTGGGACATATTACTCTATTTTATTCTACATTACAGCTCCAGCAGCTTGTCTGGGGTGACGTGTGATATCATCCCTAACTGTGTAATGAAGAGTTGGTGATGGTGAGAGAGAGTCTAGACCGCATTCAGATGTTCAGTGTAGAATCTGCCTCTCAAGATTTCAACTTGGTCAGCATGTCAGAACCCTTCCCGCAAACACAAGGTAACATCTCAAGTTCAGCTCATTCAAGGGGTGTTGAATACTGATAATTAATATCTTTAATATCTTTTTTATCATCTATTGTCTTTCTTTCCTGAACCTGAACCAGGTTATTCCAGTCCTTCCTCTGTGTATTCACTCGGTCAGGGTTTTCGGGATCTCTGCATCAGTAGTTCCCACATAGAACAATATACCATAATGTCCAACATGAAGAATTATACAGGAGCTTATCAGTTGGGAAGGCAAAAGTTGCACAGAGGAGAGAGTCCTTCCCAAATAGGCCCTCAACAGTTAGTCTAACTAGTTTGAACGTCCAATCTAGGGATGCAACGATACCATTTTTTCAGAAACAATCCGATACTGAAAATTCTCAGTATCTGCCGAAACTGATCCAATCTGATACCAGCACAGGTTTTTTGTTTTTTGAAAAAGCTCCGCTCTTGTTTGTCTCTCTTTCCAAGGAAAGTGGGACACCCATAAGATTCCCATGGTTCTGGACCCTCTGCTGCTGAGGCATGGAGGAAAATGAGATTGTGGGGATTGAAGATGGCTGATGAGTTGAAAAAGGGTCTTTTCCTTTCATGCTTATTTGTCACAGGCGAGAGTGAGCTGCTGGACAACAATGCTATCTCTCTTACATCGTCTGATCCTGCAGCTAGTGCTCTGTTGGCTCAAAGCCAGATGAGCAGGAGATGTCAGATGAGGAGTAAGAAGTCGAGACTGAGTCCTCCCAATCCTCCTGCCCCACATATGATGAGCTGCTTGAGGTTATGAATCGCGCCAAGAAAGTGACGCCTTGAGGCCTCCTCGACAAGCAATTTCTTTAAAGGCATAGCCTTCCAGCTCAGGTGAGCCTTTCATTTCTTCCAGATCTCCATGTGGAGATTGAGAAGGCTTGGAAATCAATAGATTCCAGCATACTAGTTATGCCAACATTGAGAGGATGTGTGAGAATGGTAATGAGATGATTCCCCATTGAAGATGCCCTCCCTGCCGTCCAAACCTCTTCAGGATACATCTTGTTTGAATGGTAGGGCGTATGCTGTCTGTGCCCAAACAACAAAAGGGTCTTTGCCCGTCTCAATCTAAGAATGAAAGGTGGGGTTTGAAGACTAGTGTCGCGACTCGTACCACTCCCCCGCCTGCGGGTAGGACTCAAAAGGGGAGTGGGTCTAAGGGTGACAGGCAAGATTTGAGGGAGGTGATCCAGACAGTCCATTTCATCTACTCTACTGCTAGTTTTTGTGTATTCAGTACTAGCCTTTTTCTGCAGTGCTACTCGGACCTATTCTCTTTTCTGACTTTTTAGGTTTGACCCCCCTTGCTAAGTCAGGGACTTCTGCTGTTGAACGATTATAGTGATGGTTTCACTCATCGGTTGTGCATCCAGGCTGGCGATAGCCCTCATCTTCGCCTTGGGCACACAGCCTGGGCTTCAGTGGAAGACTCACAGCATCAGGTCCCCAGTATAACACTGCAACCTCAGGACCTGTGGGTCCTTCTCGCAGGCTGACCTGAGATGCTCCCTATCCTTTGGCCAGGGTGCAGTACTCATCTCTCACCCTGAGAGGTCTCCTGAGATTTGAGTCTTTCCTTAACCATCATGCACATTCTCTGAACTAGAGCTCCTCTCGCTGAGGCATTGAGAAGAATAATGCCCCGCTTCCACCGCAGGAACTTTACCCAGGAACTAGGGACTTTGGCCTGGTACTTGGTGTGTTTCCACCGCAGGAACCAGGAACTAAATAAAGTTCTGGGTAAAATAAATGCCCCTCAGAAAGTCCCTGCTGGCGGGGTGGTACTTTTTCAAAGTTCCTGAACTTTTGGGGGCGAGACTTGGGCGCTAAACATCCTGATTGGTTGAGTTCAACCACCATTTTTTCGGATCATTTTCAAAATATTACTGTTATTGTGTCATGAAATTTAATTTTAAAAGTATTTCAGGCGAGAATGTAGTTGTTTAAAACTCAAATCTGTGGTTTATTTAAAAAGACAGTGCCTATTTAAAAATGTTTTTCGCCGATCTCGGAGACTGTGAGCTCAACGCGATCAGCGGGAGTTCAGTCCTCATGTATCCGCCAAGAGCACTCTCAACTCGGCTAGCCCTTCTGATATGTGCCGCTGGCTCTGATGTCTCTTTAGTGGTTAAACATAAGATATAATTCGTTTTGGGTAAATCTAACAGGTTATCTTTGGTCTGTATTCAATTTATCTATTTGTTAAAATGAAAATTAAAAAGGCAAATGTATATAATATTTTGTTTCATTGTAATGGCTGTATATATACACATATGCCTGAACCTAAGTAAATTTCCGCAGCTGTTATTATGCTTAAATGAAAACGAAAGGGGTGGTATTTGATATCCTATTTCGTTTTATTGTAAATGTACAGTGAGGAAAATAGCAGTAGCCAAGGCGAGCTGACTGAAATGATCAAGTACGCTGCTGTTTGCAGTTTTACCGGATTTGCGCTGTTGCAGACATCACACTCCCGAGTCGAATGTGCAAAGTCTGAACTACCGAGGATGCACGTCCAAAAACAGCATACTATAGTATTGAAAAACACGCACAGACCTACGTCAACAGTCTATTTGCCTAATCTTCCTGGTACTTTACACTGTGGTGGAAACGCAGAAAGCAACAAGTCTGGGGGGAAAAAGTTCCTGGGGAGAAAAGTTCCTGGTACAAATGTTCCGGGTAATTTCAGTTTTTAACGCGGCATAACACTCCATAGATGGTCAGGCCTGCGGGTCCTCTCTGTCACACTGCCCTTAAGGTCGAGCCAGTAATAGCCCCTCTGCGGAGTGGGCTTTGGTTACACAGTGTTCCCTGAGGTACGAGGGATTTGTGTTTCTGCGGAAACCCCTCTTGTATGCTTCTGCTCTGAGGAGCAGTAACCTCTGTACACATGAATGGTAATTGGGTCCTGATATTTCTTCAAATTCTATCGGGTCTGATTATATAGGACCCAAGCTCTCTATCGAGGTAGAGAGCATGAGACTGTTTCCAGTTGCACCAGTGGACTGTCTGTAATTGGGCCCTGCTGGGTTACCCCTTCTAATCTAGCGCCTCCTTCTGGTTGAGCTGAGAAGTGCTCACCTCAATATGAGGCTTAGCTATGAGTCCTTCCCAGTATGTGCTATAAGGGCCCGCCTCAGCTTGAGAGGCCACATTTGCTTGAGAGGCCGAAAAACCCGCATTTGCAACAGACTGAGTGTTAGGCCCGTCTCTGTCACCTTCTTGGTCAGTTGCATTTATTTTAAGGACCCTGTTGTTTCCTGTAGAAATGTGTGATCCACTTCTAGCAGGATCCCATTTTTGATGTCCCATTTGCAATCTATCAGCTCCTCTGACATGGCTGTGCTTCCTTCACTGCGGGATGGCCCCTTTTGAGCTCACTGGTCCTGGGCAGACTGGGTGAGTCCTCCTCTCGACCTGAAAGTTAGGTCCTCGGACCCTGGGCTGTTGATTGTTCAGTCGAGCTGGGTAACTCTCTCTCCTCGCTATGGGTTGAACACTCTGCTCTTGAGCTCTGGGCAGTTACATCAGGTAGTTGGACTGCTTGCTGCTTTCCAGATAAGGTACCTCTATTTGGTTCAAGACAGGCAGTGCTCCCCTCACCTCGGAGGGTTGTCTTTGAGCCTGCCACTCCCAATTGAGCGTCTGTGGACTTCTCTCATCGAGTCCTCCACTCATTTGAGCTCCATTGAGTAGCATGTGTTTAATCGTGAGGACGCTTTATTAATTCTTTAGAGTTTCAAAGATTTAATCGTGCCGGTTTAATTTTATTCGTTTCTTGTTTTAGGCAAATTAGGCCTAAATAATGGGAACGAAATTATACAGTGCTTCACATTTAAACATGCAACAATTTCTTAATCTTAATTTCTCAATTTCTGAATAATATAACGCATAATTAATATAATATAAATAACACTGCACACCTTTTAAATGTGTCCAATCTAAAATATGGATACCATGTAGCTTAGAAAATATAATCACAGACTCTTTCTCTTTCTAAGTAATGCACATAACTTCAAAATACCAAACTTTCATCTGTGAATATTAAATATTTAAACTATAATTTTTTTCTTTCATTTTCCGTGAAACCCGCAGCGTTAAAAGAGGCGTTTTCGATGTCTACTTAGTATATGTGCTGTCAGCCTCGTTTCCTTTCTCTGAGTTGGTGTAGGCCCTGGTCCTTGCCTTGGACTCCACTCAACTTATGTATCTCTGTTGATACATTTCTGAGCAGGGTGTTCCTACCAAAGATCTGTCAAGTCAGTTTTTTGGTTAATTCGGAACTGGCCGTAGCTAATCTGGTTTAGTTTGGTTTTTAGACACCTGACCTGAGAAGGGAACGAGACTTCAGGCTTAAGCTTTAGATGAAAAAGATTATAACGTGTTTTCCTGGTGCCGGGTGATGGTATAAGAGACTACTTTTATTACTGTCTTTTGCATTTAAGTATTTAATGTTTATTTGAATGGTTAAAAAAAATTATGCTTTCATTAATTCTAAGTACATAAAACTCATGAGCATTTTTGTTTTTGGTCAAGTGCCTTTATTAAATGTGCACAAAAAGGCAGATTACAAGCTGTACTTTAAAGCATCCAGGAATGGCTCATGAGCCATTTAAAACTGAGTTGAGAAATCCTTCAAATATATTACAATTAATTAAATAATAAATGCTACAATATGACATAAATTATGTTAAAAACATTCAGCTGACACAATGCAATCTCTCCTCTGTCATACTTCATTTAAAATGTCAAACTCAGTTAGCCTTCTTAGTTCAAATTTGCTGCCTGACAACAAGAAGCTAGTGTTTCATTGTAACTGTCAATAAAAATTAAACTGTTACAATTAATTGTCCAAAATAATAAACACATTAAAAACACTAGTTGATAATGATTTGTTGTCAGTTTGTGAAGAAATATTTTACACAAAAAACACATTAGCGCAATAAACATCTTAATATGCTAGGTTTATGACCTGTACAGCTGTGCGTCCAGCACTGGCCTTGGTAAGGTAAACCATAACCTGAAGCATATCGTAGATGTTTTTGGGTACTACATTCTTACACATGAAAACATTGAATGATAAAAGCATCACAATGGACGGCATGCAAATGTGACTAGCAATAATACATTAAATAAGTACAGTGCATTAAAATGGCATATGACCTCAAAGGCCTTAGTTGCTCCCTCAGAAAACTCTTTGCAACACACTGGTGCTCTTTCTGAATGGGAGGATATATAGTGCTTAGCACAATTTATTTTAGAATTGTTTATAGCACTGTGTGGCAGTTCCTTGCGTTACATTTGAATGTCTGTAGACCTGAACTGATGAACAAAAACTGATTCCAAGCAAGTCAAGAGATCCAAATTGATAGCATTTTAACAGTTTTTAAGACTCACTAGAAGAGCATTGTGGGTACAAGCATTGTGCTCACAGGGCAACAAATGTTTAAAAATACTTCTATGTATATACTTTTACAATGTACTTTTGAAAGTAAACAAATATGTTCTTTCAAAGAAAACATTGTACAGTGTAGTTGGGAATTATGTACAAATCAACTGCTGACAAGACGCTGGATACGGCAAAGCCAGATTGACTTTGAGCTACGGCAGGTAAGACAGGCATTTTTGTTTTCTCCATTCTTCCTGATGTTTATAAGGCAATTTGATCAAAACCATTTTCACCAAAAAGCTACGGCTACACGCAGGTTACTCAATTAGTGTTTTGTTTGGGGTCTCTCCTCCCTTATGTGTCGAGATGTTTTTTTGTCGGGCTTCTTGTCTCGAACCTTTCGCAGTCTCCGTGGTGGAGGGGTAGATTTGGACTCACTAGAGGTGTCCCCCGCATCCCTGTCCTCCGGGATGTTGGGAATGGCTGCACTACTGCCTTCCAGGGTGTTCCTCAGGGATGTGTCTTCGGGACTCCCAATTTCACTGCTGCTCAGGTCCTGCTCTTGATTTCCACTTATTTTAGCCGTGCTAGAGCTTGAAGGTTCCTCGCTTTTCCGCAGAGGCTGCTGCAGCTCGTTCATGTCCACACCAGAGTCCAAGCTTGTATCATTGCTGCTGCCTGGACGATGTCTTCCCTGAAGCTCAATCACAGAGTGACGAACCTGGGCTGCTGGTTTACCATCAAGAGACACAAACCAGGCCCGGGGTGGGTGAATGGACGGCTTACCCTTGGAGAGCTCCAGCAAGGTTTGCTCTGATATTCCCTGGAGTTCCCCCCGGAAAGGCCCCATTCCAGCTGCTTCGTTCAAAGTTCCTGGGACAGATACAGATTCCAGGAGATGACTGTAGCGGCCCCATAACCCTGGGTTTGCAGCAGCGCCTTGCACTCCTTCCAAAGCCTTCTGCTCATCGCTGTCCTGCTGGGGACCTTTAGGTAATGTCTGAGTGAAACTGTCCTTTAAGTTACGCTCCGTCTGAGCTCCATGCTCCATGCCATTCCGTGGGAAAGTGGCAGATCTACTTCCAGATGAGTCAGCTTGTCCTTGGGAAGTGAACAACTCTGGGGCTGGTACAATTGCCACTGACTGGTTATAGATGTGGAACAGCTTGTCTCTGAAAACGACATTCTCCGCACCATTCTGGCATGAGCCATTCTGTTCAGATTTTTCCTGTAGCTTTGCAACTTCTTCACTATTAACATATAGATTAGACACTGTGGCTCTGAAGCTTTCTAATCCCACAGCTCCAATATTTTCATACAGATTGCCCACTGGCCGGCCAACATTTTCCACATAAATGTTGTAGTTGGCTTGGTGTCGTGGAGAGTCTGATGCATCATGGCCAATGCCACTTGCAGCCAAAGAGAAGGACCAATCCCCATTACGAAAGAAAAGTCCTTGAGCCTCATCAGAGCTGGTGGAAGTGGTCTGGTCTTTCTTCAGAACAGTGAGCCTGGTGGAATTCCATCGCTTTCTTCCAGCCTCATAATTTAAATCTCTGTAAAACAAGATAGGAAAGGACATATTTTTTGCTACATATTTTTATAATTGCCATTGATATGAAAATAAGGTTAAGATTAAATATTGAAGTCATGCAATTCAGTCTTGCTTATTTTTGTACAATGATGTTTGTATGGCTGAATAA
This sequence comes from Carassius gibelio, assembly GCF_023724105.1. NCBI lineage: Eukaryota > Metazoa > Chordata > Actinopteri > Cypriniformes > Cyprinidae > Carassius > Carassius gibelio. The sequence continues at coordinate 23,201,563 of NC_068401.1, read as the reverse complement.
GCTCTTACCTGCAGTGAAATACAATCACAGACAAAAATCCAATGGCCATCACAAGAGTTCCTCCTAAGATACCCACAAGAAGGTATGTGTGGTAGGAAATGAAATCCATTGAGTTTGCAAACATCATATAACCTAGATTTACACAAACATAAATCTGGTTAGAGTGCTGCACATGACCATAAGAAGATATGGATTTCAGTGTTAAACTAAATTAAATGCCTTTGGATTGATAAATAGTATGATGGGCGGATGAGTGACATCTTAAATACAACTGATTCCTACCTGACGATGGTGGTGGAGCAGCAATCCAGTTACCAAGTTTAGGTGCTATGTAATTCCAGACTAAACCGTTTGTCTCCATCTGAACAGTGCCTATACCTTTATTTACCCAGGTACCTGTGATAAAATATATCATTAAGTGCTTCTTTTGGACACAATCACAAAGATCTCCTAACCTTGATATCCAGACAAGGCCAAAAGTTTTGGCAGTGACATAAATTTGTGTTTTGCAGTTGTGGTGTTCATTCACATTGTTTCTAGATTACTTTGTAGAGTGATCAGATGCATTTTAAATAATTGCTAAAAGCTTAATCGGCCAAAAAAATGAACTTTACACACACACAAAAGTTTTTTCACTGTTTTTAGATCCTGACACCAAATTAACAGCTAACATTAATTGACTAATCATATCAGCAGCACATGTGAAAGTGTGCATGAGTACTAGTCAGGTAAAATCACTATCATACTAATTTGACTGTAAGAGCGGACTGATTGCTATAAAAGGAGGGAAGAAGTGCTTCCAGTCATTGTGTTCCTTGTTAGAAATGGTTAACTCCAAAGAAACACGTCATCGCTTTGCATCAAAATGGCCTCACATGCAAGGAAATTGCTACAAAGTATATTGCACCTGAAATAAAAATTTACCAGATCATTAAGAACTTCAAGGAGAGAGGTTTGACTGCAGTGGAGAAGTCTTCAGGACATCCCAGAGTGTCCAGCAAGCAGCAGGACCGTCTCCTCCTGAGGAGTCAGTTACGGAATCGTGTCACTCCCAGTGCAGAGCTTGCTCATGAAGGGCAGCAGGTTGGTGTGAGAGCATCTGCACGCACTGTGAGGCCAAGGCTTTTTTTTGACAACGGCCTGGTGTCAAGAAGGGCAGCAAAAAAGACACTTCTCTCCAAGAAAAACGTGAAAGACAGACTGAAATTCTGGACTGGACAGCAGAAGACTGGTGCAGTTATTTTCTCTGATGAAGCTCCCATCCGACTGTTTGGAACATCTGGAAGATCGATTGTTCAGAGAAGAAAAGGTGAACGCTACCATGAGTCTGGTGTTGTGCCAACAGTGAAGCATCCTGAGACCGGCCATGTATGGGGTTGCTTTTTAACCAAGGGTGTAGGCTCTCTCATAATTCTTCCCCAAAACACTGCCATGAATAAAGAACGGTATCAAAAATGTCCTGCAAGAGTGGCAATTTGGTGATGATCCGTTCATTTTCCATCATGATGGAGCACAATGTCACAAAGCAAGAGTGATAAAGAAATAGTGTTAATTTCGTTTACAAAGACCATTGCGAAAAATGTTTGTTGACGCCGTCAGCGATGATCTGAATACACCAACAAACAAGCTGGAGTTTAGCAATCTAAATGAAAGTGTCACTTAGCCGGTCAGTGTTCTGTCATGAGATCTCGGCTGAATTGTTTGAGAACTGGATCATATAATAATTATTAATTATTAATAATATTAATAATGTTCATCGTCTGGCTGACTACGTCTTGTATTAATTTTTCAAAAAATCCTGTCATACGTGCACAAACTGACAGTCACCACTTATAAGCTTTTACTAAATATTGTAGAAACATACATTTCTGTAAAGTTGTGTGGGATTACAAATTTATAAAATGTTAAATCTATGTTCCAATATAATAGTAGACTTTTTGGGGTAATAAAGCTGACATCCAAGAAGCTCAAATCAGGAAAATCAAGTGTCTGAGACATTAATCTTTTGTCTTTGTGTTCTTCCTTGAAGCTCAAGGTACAGCTGTGCCTTTTGTCTCTATGATAATGTGAAGGTATCAGTGATACTGTCAGGCACCTCTGTATTTAAATGACACTGTTATGCTGATAAGATCAAGGCTGGGAATATGCCAGTGTCTGGTACTTTCCTGATTGCATTTGCATGCTTTGTTAAAATGGTCTCCACCTCTACTGTATGGATCCCTCCCACTTGAATGTATATAAAAACTACAATGTCTTAAGGACAAGTTAGACTGTTGATGACTGCAGCACCACGCAAAGCGTTCTCAAAAAAGAATCCTGCTGAAGATTACCCAAGAGTCTCCTGGTCTTCGTTTCTGAGTTCCCAACAGTTTCTTTGTAAAGATTTGTATTGTAAAAAGCGCTTATACAAACAAACTTGAATAGAATTTAATTGAATTGTGATAAATAAATAAATAAATAAATGCACTCAATCGCTGTTGTTTTAATAGAGAAATTGACTACTGCAATTTTGGAATTAATAGGAGTTTTACTGTTTTAATATTTTTCATTTGTTTTAGCTGTTTTCATGATGTGGCAAAGAGATAAATCTTTGGTTTTGATTAATATAATAAAAAGCCTATAATAAATCAGTACACTATATTAGGTAAAATACACGTGTGTGTCCACATTCCATTGACCTGTGCTTACTGGAGAAAGTGCAATACCTGAAATCCAAAAAAAATATCATTACGATAATAGTTCTGTGAATTTTTTTTTTTATCAGCTTAACCATTATACAGAATAATGAAAATGTGACTAAGATTTAATTGACTAAAACCTGATTAAAATGCTCATACTTTTGGCTGCCAAAATTAATACTGCTGTACGGTTAATTAATAATAATCTTATTGCTAAAATGTTAAGTTATCATTGAATAAAACTAGACTAAAATACTTTACACTTTTTTGGACTAAAACTAGACTAAAATGTTGAGACTTTTAGTTGACTAAAACTTGACTTAAACTAAATAGGAAAAGGTTGACTACATATGAAAACTTAACAAGGACATTTTAACACGGGATCCGAGGCCAGGCAACTCCCCAGATAGGGAAACTTTGGTCAGTCCTCAAAAGGAGAATGGACAAGCAGAAGCCCACAAATTGTGATCAACTCTGGGAACTAATAAAGGAAGAATGGATCGCCATCAGTCAGGATTTGGCCCAGAAGCTAATATTCAGCATTCCAGAGCGAATTGCAGCGGTTATGAAGAACAAGGGTCAGCACTGTAAATACTGACTTTTTATTTCTTTCTTTTTTTGCCAATCAAAGCCTTTAAAACTTATGATATGGTTAGCTTTTTTTCAGTATACCATTGAAACATTTGGAAAAATAATCTACAGATACTGAACAGCAAACTTTGCAAGACACAAAATTTATGTCACTGCCAAAACTTTTGGCCATGACCGTACATGGTACTGTGTAAATCAGGAAGCTTCTACCTAAAGGTGTTTTTTTTTTTTTTTTAAACAATCGCTAGGACCCATTTCTCAATATTTAGGTCACTTTTTCAAAACTCTTCACACTGTTTCTTTAAGCTCGGCATAACAGTTAATTTTACATTCAGTATACACTAAAACTTAATTGATGCCTCAAATCAAGTAATTTTCCCTAACACTAAGGTTGTCACCCAACAAACACACTTCCATTCAATGTCATTTATATGCCACTAGCCCCCACTAGGGTCCATAAATTGTTAAGTGTTGCTTAAGGACTGTAATGATGTTAGTTCATACTTCAAGAAAACAGTGGAAGAGCTGACAAGCTTCTTCTGAATGGGTAAGTTTGCAGTCTTTAAATTATGATTTTTTTTTTAATCACCTATGGTCATGTCGAAGGTCCACGCAGTCAGCGAGTCAGACGGTCGAATGTGGGTGTTGTAGGGAAGGGGTATTTTGAGCTGAATGGGTCCTTCGATGTCAACCTCTTTTCCATTAGACACTAACTGGGCACTGATCATAGCCAATGGGTTTAACTTGACATTCCTATAACCTGTAATTGGGGATACAATGATAACTGAGATTCATTTTACAATCTGCAGAAAAATACATTAGAAAACTGTGTGAAGGCGTTTGGTCTAGACTCTAGAGGATCGATATTATGTGTACAATGTGCCATCATGTTAGCTCCTGTTTATCCTAGCAGCCTGATATTGCATAATCAATAACAAGTAATCTATAACATTAACCAGTGAATGCATTATCGATTCTAAACAGTAATGGAGTTTGTAGCTTTCATTGACTAAAGCTTCCCTACAATATACTCCCCTCACTTACAGATCATTCAGTGAAACACACACAGGACAACTGTTTAAATTTGCCTGCACCACCATGTAGTCAGATGCAAAATATAATTTATGCTTTTTTTTTTTTATTCATCTTACCTCCTTTCCCACTCAGGTTTAGAGTAAAGAAATGTGAGTCTTTTTCTGTAGGCAGGGTTGGAACTGTCAGATAGGCTGACAACATGGAGATGGTAGTGTTCTCAGACAGTTTGAGGAGACTTTTGGGAAACTGTACACTTGGTTGAAATGACAGATCTGTAATGTGAAAATATATAGATAATTCAACAGTAGTATTACATTCAGAGTAGGGCTCCATGCAACAGATGTATACAGGTACTGCATTAAATTATAGATTATAACATTTTTAAAACTGCTCAATTTAAAAATAGCAGTACGGATAATTGGATAAAATAATAAGTAATAGGGATGTTTTATCTGACATACCAGATGCTTTTCGAGTTATCAGCACAGTATCATCAAACAGCCAGATGTTCCCTTGAGTTTGAGGGCGCAGGGACATTGTAATAACAGAAAAAACTAGGAAATAGCATAAAAAAAAACCACTCAGACTTCATTTCAGCAGCCAAGTTTCTCACAATAAAGTGACATTAATTGATTTTGTCCGTAATTTTTTTAGAGCTCTAGCTGGGTGCTATAAAACAAGCAAGAGCCAGGGTGAGGTCACATGGTTCACAGCTTTCTTGCTGCTGTCATCTTTTTCTCACTATTTATTTATTAATTTTACTGAGGTATTTATTGAGCATAATTTGCCCAAATATGCAGATATTAAGAGGAAACTCAAAAATACAATAAAATAATACATATAAATATTACATGTCTATTAAATACATCATAACAAAAACCATAGCCTGATGTCATCAAATCATAAAAAATACACAATATCCTAATAACATAACAAATAATAAACTGAGGTTATGAACTTACTGGGTATCTTGGTGGTTTTCCAAGGCAGCTGGGTGAGTACGTAACCCTCCATGCTGGCCACTAGAGTGAGGGTCAGGCCAAGGTGGTATGGGACAGTGACCGTGACCTCTCCATTCTCCAGAGTCTGGCTGGAGTGAATCTGGGATCCATTCAAAAACACCCCCACCAGAGCCCCTTTCAGGAACCTCTGGCTAGATGCATCTTTAACCCAAATCTTCAGGGTCAGGAGCGACTCTGGAGACAGAGCTAATGTCAGGTTTTTGTGGAAATTAATAAATAAAAAAATAATATTGTGCATAAAAATGAGCATAGGATATTCTGGTTGCTTGAGTTCAAAATTTTGCCTCGAGGCCATGTACTATGATTCAAAGATAAGATTTTTTTTTTTTTTTATTAAACAAATTAAATGGAGTTTAAGGTTAACCCCTTTCACCAATGTTTATAAGTTCATTTAAGTAACTGAACTATAATTGCTAAACACATTTGCTATTGCTAAACACAATTGCTAAAAACCAATGCAGCCAACACTGAAAAAGAAATTGGTTGGTGACAGTAAAATCTTTGCCTTGAAATAGTAATGACCATTGGACCCACGGCTCAGGCAGAGCGACTTAAAAATAGATCAAAGTGGCAAATGTCGGATGAACACATCAGTGAAAAGCTGAGGCTTGAGAAACCTTGAAAATCATCTTAGAAATGTCTCTCAATGCAAAAAAAGAAAAGTCAATCCCTCATTCTTTTCTCATGTGCAGATCCTCAAAACAACAATATAACCAGGATTACACAATGACAGACACTAGAAGTTAGTCAAATAAAACAACGCAGCTAGTAGATTACTATTACATATAACTAGATTACTATAATACAACCATGACCTGGCACTTAAAATGTGTAATAGGAAATCTGCTACTATAGCACACAGTAATACTGATGTTATGAAATTAGGTGTTACTTAGTGCTGTTCTAGACCCATCTGTGAAAGGCAATGGAAGGTGCTTTCAAGCTGATTCTCCAGGGGCCGGCAGGAAATTTAGAGGGGGAAAAAAGTATAAAAATAATCTGAATTACTAACATTTATTTTGAATTGTATTGAATGATCTATAATTTATTTTGATCTATGTGTGCAATGTAAATGGAAACTGTGTATATTTTTAAACTGTGTATACTATTTTATTTTTTTCTCAAATGCATATATATATATAGTGGCCCCACATTTTAGTAATTTTGGGGTAATTGGCATCAAAAAGTTTGAAACCCCTGACATTAAAGAGCATCTCAAATAGAGAGGTCTCGGATGATTGTAGCTCTAAATTAATCCCACCTTAAATGCATAATGAATCTGCACATTCAAGATAAACATCGTAATGTTGTTAAACCATATCACCTATTCACCTTTAATGTAGGCATGGCTGTCTGAAATAGGTGACTTCACTACAAATGGGCCTGTAGAAGCGCTCCGCAGGCTCAAAAATAATAGACACATAATGAACGCTATAGACCAATGTTATGAGACAGCAAGCACAGCGGTCAACAGCGCACCCCTGTCCTTTGTTGTCATGTTCCCCATCATTAAAAATCCCTATTATTCGCAAGCACGCCGCATGCGGAGCTGATGCTGAGGATGAACCCAGTTAGATGCTGGGTCGTTACCTGATGGCGGCACCGTCGCATCCCCCCGTCCCTTGAGCGGGGTCGTCTGTGTGTTTCTGGCATTGTCCTCCTCCGACAGCGAGGCCAGCACCCCACCCTCCGCTCTCCTCACGTACCCATCCTCGCAGAAAATCAGTAGCGCGGCGAGGAGCACACAGCCCAAAAGAACTGACATGGCGTCTCAGACATAACTGCACTCAGTGGCACGGAAAAGGAGAATGTTGTTGCCTTTCTGTCTTTAAGTGGCTGTGTATGTCACGGTCACATCATGCTTCTCGGATGGACCGATGGATATCTGAGGTAGCTGTTGGGAGTCTGACGGGTGCGCGTGTTGCGTCATAGCTCACGCGATGCCATCTGCTGGCTCAAATGTATTTTTCTCTTTGTTTAAGCGCACGCAATTACGCAGTGCTCTTTTCAGGCCTAGGTGAACATTTTACCAGAGTATTTTAATTGGTTTATATAATATATTTTAAAATGTGAGCAAAATACATGTCTCGTAAAAATAGTTATCGTTAATACATAGCCCACATTCATGTTTGTTTTGCACACACATTGGTGTGGACACTTACACTACATAGACTTAAAACTATTTTTTTATCAGTTTAATGTTTTCGGTCACCTTACCTAACTCCTACTCTTAAACTTACCCATCACAGAAACGCGTGCAGAACATTAGATTAACATAAAAACAAATTTTAACTGATTTATAAGCCTTTTTAGCTAGTGAGGTAAAATTACCAGTAAAATGTCCTGTGGGTTGTCAAAGTGAGGACATTTGTGACACTGGACCACAAAACCAGACATATGGTAATTATTTTTTTCTTTGTTGAAAACCTGAATAAACAAGCTTTCTATATGTATGGTTTGTTAGGATAGGACAACATTCGGCTGAGATACAACCATATTTAAATGTTTTTCGATAAATCGATAATTTTGACCTATACAATGTATTGTTGGCTATTGCTACAAATATACCCCGTGATCCTCAAGACTGGTTTTGTTGTCCAGGCCAGAGTCACATTTGGTCGTCACAAGTGTAGTCGAACAATTACTGCATGACACACACACCTCTAAAGCCACCAAACTGAAGAAATACCACAAATGGAAGTTAAGGAATTATTTAATGACAAAAATGAATAACATTTACCTTAAAACAAATATATAAAAGCCATTTCATAGCCACTTTCATGAATAGAATCATTGTTCGTTAGCTTTAACGAGACATCTGAAGGACAAAATAGACTTTCTTTGAGGTACTTAAATACCTCCATTTTATTGTAATAATTCAAGCGAATTACACGGTTATAACGGACAACATACAAACAGACTGTGGAAAAGGTCTTCTGTAAAGAGAGTCTTGAAAGAAAAGTGACCACATTTTTCTCACTCACCCATTCTCCAAAAACAAACAAAAAAACAACAAGTGGATTAATAACATAAAACCAGGAAATGAAGGATCTTATCTTTTTAAAATCATAATGATACTGAAAACAAACATCATCTCCTGTTTAAGCAGCCCTATAAATGAGTGGATGAACATTTCTCAACTGCACCATGTTAGAGTATGAATCTTCCAAGATCCTCTCTATCCCCAAACCAGCTTCTAAGCATAGCTGAAGCACTCATGGTGGTCATCAGTTCACCAGATTTTTTTTTTACTGAATAAAGCTTTAGAATGCTCACCAACCGGATGCAAAAAATTAAATAAAAAATAATAATATTCAAATCATAACAGGAACCAAACAGCTCCCATAAACTTTGTAATTATCTGCATATTGTGAAAGCCTTGTGATAGGCTAAGAATATTGGTTACACTGCCAATCACACATTGGCTCAAGTCACTTCAAGCAGGAGGATGCAGGTCAAGAACAGCAAGTGGGAGGAGACTGAGACAGACTGCTAAGCCACGCCCCCTTTATCCCTGCCAACACATTAAACCTCCTCCTCTTCATCATCATCCTCCAAGTCACAGAAGTCGATGGATGGTCTGCTGTTCTCCACCTCATCTTCATCAGATTCGGCGTATGAACCTTTGAGTCGAAACATGAGATATGCAGAAACGTTAAAAACCAGAAGGGGAACAGGGAGAAAAACAAGCAAAAAAAAAAAAACAGACGTCACCTTCTGGTGAAGAAATAAAAATAAGCAAGCATTTTTAACACCAAGGTGACACTGGTTATTCCTTCTATGCATTCAACAGCCAATTATGACTCACTATGTAAGTCCAAGAAATAAAAAAATTTAATAAATGCCATGCAAATAAATCTTAACATTTGCTTACACTTAACTATTTATTTTTATTTTTTAAACAAATGCAAATTTTTGCTTAAGTAATTCAAGCACCAGAACAAACATTAGGTTATTATCTATACTTACCTATGCATTTAAAATAAGTTTAATCAATTACATCAACATTAATATACATTAACTGACAAGATTTAGGGGTTTTAATGATGCAGTACCAAAATAAATAGAATTCATAACATACTTTCAAGATTGTCCATGTGCTCGTGTAGAGTTCTCGCCAAGTTGAAAAACTGAGCGAGAGAGGGGAGAACATTTTGAACAGTTTATAATGAACACTTCCATATTGAGTGGCACCACACGAGTCAATGCACTGAACTTGGACATGAACTAAAGGACAATGAACCAAGCAAGAGGAAAGGATGTAGAAGTCTTACCCCAGCATCATTTACTGCACCCAGGACATCAGAAAACCTCTGCTCACACAGGTGCAGGAGCACCACCAGATACAGCCCACAGCTGATGAACTCATACTCTGACTGAGGAATCAAACACAAATATGAAACTAAAGATAACATTTAAAATATAAATTCATGTAACTGATAGATGTGACATTAGTTGCTTAAAATCTTTGAAGATGTTCCTTATTCTTGAGACTCGGTAAGGATCAACAGTGATGGCATTTTTAGCAAATACTAGTTCCGATTCATTGTTTTTCTATATAAATGTGCTAGACAGATATGGAGCTCGAGAGATATATATATATATATATATATAAAAAACCACTAGATTAGCAATTTTTCTCCTCATTCCTTGACCCAGTGTCTCACATTTTTTTAAATGCAAGAATGCATTCTTTGTGAATGTCTCTTAGTAAGTCCGTTTACACCAAGACAAATGTTCAGGGTCACATAATTGTGAGTTTATATCATGCGATTAGGAGAAGAAAAACAAAACGCAAGATAAAGTCGCAATTAAAACTATGGTGACTTGGTGGTTTATAGTCTCAGCCTCAGACGTCACGTTGGCTAAACGTCTGATGCATATGGGACACAAAAGTGGAAACTTCAGGAGTGTCGAAGTCAACAGATTGGTTGAATTCTACAGGATTTCCGTGACACGTGTGTGTTGCTTCCACCTGGAAACAAAGATACTGTGGAGCCAAACCCCCTCATGAATGAAGAAAGCCATTGTGTTTACAACTGTGATGAGCACTTATAAGGATCAACTAAACGCTGGATTTCCAAAAGTATGTGAAATATTTAAAGTTTGCAGCATAGAATCTTTATAATATGTCCCGAGAGTTTTACACTATCTGTAATTGTGGCGGCATTTCCACAATGATGAGCGAAACTAACTGATTGGTTGTTTGACATGTCGGCCAAACGGCCTCATGGGTGGGCCTTGGCAAATGAAAGCTACAATAGATTCCAGACCTTCAGTTACAGCTACTCGAGACTAGGTGGTTTATAAAAAGAGCATTTTGCCAAGCGACAGTACATAGAAGAGGAAGAATCCAACACGGATTCTTGTGCCTCTGAACTGCTGTATACAGCATTGTTTGATAAATGCCATAGCAAATACAAAAAGGTCTGTTTGACTTCCTTTCTTTGTGAAAAGTGAGGGTAAGTGTCAGAAGTGCTGCTTTTTGGTGTGAACCGTCCTTAATTCCATGTAATAATTACATAATACAATACACGCACATAGTTAGATCATATATATCCTGTATAGGTGTTCCTGTAGCTCAATTGGTAGAGCATTGCGCAAGGTTGGGGGTTCAATTCCCCGGGAACACATGATAGGTAAAAATTGATAGCCTGAATGCACTGCAAGTCGCTTTTTGGATAAAAGCGTCTGCTAAATGCATACATTTAATTATTTTTCTTCTGAGATTCTTTAAAAACCATAACCACACAAATTTGTGTAAAGGCAAGTATGTTCTGACCTCAAAAATAAGAAGGAAATCTAAACAATGTGCTTTATTGTATACATATTGGGTGGACACTTACCCTTTCATGAGATCTGTAGAGCTCATTGATGTCAAAGTTCTCAATGTTCAAGTGCAGTTTTTCCTTACAAAGTTCACAGGTAGTGATGGCTTCCAAGTTAGAACCTGTGTATGAAAGTGCACATGTACTCAATATGAATGAAAAATAGCTGCATTCATCTCATTAGCAAATGTAGCCCTCAAGTTATTTAACTCCAGTTTATCTGTACCTTGGTAATACCATGCTGCTCTTGGGAAACAGTAGAACTATAGTATTCTCAAAGTAAATACTTTGGTACATAATTATGCTAGTCATTCTGAGCTCTACAATGCACTAGCACAGCAGTCTTCCATAATGGCTTGTAGCCTCCTTCCTCAATGTCAAAAGTTCTTCAGAAAAGTTCATAAGACGGTTAACAAATGAGATTCTTCACAACTTGACATTTCAAACGTGCTTTTTATCAGTCAGCTTTCACACGGTGTTATGCGTCAGTAGTCCTGAATTGCAGGAAATGAACCCTAAATCCTCCTTGTCCGACTGAAACTGAAAGCGGTTCCTTTCTCAATGCACATCAAACAAATGAAGAATACAATATATAAACACCTAATTTACTCCTGCCCTAAGGAAAAGACATCCATACCAGAGCTGATTTTGGAGTGGAGCCATTTCTTAATGCAGTCCTGGTGCACATATTGCAAGCTGCCGGTGCACTTGCAGGGTTCGATCAGAGGGTTGGAACTCGACTGCTCCCCCATCTGACAGATTCGGCACAGATCACCTTCCTCCTCATCAGAGTCCTCCAACAACAGACTAAAAGTAGAAAGAAGGTGTAGTTACAATCAGCAAATTAAAGTTATGAACATCTGTTCCTACTACACTAGGGGGTGCCCAATAATTCAGAATTTGGACCCATTTCTACTTGACCACAACTGAAGCAGCTAGCTCAGGATCTTTAGGATTACTAGAAACTTTCAAGCAGGTATGTAAGAGCAGGAAGAAGCTAAACTTTAAACAGTTTTGGGTGAAATATCCTACCTGTAGACAATAAAAAACATAAAAAAAAAATGTGTTACAACAATAAACACTAATAAGAAGTTAACTGTCAACTGTACTCAAGTATACTTAATTTACAAGTTTTCTGGACAAACCGTTTTAAAGTTATGAAAACTTAAAAATTAACACTAAATTTTAAGGCAATCGGTTTCCTAAGTTTTTTCTAAGTAAAGTCATCTTATTACATTTTACAGTGTAGGTTTAAAGTATGCTGTTAAATCACCTCGGCTTAAACAGCCAAATTTGGACCCGGACGAGATGAACTACAGACCTCTCTCACAGCTGCCTTTTGTATCAAAAGTTTTTGAAAAAGTGGTTTTGTAGCAATTACTTAAAGGGGGGGTGAAATGCTATTTCATGCATACTGAGTTCTTTACACTGTTAAAGAGTTGGATTCCCATGCTAAACATGGACAAAGTTTCAAAAAAATAAGTTGTACGTTTGAAGGAGTATTTTTGTTCCAAAAAAACCTCTTCCGGTTTGTGGCTCTGTGTGACGTTAGATGGAGCGGAATTTCCATATATGGGTCCTAAGGCACTTCTGCCGGAAGAACGCGCGCTCCCGTAGAGCAGAGCACTGAGAGCACAACACACATTCACTGATCAGAGCGAGAGCGTCGCGAAAGGTCACAAAAGAAGTGTGTTTTTGGTTACCAGGGCAAGACAACCCTGGACAGATTACCAAAAGAGAAACAGCATTAAGGGACCAGTGGATGGAGTTTATTTTTACAGAGCATCGACGGAGTTGTGCAAGTGTTTTTGTTTGTTCCCTGCATTTCGAAGATGCTTGTTTTACAAACAAAGCCCAGTTTGAGGCCGGATTTGCACATCGTTTATTTCTTAAGCATAATGCAGTCCCAACGAAAAAGGGTCACGATCGTGTGTTGGAACCGCAGGCGGTGAGTAAAACGGCTTCAAATATCTCTGTGTTGTTAACTTAGCTATCAGCGCGTAAGCACATCAAGTAAACAACACGCGATGTTGTCATCAAACTGCACTTTCCACATGTACAGCTTAAAAAAAAAAAAAAAAAAAAAAAAGACGACAAAGTGGAACTTAAGTCATTTTCCAAAACCGCTAAGCAAATATATACAGTTTCAGTACATACCACATAGAGACGCCTTTGCTGATGCTGCTCTTGTTAAATTTCAGCCTCTGGATCTGTGTCACAGCTTCCACATGCTCTCAACGCAAAAGCCTACTCGCGCTCGTGATTCTTTAGCTCCGCCCACACGCCACGCCTCTAGGTGCTCGTGTTTTTCCGGTAAAAATCGGTACAGACTATCTTTCTCTTATAAATATAATAAAACTAAAGACTTTTTGGAGTTATGAAGGATGCAGTACTACTCTATAGGTACTCAAGATGAACAGGATATTGAGTTAAAAACGAGCATTTCACCCCCCCCTCTAAATTTTTCTTTGAAATTTCAGCTCACACCTTACAGAGTCTGCACCATTGAAAGTTTTCAACAACATCTTTTTAATGCTAGATAAGGGAGACAGTGTTATTTCAGTACTTTTGGATCTTAGTGCAGCTTCCGATATGAATAGATCATGAAATTCGTGTTTAAACAATATAAAAAAACAACTGAATGGCAAATTTTTTAATGTAAAATGAAGAAAAGACTTAAGTTATTGTTTTTGACCAGCCAAAAGATTCTATTAAATCGCTTTTAAATATAATCCCATTGGCACCATATTTTAAAACATCGGTCAAATTGATGATAATTAAAAAATAGAAATAAATTCTGTGGTACGTGCATTCTTTTATAATATGCGCCTTTTAGGAAAAAAACTGAGTCAAATGATGACTTAGAACAAATGTATGAATAACTCTTTCGATCACGATCACTTTCGATTCGATTTTTGTAACTCGCTGTACAAGGGCATCTCTGTTGCAGCCTTGCCTCAATTATGATCCGTTCTGAATGCGGTGGAGAGGCTTCTAAAAAGGGTAAAGAAATATGATTCTATTTCGCCGGTACTCACAAACTTGCACTGGCTCCATTTGTTTTAGAATTAATAAGATTTAAACTTTTGTATATAAAATTATTAAACAACCAGCAACTTGTACTTCACAAACCTCTTGATACCTTATAACCCACCTAGAGCCTTGCGCGCAGAAAACTAAACTTCTGGTAGTGCAGAGGACAATTCATCATCAAAAAGGCGATAGGGCTTTTGCAGTAATGGCCCAGAGATCGTGGAAAATCTCCGTCAGTGTTTAAAAAAACTGCTGACAACTCACTTTGGGGTGGCAGTTTATGTTACTTAAACTATACCGTAGGTTATTTGTGTTTGTTAGATTGGTCAATATGTGTGTGATGGTGTTTTGGTTGTTTGCTTTTATCTAAAGCACTGCGAGTAACCCTTGGGGTTCTTTTAGTAGTGCTATATAAAAAATTTTTAAATAAGTAAAAAAATAAATAAATAAACCCTCTGACCTCTCCTGAATCTTTCGCAGTCTCTCTGGGTCTCTGGAGGGGGCAGGCTTGTCTTTCACCTGCTCATCAGTTTGACTCCTCCCATCTGCTCCCACTCCCACACCAATCATAATATTCTCAGGCATACGGAAAAGTGGGCTGGTCATCACCCTTCCCATGCCTTGGCTCCATCCAGCTAGACGGGCTCCGTCCTGCAGTAGAGACACGGAGAGACCCGAGGCTCCAGCAGAGGGTGATGCTGTGGCACCCTCTGAGGACTCATAATCATCATCGTCATCATCATCTTCACAATCAGTTCCCTGGTCAGGTGTTTTATGGCCATCACGCTCACCAAGAGGGAATTGGGGTGAACGATGAGGGTCCATGCGGGCACTTTCATCTCGCCCTTGCCTCCTGCGACGAGAGAACAGTGGGGTACAGCGGTTCCAGTTCAGCCAGGACAGGCCTGTCGGAGATCTGAGTGGTTCTTGTTCGTGCTCTACTACATCAGCTCTTTCCTGGACGGGAGCGAGAGATGGTCCACGTCTGCGCAAGAATGAAAACGGCTGAACAGGGTCAGAGTTCCTCAACTCTGCTTCCAAATTTCCTCTGCTTACTAAAGGAGGGACTTCAGAGGGTGGGGCTTCATCTGGACTGGAGTCATATGACCGAGAATCAGAGGCAGAGCTGACGGTAGAGTTTGACTCCTGACTGGAGCGTCGGGAGAAAAGCCGGGATAGTAGACGCCTGGTTGTTCGCCTGCCATCCGAGTCACCGCCATTCTGAGCAGGAAGCGGAGTGGGGGTGGGGCTAGAGGACGGTGGGCTGGAGTTACAGCCAGTAAGGGGTGTGTAAGGGGTGGAGCTCCAGGATGAGCGCTGGGATGAATCCGAGACGGAGGCGGAGGTTCTGGTGGAACTAGAGCTGGAACGGGGTGTATCAAGAGAGAACGGACCAGACTGGTAATCTGAGGTCAGCCTGTAGGAGCTGCGCTCCAGAGAAGGAAGGTAATCGGCTGAGATACGCCGACTAGATGAACCATTCTCTCTGTGGGATGAATACTGACTCGCTTTGGGTCGAGCACCTTGTGCATAGCTGGAGGTAACATGCTCCGAACGGTCTGCAGCACAAAAAGAAAGATAGCGTTACCATGATGGCCTACAATAATGCATTAGACCAGTGGTTTTGGACCAGACACCATTAGACCACAGTCCCTACTAATGAGCTGATCAGGTTATTCACCCAAAAATGAAAACTTAATGCTTATCTGCTTACCCCCAAGGCATCAAAGATGTAGGTAACTTTGTTTCTTCAGTACAACACAAACTGAGATTGCAGTCTATCACTCTTATAATGTACCGTATTTTCTGGACTATAAGTTGCACTTTTTTCATAGTTTGGCTGGTCCTGCGACTTATAGTCAGGTGCAACTTATCAAAATTAATTTGACATGAACCAAGAGAAATGAACCAACAGAAAACATTACCGTGCTAAGGATTTCTCTTGGTTCGCTTTCTAAATAAATGCGACTGATAGTCCAGTGTGACTTATGTTTTTTTTCCTCGTCATGACGTATTTTTGGACTGATGCAACTTCTACTTAGGTGCGACTTATAGTACGAAAAATATGGTAAGTGGATAGGAATCACGGCTAAAACATAAAAAAAAAAAAAAAAAAAAAAACACACACACACGAACAAAACCAAAACCCTGCAGCTCGTGAAAAAAAACATTTGTGTAAAGACACCGAACAATCAATGTATCATCACGAGCCAAAGGGTTCAGTTTGGTTTTGTTTGTGCATTTTTTTTTTTTCGTTTTCTTGTGTCCGTTTTAGCCATGATTCCAATTCACTTACTTTATAAGACTGATAGACTGCAACGGTTTCGGTTCTGCTGAAGAAACAGTCACCTACATCTTGGATGCCCTGGGGGTAAGCAGATAAACATCAAATTTTCTTTTTTGGGTGAACTATCCCTTTAAGGAGATTTTTAACTCCTCTCCAGGTAAAGGGCTGAAAGCCACTGTAATAGGCTGAGTCTACATTCATTTGGATACATCCCGAAAAAAATATGTTTCAAAACGCCTCAGATCACACTAGCATTTTTAAACAATTTCCAAAAAGTGCTCATTATAACAATGTAATATAATTACATAACAATGTAATATAATAATGTTAGAAGTGCCAAGATATCAGCAATAAAAAAAAAAGTGAATTCTGCAACAAGTTTGCAATAAAGCATTAACTTCCCATGTGTTCACTTCAAATCACTTTTTTTTGTCTTTGTACGGAGTTTTACATAACATATTACAATATGAACAAACTAATAAACTATAAAGTTCAAGCAAGCATTTTATTAACTTTTAATGCAATTCTTAGGCAATATACAAACATTTTTATAAAAATACTTTGAAAAAGTGTGTTGAAGACGTACAATCCTGCCTAGAACCAGTACAGAAAACGGACTACAACAGCAGGACTAGACTGGTAGTGGATGATTGTCTAAATGTGAATATGTGTGCGCACATACACCGTGAAGAGGTCAGCCCACTAGGCCGGTAACTAGAGTCCCCCAGTGAGGTCCGGCCTGAATCCCCCCTCTTCTCCAAATCTCTGCGGGCCCAAACACTCTCTGATGGAGTTGTCAAAGATGAAGAGGAGGATGAAGAGGATGATCTAGATAAAGGATTGATGGAGGATTTCCATGAAGAATCTAAACAAGATCAATGCGTTATTCCACCATATATCCATACAGGCACCCAATATTAACTATGGCAACAGCAATATTTTTGCAACTACTTGTTACCGTGACGTACTTCCTAAAGTTGAATATGAGCTGGCAGGTTTAGATGTGGAAGGAGATTGAGAATACGCTGCTCTATTTGTGTAGGAAAGTTTTGCTCGTTTAGACTCGGTGTCTTGGGATGTGCCAAGAAGTCCACAGTAGGTTCCCGGTCTTCTCTCAGAGTCCGTCTAAAATGCAAAAACAGGAAGTCAGAGGTCACGCAGGTCTGTGATGGTTACTAAACGGACTCCAAGATTCATGGACGGTTCACGTCGCAAAGGGCCTCCAAATCAGATTTTTTGATAAAATGGTTACAGAAATATGAACGTATGTAAACATCACAACAAATGTCATACTTAACACAATTATGTTGTTCTACTTTATAAAACTAAAAGAGAACTGGACATCCAATCTTATATCAATGCCGTAGCATTAGACATTTTCTCATGGTTTAAAAAATATGTCAAGCAATTAATCTAATAATTATTATTATTATTATTATAATAAAACCCCATTATATAACTTGCATACACGTAAAATTTATACACAGAATATTTACAAGTCTGCCTCGATCCCCACTGGCAGATTCTGTCCATGTTCGATCAGAGGAAGATGATGAAGACAGAGAGACAGGAGTAGAGAGCTTCCAGTTGGAGTGACGACTTTCAGTTGAATTGTAACCTCTTTGTGAGCTCAGCAGACGGGAGCTCTAGAAAAGACAGGAAACATGAGAAATGAACAAAACCTCTGAACTTTAAAATATGTGACAGGAAGAGATGCAAGAATTATGGAGTCTTTCAACGGTTTGTTCTACATCATTAAAGAGAAACATGGGAAAATATTCAGACTTTAACAGCCAAGCACAAAGCCTCTGCAAATAGTTTTCTTCCTAAAGCATATGGGTGGTTTGCTTTATCATCTTGAGAAATCCCCCATGGAAAACTATATACAGAGCTGATGGCGGCTAATGCCGTTTAATGTGCACCTCAACAATGACTAATGTGGTGATGTAGCCAAGTTCTTAGATGTGATCTTCAAAACACACTATGGGAGTCAAAAACAACTCTGGAAGTTTCAGTCATTTTATCTAGCGAGGCAGACCTTGATATGTTGACGGGTTAAACCAGGGCCAGGACTCTAGTGTGCACTATAAAAAGCCCAGTGAACCAAAGCAGTGTAACACGAAGACCTTTCCAGAGCCCCAGCAGTGATGAGGAATATGTGGTGCTAACAGAGACCGAACACTGATCTCCATAGTGCCGCTCTCGTGCTTCAAGAATCTTCATGAAGTTTTACTGAATGAAGGGCTGGAGAAAACAAAATCAACTTACACCGTTATGGGAGGAAGAGAGAGAGGAAAGAAAAAAAAAAGTTTGTAAATATTTTGCTACATATTGGAGAGAGACCAAAAAAGCCACACGTAACAGCAGCTGACACTCTGAAATGTATCTGCACTTCTGGTAAAAAAAAAAAAAAAAGAAGAAAAAAAAAAGAAATTGCATCTTTTAAAAATTTTAGCTTCCTAAAGTCACACAAATTTTATCTAACTTTTCTATTATAACATATACATGTCTATAAACAAAAAAAACTAGTCAAATATTAAATCTCAATCTGGGGAAAAAAAACAAGGCAAAAACAAAACGACAACATTTTGGAGTGGGTTAAACGTTTAAAATATTACAAAAATAATATAACCTTTATAAAAACAGACAAATGTATAAAAAAAGAAAGAATAATACATAAGTGACTGTAAAATATGCATCTGAGTGCAAGAGCAGAATTCAGAGATTTGCTACTAGCTTTTTTGCTTGACCATCTGGCAACCCTGATATTGGGCAAAAAGCCAACCTCAATTTGTGCAAAAATAATCAGAATCTTTTCCAGCTGTTTTCTGACCGTTTTGTCAAGCTCTCATTAATATTTTTTTTCCCATTCAACAAAAATAAAACACACACAACACCAAATTATAATTAATATATCCTTGTTATAAAAATTACAGTATTTGATTAAGCTCAAATAACAAATCTTTATTATTTTTCATGACTATTACTGGCTGAAACATTACATTTTTCTAATATAAGTGCGTTTTAAATTATTGCAACTAGACAACCCTAACTGCATATTATTGTATTTTGCAATGTTTTTCAAACTGTGTATCCAAATTTTGTCTTAACAGTTTTTTTAGAACTAATGGCTTCATACAGACATGAATAATCGATCCTTGGGTTCTTAGGGGTACATATCATTGCCCCACATGCTTCCATTTCTAAACGAAAGAGTCCAAGTTATTTTCTGCGGTAATCAATATTAAACCAAAGATGTTGGTCGACAGAACTACGAAACCTGTACTGAACCCGAAACACTCCTTCAACTATGCTGCGTTGTATAGAAAAATATGGATTTCTGGGTGATGGGTTCAACATAAAGGGGCTGACGATTCACTGATGGTAGTCCTCTACCCGAGAGAGACTTAAGCTGCCCTAGCTGTGGACTACAGAAATTAATGCGTCACTGTAATACCTGATAGTCGGAGTCTAATTTGACAGACGCATCTCTGCTAAAGCAATCTCTTCCCAAGACGCTCCCTCTGCCATAGAGCCGACTTGCACTGAGCGCTGAAGATGAGGAGGAGAGGGAGGACGGCGATGACAGCGAGGAAGAGCTGGAGACAGCAAACGGAAACCGCCGAGACTTCGAATCCATCTCTGAAGCGCACCCTGAGAGACAGAAAGACACACGTTACATTCGCACACCCATGACAGCAGTCACAGCAAAATTCAATTTAAATCAGGACTGCTAATGAGATGTTTCAGGTGTGTCTTTAGTCAAGCATTATAAGTTGCCTCCAGCAGTATGATGGTTTTAGAGGACACGGTTCACCAAAAGAATGAAAGATTGTGTCATGTACTCAACATCGCATTGTTCCAATTTATGACTTACTTCCTTACTGCTTCAGACGCGTTCATCATAATTACATGTTAAAGAACTATTAGCACATTATTAAAGGTTGATTTCATGCAGCAATGAACATTCTGTCATCATTTACTCACACGAATGATGCTCCTAAAGCCTGTAAGCCTTCTGTTCACCTTTGATAGATTATTAAAATATATTTTTAATATTCTCCAAGCAGTTTTTGCCCTCAAAGTCCATGCAACCAAAATTTGTATGCTTCAAAAAAAGTAGAGCATACAAATAGCTTACAGCAATTTAATATTTTGATTTAATTTAATTTAGGCTTTTATTTACATATATACATTGATTAACGCTTTAAGCACATGTCAAATATTGTAAACCATAAACAAGCTCAAATATTTTTGGTTTTCAAATGTGAAAAACAATCAAATTTGTTCTTGTGCATCACACAAGCAAGCTGCTGTGCTTGAGCTTCAGTTTACTGTATTTGAGGTGCATGAAGCAATGTCTGGAAGGAAAAAAATAAATAAAAAAAAAGAATCATGTATGTTCTTCAAAATGATTGGGTCTTTTCAAAAGACTTCCACCGCTCAATTAATTTGGATTAGTTCTACAATCTCTATGTACTTTATTAAGTGAGCATATTTTGGTTGCAGGCTTTAAAATGGATGGATAACAATTATCCATTATATCCATTATAATGTATCCATTATAAATAATTTAATCATATATATTCCGAAGTCTTATGGGTTTAATGAAATGGTGGTGAGTAAATGACAAGATTTTAATTTTTGGGTGAATGATCCCATTTAAATAAGAAGCTTTAGTTTCTAAGAAGAAAAAGTCATGGGTCCACATCATAAGGATGAGTAAAGATCTATTTTCAATGACTAAACCTTCAAAATACTACAAGTATAAATGAAAATGCCAAAATTGTGAATCTGAACTGTTTTTTTAATGCCATCAAGAGTAGAAATACACTGAAGAAACAAACAAAACTGGTTATCAGTCTATTGGCCCAGTGCACAGTCTTAAATGCCTGACTTTACCAATAATAGGTAAACCTTGGCATACAAAAGCCACTGGCATCGGCACACAGACAATATGGACAACCTCAACCTATCGTTTTATATCAGTAAACATCTTTCTACAGCACCCTTCATCAAGCCCTCTAGAAATACCCACCGCTCTACAGCGGAGTATTAAAATAGCACCTTGCTGCAATGAAAGCTCTCTGCTGTATGTCAAGCTTTTGCCAGTGAGAACACTGCTAAACTTAACCTGAAGGCACCAAAGCACTGCTTCAGTCACGTGTCAGACAGAAAAAGTGAGAGAGGGGCTATTGCCTGTACTTGAAATACATGCTAGTCTAGATACAGAATGTTGTTGAGAACATATATATTAAAGCAACAATTAATATATATTAAAGCAACAATTAAGACACTTAAAGCAACAATTTTATTACATCATATCATATGAAGTGGCTTGCTCCATCTCTTGCACCATTTTAAACTTTCGTCTGAATATATGTGCTGCTCTTTTCCATACAACAAGTGAGAGAGAAAAAAGAAAGGAGCAGCACAAACTAACAACTTCTGCATTATGGCTCCAAAATATATGACAGCTTTGTTTGAGGACCAGACCAAAATGTGCCATGGCCACTATTCACATGCATTTTATGAAAACGAAAAGCGAAGACAGGCTAGTGAACTTCTCCTTTTCTGTTTGACACAAGTAATAAACTCTTGGGTTTCGAAAGACGTGACTGAGGAATTGAGAGTCCCTTTTCTTTCAGGGTATTTTTCATAGCTAAACATTTGAAAAAGGTACAAAAGGTGAATGACAAGCAAGCAGAATGAGAAATACATTAACATCAGGACGTGTGTGTAACAAGAAGCAGAACAAAAACACCCGTGTGAAACCCTGTGGCTTTGTTTGCAGATTATGCAACCAGTGCTGGAACATTTTGTTAAACCCAGGCTTGTAGACTCAACAAAAATCACACAAAACAGCACACTGATAAAATGAGACATTTTAATGTCTATGCAGCTTCCTCATCTTAAATGGGTTTAGCACTATTCCATGATCCATGTGCATCTGTTAGTACTTCCAATATTTTAAGTGTAAAAGGATGCAAATTTTGACTATTTTGAAATAGATTCGAGATTACATTTATGGTCCAAATTTGTTATAATAACAATGACCTAATAAATGTCTCTCTGGCCTCCAGGGCACAACGTTCAAGTCCTTCTTGTTGAACTTGCCAGGACACAAACAGCAAAATTTCGATTGTAAACCACAGCTGATGCACATCAGACGGGTGAGATGTCAGTGATTTGCATTAGCTCAGCATAGCTCTCGGGTTACAAGAACATTCAAAAACAAATGGCTCACAGAGGAAGTAAACAGGGAGTATTTATCCTTTACAAAAGCTTTTGCTATAATAAATCAGACGGATTTAACTCAATACATTCAAAAAAAGGCCATGTTCATGACACGCGCCACTGACCCGTTAAACTAGACGCTCTTGGTTGCATGTGATCCCAGGAGTCAGTCGCATTAATAAACCAGCACTCTGCCAGATGTCTAGGCCTTGTTTTTGTTAGCCAGGACACTTCGTTTCTACAATAAGAATAAAGTTCGCTGGGTATGAGAATGCAGCTAAATCGTAAGCGTTTATATTAACACTTAGCAAACGCTACCCGTTAAAACGCAACCATTTCTGCGTGTTAAAATGCTCCACGGCATCACTTCCGTGCGAACTCACCTCTGATTTTCCGTCTCTCTGCTTTTAATATTAATGGCGTCCGTGTGTTGATATAGGGAGGGTCACGTGGTACAAAGTGTAATCGGACACCCGCATGAAACGTGTACGTTACTCACGGCGGCTGATTGTCAGCTGCTCCAGCCAATGAATGACAGTGTTGCGAGATACGCCCCGCCCTCTTTTGGCTTTAACATTTACTATGCTGCAGGTAAACTACATAGATACTGTCCATGGTAAATTATAGGTTGTTAAAATTAGAGGTGCCTCTCGAACATCTCCACTGTTTCTATCCAGCAAGTTAGCATTTACAGATGATGGCAAATATATAAATACTAAGTAAATTCCCTGAAACCGTTTACATTTATTTTTACGTTTTAGTTAACTCTTATCACGTTTTGGTTAATTAGGTGTATTCTTTTTATAATTTTATAAATTACATTTTAACTTACATCAAAACGGATACTATATATACATATATATATATATATATATATATATATATATATATATATATATATATATATATATATATATATAGGTCATTCCTGTTATACAGTGATTTTTTTTATGTCCCAATGATTTATTTAACCATATTTTTTTCTAAAATGAGTGAGTCACATATTTATAAGATATGGCTTAAATTGTATATTTAGGTCTTCATTATCACTTAAACAGGGATACTATAAATTACAAATACTATTTTGTATTTTACACACCTTTTCATTGATATATGCATTCAATTTTATTATGTCCTCAGTGCAAAGTAAACAACTTCCACAAGAAATATAAACCATAATATTTTTTTTTTTTTTATGCAGGTGGCATACAAAGTCAGCAATGTGAAATAAGTTCTTGTAGTCTTGTAGCATTCAAATGTAAGTAAAAGTAAAATATCTAGCCAGTAAATAAAACACTAACCTGAACAATTTGAACAAAATGGCATTTGTGATTTATTTTGGTTTTTATATCCGCTTTTCCGGCTATTTGTTTAATTCTCCAGTAGAGGGCGGCATAATGCATCTGATACAGTAATAACCGCACTGTCTCACTTGTGTTTGCTCACAGCCACATGGCATTTGTTCTATCAATGTGGTAATTAAAATATTGCGAAGTGTGATTATACGACATTAATTTGAACAGCGCAAACAAAAAACGTTGCCTTAAGAGTTACAATGTCTTAAAATACACTAACTATATTCATAAAGCTATTTGATTAACTGCGGCAAACACTTTGTCATTATGCACACAAGCTTAGAAAGAAGAAAAAAAATCAATTTATGAGTCTGGGAAGACTGATAGCTGATACAAAATGCGTTTTCAATTGCATCCATTTTTTGATTGAACAGTTAAATTAATTAAACAGCAGGCTTTTTGACTTCATTTCTTGGGAATATTCAATTAATTCTTTATAATTGGGTCATTGATCATAGCCAGAGATAAGCTACTTAAGAACTACTTTATTTAATAACTGGTTTACTTTACAGAAGTCCACCACTGTGTACTCAAATCCAGTTTTAAAAGAGCAGGATGAGAGGAAAGATCTTTAAAACAAATATAAAAGATCACTGCCACATGACCTGATGTACACATATGGAAGAGCGTTTTATTAGGAGACAGATTTTACCCCGGCCTAACAGAGGAAGCGGTCTCTTTCACTCTTAATCCTTACATGGTGACAAAGGCCCTATTAATGAAGAGGTCACCATAAGAACAAAGACGGAACACAAGCACCACCCCCACCAGTGTTTGCCTTGTCTGTCTGCTGTCATGTTCGGCCTCCCACCAGTGGATGACTGGATTAAGGAAGGGTTCTGAGGTTTATGTTTGCAAAAGAGGAAGGGAGCACTGCACATTGGTGCCCGGCGTTGAAATCTCTTTTTTTTTTTCAGAGCAAGGACATAAGTTTCAACTCCCTGCTTGAGTTTTGGTACTTTTAATCATAGCACAAAAGTTAAAGGGGGCTGATTCAGACTGCGTCATGCTTCTGTATTAGGAAACAGAGTCAGCAGTCACCAAATAAAACGTTCACAGCTGAGTTTCTTTTTTTACTGATAAGAAAAAAACAACAGTGAAGCGATCGAAGTCAGCAGCTTCAGACATGGCTGAAAGAATGTCTGGCCTCTTTCTCCTCAGATGTGTAATCACAAAGGAATGCCTGCAGACCGCTCTGCTTTTCCACCAGCCTCCGTTTGCTCGTCTCTAGTCGCTTTCCCACGCCTTCCCCTGGTCTCCAAACCTCTTGCTTTTTCTCCCTGGCCAAGGTTCACAGCACATGAACGCACCTCAGAGGGTCATGCTTTAACAAAAAACACAATGTCACTTCAGTCAGCAAAGCAGCGCACAGACCCCAAAATAGAAATGGTCGTGAGAATAAGTTTGTCTGCCCTCCCATTCATGTGATTGTCGTTACTCACACACACTTCCCCAAACATCTGACAAGAGAGTCGCTCTCTTCTGAGCATCTGTTTAGTGCATTTTCCATCTGAAAAGTCAGTCTGTGAAATTAGCATGAGGTTTCAGCCACTTTTGTTTGCTCTACGTGATTGCAATTGGGATAATCAAGAAGTGTCGCAATCCAAAACGAGCAAAAACACATGGTGTAGTTTACTTTCGTTTTGAAGATCACGGACGTTAATCCAGCACAAGTGCATAATGTGGTGTGTTCCAGCTAATTGTCTCTTGATTAATGCAACATTTCTGCGTAAACATTCCTCCTTTTCCTTTTTTCTCTCTTTCTCGAGTGCCTGGGAGAGTATAGAGAGCTGACGGGAAAAAACTACCTGGTAGTTGTTTATTATTTTCCAGTCCTCCAGGTGTATAGTGACTGCTGTGATTATCCGTGCTCCACCCAAAACCACCCTGTTGAGTGGGGATGGATGGCTCATGGGGGATAAAAACACACTCGAACACACACTCTTGCATGTTGCTGGGGTGTTGAGACGTGGCTATTATCATGGTGTTGCTGATGGCCTAGTTTCGATCATACAAAAAGGAGGTTCCTCTGAATGTCTGACCCTGCTTGCCGCCTAGAGCACAGACAGCAGTGAGGCGGAATGACTAATTAAAGCAGACGTTGTTTTTGCATAAATCAAGGTTTGATTCGGACTGACAGTTGGCTTGAAAATTTAAATAGATTTCCTGAGAAGGAAAAGGGAGAACAAATGCAAGCGTTCAGTTGGCATTATGCAATTTGGCGTTAGCCAGACAGGAAAGGGGAGGTCCGCAGGAAGGTGTTTTGAAATGAGATCATTAAAGAGTTTGTAGAAGGTGAAGAAGACTGGGGAACGCTTACAGCTTTGTCTCTTCTTTTGGGGTTTTCAGATGTCTGTCTTTGAAGACGCACAACAAAAGCCAAGCTATCGTTTTTCAAGTGATCTATCGCCGCACTGCTCCTTTGCACATTCTGAATTGATTCAATAACATCCCTGTTTTCTATGCCCTTGGCACCGATGCTCGTGGCCATAAATAGCTTCCACATGACATTCATAACAGTGCATATATATGCGCGATAAAGCGGCATGCTAGCATCGTTCCATTGTTCCAGTTGAGCAGAATGTAATTGAGAACAGCGAGTCAAGGCCAGGGAGAATCATTTATGCACACTCCTTTAATTTCAGAATAATTCTTACAACTGTTGTTTAAGGCGTCATTTTTTAAAGGGAATTTATGTAAAATATTTCCATTAGCGCCTTGCACTGAAGGCAGTATGATCATTTAAATAGTCACCCAAAAGGGTTATTAAATAATATTATCTTTACAAATGGAAGCGGGCACAGTCGCTGAAAGCTAATCTAGGGAAATTGATCAGCCGCACAGCTGTCCTCTGTTTTTCCTTCCTTCCATCCATGAAAATGTACCTCTGCCTTTTTTTCCCCTCAGGATGGATGTTGCAGGGTTGCTTGACAGATCCTATTTTACCGATCTTGGTGAATGCTCAATCTCCCCCCCCCCCCACCCTTTATTAATCCTCCTAATGTTTTCTCTCCTCCTCCGGCGGCTGATGCACTCTTTGATATATCATTTCTGAAGGGAGCGAGGGAAAATGTCAATTACGACTGTTAAATGTGAACATTTAACTACTGTATGGATGTTGGAACCGCTGCTGTAGTTTTATCAGAGGGCTGATGCGTAGAAGAGAACGAAAAGCGGATAATTTTCTCGGTTTATTGGTCGGGTTAAGTTGAACCCTGCTACCACATAAGGGAGCTACTCTCAAATAAAATCTAAAAAGTACCATTTTCCCCTCCAAACAGTGCTTTAATGATAAAATGATGTATTTTGTTTCCTAAACGGAGGAATTAAAAGCTTCTTTGTGCTGTTCTCTCCAGCCTGACTCAGACCTGTTAGGAATGATTGCATCTCTATGAGAAGATACTCCATTTTAAAGCCATGACTGGATTCGTTTTTTTCCCTCACATTAATGACCCCTTACTGGAAATGAGTGTGTGTGGGGAAGAGAGAGATGGAGAGAGCGAGCGAGCGAGAGAACAAGGGCTGATGTCAGTGGTCTGTCACCCCTCATGTGGTTATCCCCCGTGGGTCTGCCACTCCATCACTTCCTATCTGTTTACCTCATCGCCGCCATATTAAGACTTTCCCCACATAGAAATGATGCAGCTACAGTAAACAACGGAAAAAATTAGGTTAGCATCTGTTCGCATTCCTTTGCAGAAACATTACATCCATAGGTCAAAGGTCAGTGCATGTGCAGCCATTATGATAATGATGCTAAACGCACTAATAATCATGACAGGGGTGCAAAAGTAATAGATAATATTTCTTGGCTGACACTGAAACTGCGTCTTGCATTATTTATTTATTTTTTCATGATAAAAATATGTGGCTTCTTTTTTCCCTTTTCAATGCAGGTTATTGTGTTGCAGCTGTCAGCTGCACCTGTCACAAAAGTGATTATCTTGACATGTTCGTTGTTCTGAGCGACTAATGCAGGGAATATTCCACATGGGATAGAGACAGGAAAAACCTTCTTCAATCCTAAATACATTTTCCACCAATGTATAGACTCTCGAGTTATTTTCTTAAGGAGATTGAAGCGTTTGATTTGAATCACACACTTACATCAGCAAGGTCAGACTAACATTCAACCAGTCAATTTAAACCACGTAATGTTGCAGTTTCTGATAAATTTACCAGCTAACTACAGAGTAATTTGTTTTCATTTTATATCCTAGTAATGAATGATGTAATACGCTGTAACCTGCTAAGCTCCACTGTAACATTAATGTTCATTTTAAAAGCCAAGATTAGTTTTTATGTCTTCTAAATATAACTAAACACTTTCCCAGTGTTAAAACTGCTCTCTCTCTCTCTCTCTCTATATATATATACGCTTAATCATCGAGTAGGCCGAAGAGACAGCCTCTTCCCCTAGTTAAATATAAAAATGGTTTTCATTGCTGACTCACATACAGGTGTGTGTATATATCACACCAGACAGCCTGTATTTTAACTCGACTATGAACCATAATCAAGCAGCTCGCTCTCTCATTTGGAGTCAGATATATTAAGAATTTATGGCTGTATAAATTATGTAAACATTTAAAGGTCATCTTTTATTTATGGATACAAACAGCGGCGCTGACAGAGGAACAAACAGCTTGAATACCTAACAGAAACATTTCTGGTCGCATCGGTGTTCGAAGCGATTCTAGTCTAATTATCAGATTCTGACTGACCCCTGCAAAGTCAGTCGGGAGAAAAACGCTCTTTACTCTTTTTAAAACTGGCTAATAAGGCAAAGTGAATAAACTATTGTCTCTTTTGCACCGATTTGCTCTTTGCCTTGCGATTTTATGCAAGACTAAGTGAGAGGATCGCAATTCAATTATTCCAGAAAGCAAAACCTTAAGGCCACCAAATTGCGTAAAGACACTATTTGAGTCTCTTGGAGAAAAAATTGTGTCATTGGAAATTAAACGCTTTTGTGGCGCAGGAAGGTTAGTGCTGTTAATGGTATTAGGGAATGTGGTGTTCGGAGATGATTAAAATCTGTGTTGGAGAGAGAAAGAGAGAGGGGTGAGAAAGAAAAGAGGAGGGGAAAAAAAAAATCAATAGCTGCAAGCACAGCTCCCGCTCTAGACGGACATCTCCTATGTCTTTATGCACCCTAATAGAAAAATAACAATTAAATCAAAATCACCACATTAATTTGGTCTCCATCAGTCTTGGGGGAGATCATCTTTACCAGTTATTATTCGCTAGGTTATTATATCTTCTAATCAATCCTCTTAAGAAAAAAAAAAACAGTCCAATTGAAGAGACAGGCTGTGTTCCCTCCACTTCCCCCCTCCCCCTGCAGGCTTGCATTGCACTCATTGTACTTGTGCTTATTATGTTTCAAATGACCGAGGTACGGCTGACATTCTGGCTGCATGCAGAGAGGCCCAGCCTTCGTTAATGACGCAGCTCATAGTCCTAAGAGCCTCAGCTCCTCAACCAGCCACCCACGCCCCAACCCCCAACACACACACACACACACACACACACACACAGGCTCTAATGAAGAACCACCAACACAATTAGAAACCCCGGTGTGCCTCTGCTGGAAGAGGGGAGGAGGTTATACACATAGTCACTCAAAGGGAGGAATATTGCCATCATGTGTGCACACAAATATACACACAATTACGGTTTTCTTACTGTGGCCGGGGTGGTCTGATGATCACAGATAAACATGTACCATATGCACACGTGTTCAGATGCACGTCTTGCACACCATCGTCTCATCTTGTCCTCCCACTCTCCGGAGCGCTGATCCCTGGAGGTCTGCCTGCCTGTCCGTGTCCCTCCATAAGCATCCCTTTTCACCAGGCTTCATCTCTACAGGTGAGGAGGGGGTCAGAGAGGATCAATGAATGCATGCATAAATTGGCAAATGAATGTGTGTGTCCTCTTTACGCTCTGATGTTTCCAAAAAGACCAGTAGAGTGGTTCTCCTTTGAACAATTTCAAATTTAGTTTCATTACACGCATATTACAAGGACAGCAGCGGTATTCAGCAGTAAAGTCACAAACGGTCTGCAATTGTAATCAGGATTAGCTCATCAGTTGTAGTTACATGACTATAACACTAGTACGTTCTGACAACAGTGAGATTTAATTATTAAAATGTGCCTGACAGTTTGCAACATATTCAGTTGTTACATGTATAAATGTTAGTTATCCATTGTTTTTCTCTCTAGCATTAACATGTTTATATCCCTCATTATTAGGGTTATTTTAGACTAGTTATCTAAAACAGACTAAAATTAAAAGCATTAAAAACATTTTTTTTAGGTAATTTAAATAAATGTTAAATTTAAATAAGATAAAATCTTTTTTTCAGGTAGTTGTCAAAGCAAACATTTCTAATTTTATTTTTAGTTTAACTTTATGTACTTTAACAACTACAACTGAAATAAAAATGAATAAATGCTAAATAAATGCATATAAAAAAAACAAACTACAAAAAAAGATGAATCTAAAATGAAAATGTAAAACAATTTAATTAAATATAATAGTAAAAACAGGTTCTATTAAACTAAAATTACTCTACTTTTATTGTAACTTACTAGGAGAAACCAAAACAGGCCAAAAAAAAAAAAAAACCTATATAGCAAATATATATTTGAATAAATAAAACAATTATTATATTAAACATTTTTATTAAAATATTTTAATGAAAATTAAGCGTGAACATAAACATTACATATTATATATCATATATAAGCATACATATCTCGTCTCAGTGAGAAAAGCAGCTTTCCACTTATCACACAAAGTAAAACCTCAACACACGCAAATCTCGCATAATCTGAAGCGTGAAGCTAAACTCTGAAGAGTTGCCCCACTCTTGCTCCTCTCTCTCCCTCGTTCTACCCCCCTCTCCCACTAAGGAGTGGCAGTGTGTCCCTCCTCGCCCCCCTTGTTGTTGTTTTCTTGCTCAATGAAATAATCTCCCACCCCCTTTATCCCTCACCCCCGGCCCAGTCTAGGTCAGAGGGCCCCCCTCAGCCTGTTGCTGATTGTGAGTGCAGCGGCAGGGAGAAAAAGCACACAATTAGGCACAGATGGCTGTCTGCCTCGTGGTGCTCAACTCGGCTCCTGCTGCAAAGGGCCATTCTGCCGCCTCTCACTTTGCCCGCAAGTGTAATTTAAATGAGAGATCAATGAGCGTCATACTAAAAGTAACAGTTCCAATTATTCTGCCTTTTATTTTCTGTTCCTCCTGAGCGTCGCGGGGGCAGATCCTCTTTTTCTCTTGTCACCGTGACACGACATCATGGCTCAAATGATGCCACTATCTTTTGGATAACGGAAATTCTGCTGTCAAATCGGAATGTTATCACCTTGTCTCACTCCCCTGATGATCTGAGGGGAAATAGGGTCAGATTAGCCGGGTTAATCCATAATCCCTGAATTTAGCTATTGAGGTAATTTGAGACAAATGCAATCAAGTTTGATCAAGTAACCAATCTTAGAATTAAATTTCCATTTCACTGGACGCCATATTATCAGATTTGCACTGCTATTGTACAGCATAAGAAGTCTTCACATTCATTTGCAAGCACAATCTCATTAACACGTGCAGCCTTCTAACTTTTATACCCTACGTGCCAATTTTGATAACTGATCACAACTTGATAAAAAAAAAAAAAAAAACGTTTTCAGGTGATTTTAAAACAATGCTCAGCCATGATGCAAATATGTCTTAATAATATTAATAACGAACTGATTTAACTTCTTAAGTAGTCTTTAAAAGAGAGAGAGAGAGAGAGAGAGAGAGAGAGAGAGAGAGAGAGATGACAACATAAAATACAACCTAAAGCGTTAAAAACAACAACAACATTCTTACAGCGTTTTCGGCTCTTCGTCATTGACAGATGTTTTGTAAACAGTAAACGACACTTTAAAAAAAGAATACAGCGTGCAATGTGCATAATTCGGGCACCTACACACTTTTGCCTTTTCACGGCAAATAAAAGTTTTATCGTTTAAGTATTGTCCGCTTACGTCTCTTTGATTTCTTGAAGTGAGGCAGAATAAACCCTGAAAGGACGCTCCTTCAGTCTGCTGTTCGTAACTAACACACACACACACACACACACACACGCAGTCACTCACTCACTCACACACACACACCGAGACTCAATTACTGCCCAATTCCCTTCTTCATCATCTCCTGCTACACCGGCCTCTTCCAAAAGCAAATCGAAAAAGGAAAACAAAGAGCAACGTTACCTGAAGTGATACTTCGAACCCAATCGAGGCGGAATTACGCGAAGTGTCAAAACTAAGGTAAGTTTTGAATTTATTGAGAGCTGGATCAGTTATTTCATTGGCGAATCAATGTTGTGTCGCGGGCTGGCTTGATTTCTTAGCGAGGGCAGCTAACTCGATAGTTTCTTTAGGTTGGCTACGCGTGTCCCTCGAGCGTAAAAGAAACTTGTCAAAAGCATTTCAACGGCGTTGTCGGTAAAAGCCGATCGAGAGAAATATTCCGATGCGACTGCGAATAGCGCAAAAGTTTACGAGTGGACACAATGTTGCGCGCGGGGGTTGTGACTTCATAATAGGAATCTGCCTTTGTGCCCTCTCGCGTGCGCTTTAACTGCTACGTTTTTAAATGTAAACTGTCGGTAAACACTCGTTAATGTTTCCAAACATGTTTCAAAAGAGCAAGCGGTTCCCCGTCGTTCGTTTGGGTACGTAAAAATGTAATATTTGATCTTATAGGGCTTATTTGACGAGGGCGATGCGGGAGAGTCACTTGGAGGAGCTGACGCTACCTTTGGTCTGTTTAATGTCCGTCTCTCAGATGATGGCAAAAGCTAACAGTTTTTCATTCAGACAACATGATTAAAGCATTTACTTTACAAATCCTTTTGATAAAAGCTGTTAAAAGCACACGGTTTGGTATTTTCGATGGGGAAATCGGCTGCTCGGTCGGAGCGGGTCGCTGGTGTTGAGTTGGAGCTTCGCGTTGCTCTTATCTTTGTTGCTTCCTTAAAGAGCAGCAGCTGCCGCCTGGCCGAGTTGTTGAAATTTATCCCTTTGTGTATATTACAATATCCTCCATTTTTTCTGCTCTCTAAACAACAAGCCTCACGCCATCTTGGTTAATTTGAACTGGCGGATCCGTGTGTTCTTAGGACTCGACCTGCACATGTCGTTACAGGCAGAAAGTTTAGAAATGTCTTATGTCGTGTCGGTGACGTCATGTGAAGTTTAAGTAAAATGTGATGTTTTGCCAAGAAAGCGTCGAATTTGTTATCTCGCTCGACTTTTTTGGAAAACTCTGCTTTTCGGTTAGTTTTGCTGTAGGAATGACTCCGGATGAATAAATACAAATATTTTGATGTGCTCTTGAGCGCTGTTTAATGATTTGGTGTTTACAGGTGGAATGAATGACATCAGCGTGTAATGATGTCATTTAGTGAGGTGAACTGTTTATTGTCTTTTCTTTGTCTAAAATTAAGATTTTTTTTTTTACATTTCATAATTCCCATGAAGTATTTCTTAAGAATGTGATGATGAATCCGTGAACTATGGTTTCACATCCATTTAAGAGATTTTTTTTCTCCCTCGAATGACCAGAATCGGATTTTGATCCTTTCAGACATAGGATATTTGAGTTTGTCACATGAATTTATGGCTCACGAGGTTAATAATTATGATCTTACTTTACAGTCATTTCCTCATTTAAAAGACTTAAGATGTTTTAGTTATTATTACATTATTATTAGTCCTTATGATATGCACGTTTTTACAGAGCCTGTGTTTTATTTGTGCATGTACACACACAGTGTGTAGCTAAAGATAGTTTTTCCTCAGTAAATTTGTAGTGGTTTGTGAATGAACTGTCCTCTCCACCTTCAAAAAAAAAGCTAGTGTTACATATTTGAAAGTTTCTGTTGTGCAAGTCATGAACTTTTAACAATTAGTGGTCAGCCAAGCAAAACCCGCAGGCTCGCCATAGGCTGGTTAAATGGCTGGACTGTGTCTGCTTTGTATCAGTAGGGCTCTGTCTCATCTAGCCCTGTGCCCTAGTCATTATGCATGGAGCAGGCTGTTGTTTTTACAGAATGCCTCAGATGGAGAAGTCAGTGTTTCCACCTCCCATCTCTTTGTCTGAGTATGTGCTTCTGCTAAAGCCATGAGAGCAGGGGAGCAGATGTTTAGCCAAACATCCTGACGCGATGCTTTTCTCTTGTGGGAATGCCGCCTCTTCCTCCCTGTTCCTGATGCATCGCCTTGACAGCTGCTTGATTTCATGGAACCTCTAAGAAGCCATTAGCGGTATCAGTGAATTGAAACGGAACAGTCTCACCCACTCTTTTCTTCCATTAGAAATGACTATTGTTGGATGTTTTTTTCCCCTCTCTTTGTGAGCGTGTTTGTGTTTATTATAAGCACACAGAAGAGCTCTTATATACTTGTACTGTTTCTCTCACCACGAATTAGGGAGAGCAAATCTGTCAGGACCTGTTTGTGCTTTTGGGGTTTGAAGGGATCTCACACTGTGCTCTCTCAAGCACACACCCAGACCACTGGATGTCTGTAGCTGCGAAGACATAAAAAAAAGAATTTTGCTCGGGGTTAGAGTGTCAGCCACACGTTTCTGTCCAGGATGTTTGTTGTTTTCCCCACAGGATATGGGTTAGGCTTGTGAGAAGATGTTCGTATCTAGGAATTAGTTTAATTTGGGATCTTTAGAAGGATCTTGTTTAAGCTCTGTTTGCATGTCTTTGTTGTGCGTACAACAACAAATGTTTGTGGTGTAATGAGCTGATTACGAGGAAATGTGGGCTGTAAGAAATGGGTCTCGAGTGCAGAAGCTGTCGAATGCCAGTTTAGCTCAGGCAATCCCCAAATGCGCATGAATTTGGGTTTATAATCACACTTCCTCCAAAAACGGGCACTGATCAGTGTGGTTCATTTAAAGATGATTTGAATTTATTGGATGTTCCACTCACGCTGTTACATATGAATGACTGTAGAGCAGTTAACACGGACAGCCCTGTCTGTGTCTCATAGTCTAAATGGCTCTATGGGGTTTCATTCTACATCTTATTGGATTAGATGATATTATAGTCAGCTGCAGTGTATAACATTGTGCTTTCACTTTAACAACTTACTTGACACCCTTTCTAGAAGATTTCTTATGCCTCGGTTACGTTTGGTAAATGAACCCTCTATTTTTAGCATTGTAAAACCCAATTCTGATTATTTAAAACCTTGAATATGATTTAAATTATAAAATACATTTAGATCATATATATATATATATATATATATATATATTAAATATATATTTATATTTTTGCTCTGGCACAAAAATCACAGCAAGGTTGACCATTCAAAAACCTAGTTCTTTGTATTGTCATTCTGGATACTTTGACATTATTTGCAGCATCTTCAGTGACAACCCATTGATTTAGGTTTTTAAACATGCATCAATCATTGCGTCTTTAATTGCAAAATTGATTTCAATGCACTTCGGAAAGCTCAGCCTAGAGTGTGCGGACTGTCGTTTGATTTAACCATTCTATAAAAGTCAGAGGCAGCGAGAAGTTCTCACCTGATCATAACACCTGTCATTTAAAGAGCTAGAACGCAATCGCTGGCTTGATTATACAAGCTGTGGTGTGCCACGTGTGTGGCCAGTAACTGCCAAATGAATCAGGCCTGAATACTCAATGCTGGAAGGTCAGCGGTGAATTTGTTTTCCGAGCAGGTTGTGTCCTTGCACTCATAACGACTTGGCAAATCATCTTGTAAATACTGACAGATACACTTCCCTGTGCTGTTTTGTGAGAAGACAGTTGGTATGATGCTAATCGGTATCATGGATAAGTGCATCTCTATCTTGACTTACTTGGCTAATGATTTATTTTGTCGTTAGCAAACAGCTTTGATTGTAGAATTTCCTCTCAACAGTTGGCTCTTACATAATAGCGGGTTATGTGGGTTGCTGTTTAGCGTGAACATTAGCGCTCGGGAGACAACTGTTTGTGTCAGCAGAAACGCAAGTCGGTCGCAGCAGACTTGATAATTGTGTCGCAAACATGATCTTCTTTACCTTTGGCCTGCCGGTCTGTGGTAACGAGGCCGAGGAGCTGGAGATTTGCGTTTCTGGAGACAGTTAAATGAATGAGCTTTTCTACCAGCAGCTGAAGCGGGTCACACCAAACTGACTCTGTTTTCAGATAAACACAGAGAGGACACAGGGGCCCGAATTTCAGAGGCAGGCAATTAGCTGCTTTTTGGTTCAGCGTCCCTCGGGCCTCTGTTTATCATTCAATGTGAGAATATCCCTGATGAAACTCAAGGTTATTTTTGTTGGGCTGTCTGAGCGCTTGTTTTTCACAGACAAGGTGAAAAGGTTGATTTTTCCCTCAAGAAAGGCTTCATACTGAGACTTGAGAAACAAAAATCTCCTTTGCTGTAACTTCACAGTAAAGAATTAAGCTTCGGGAAGTGTACGTTCAGAATACGTGTGTATCTTTCCGCCAGCCTCTGCTGTTAATCAACGAGGCCGATCTTGTGCTCGACACCTGAAGGTCGTCATTCTGAAACCTTTCTGTGCGCCTGTTGTTCTGCTTTCCATCTGCCTCCCTCTCTCTTTCTGTCTATCTCTCTCAGCTCCTCAATGAGGGTTTGAGTGCATTAGTGTTTCCGGGCAGAGGAGTATTCTGGAGAGATGAGGGCTGTTTTTTTCAACCTGCGCCGCTTGTGTCTCCGGTGTTGTTTGCCCTCCAGGAGACTGTCATGTTGCCTGTGCCGTGGGTTGCCACTGCGGTGCTCCATTCCCCCCGCTGAGATAATGGAGCCTGTGTTTGAAATGCCAGTAGTTTGGCCTATTTGTTCTAGTGCTTATCGCTATATTTGAATCCAGAGTAGAAATAGCCATGATTTCAGGAATGGTTGGAACGATGCTCCTCTTGTGGGAGAGGGCAGAAGGACGGCTGGGTGGGATTTGGCGAGAGCTGTGGGATGGGAGAGAATCTACTGCACTCTGACAGCTGACTACAGGACGTCCAGTATTTGACCCCCGCACACATATGCACTCAAAGACATTCAGAGATTGTGCTCAAGCAGCCCCCTCTTATTTATTGATCTCGCTGCATTTAAAATCTGGTCACTGCCTCCACAAAGCCTTTTCATTTTAGCTGCGCTGGCAAAGAGCACCTCGGCGCAGCAAGAATTTCGAAATTTTTAATTTGCGCAGAAAGGCCCACGAAATGATAAGGATGAGATGGAGACAGAGAGACAAGGATTGGAAATAGAATCGTTTCAGCTGACACTGTAATGTGCTTTAGAAACCGAAGCCTTTATGTTTTGCGTAAGTTTGCTTGCTCTCAAAAAAAAAGCTCTTTTTATTTAAGCTCTTTAGACATTAACATGGTTAGTAGGGTAGGTTTATTGGAGGACACCAGCATTGAACCCTGACATGACACATGAAGAAGTAAGGTTCTTGTTTTTTTTAGTAAAATAATCTAGCCTGGTTTAAACTAGGTCTTGAACAGTAAACAAACCACTGTTGGATTAGCTGTGAGGTTTTATAAAAAGATCTCCAGATTGAGAGAGCTGGATTAAGGATTCTAATCTGCTATCGCATGAAGGTGCATCATGGTGTGTTCCTGGAGTCTACAGACGCTGGATTAGGCGCTTCAGCAGGCCTCATGCTCACCGATCCGCAGCAAATGTGTGTGCGTGTGTGTTTTGAGGGGGGCGTCTGTCTCAGTCATTAGAAATTAGGCTGAGGCTGCTTTGTTTAAGGTTGGAACGGACGGGTGATTCTTTGTTTAAATAATGCAATCAGTTGAAGAGATAAGGTTAAAGACTGCAGGTTGTTTAGGTAGCAAAAGAGTGTTTGTGTCATCAGCTTGTTCAGTGAAACAGTCTGTGGTGTGGTTGTTTCACATGACACTCAAAATGAGAGGAAAAACACTGCATCTGCTTTCTCTTTCTCTCAGTTTCTATCTCTCTGTATTATCTCTGTTAGATGGGTAGAAAGCTGTGAAACCCGTCTGTAATATGAGCAGTCAGTAAACTTGGCAATAGCAATAGAAGAAGCCTGATCCGAAGGCCATGAAGAGCCTCTTGTTGAGTCCTTTCAAGTGGTAGTGTGTGTATGATTGCATGGAAGTGCACCTGTGTGTTTGTTCTGATGGCAAAGGATCATATGGACGCATTCTAGGGCGAAGGATGAAATGAATGGCTGAGTGAGCAGTGCATCCTTATTTGACCACAGTGTTTGTGTGAGAGTACCTCTGTAACCGAAAGCCTTGTTTTGTGCTCTTAGGGTTTTATCTGAGTGTGTGTTTGTGTGTGTGCACATGCATACGGGTGACTGTGCATCTATGTGTGTTGTGTGTGGATGTGTGTTTGTAGAGATGGAAATATCCTTTGCTCCTGCAGGCTTGAATAAATCCTGTGTGAGAGCTCCCTGGTGTAATCCAAACACTGCCAGCTAATTTAAGCGTGCAGTAGGAGCAACAGCATCTTTCATGAAAACAATGCATTTAGTCTAGAGCTCATCTTCACTTCCTTCAGTCATCTATCCAGAAATCACCTTGACTTCAATGTTACAGCTCAAAACACAAGCCAACACAACCGCTCAAAACACCACCACACACCAACAGTGCAGCTCATTACCCCACTTTATTGAACATTCCAATAACGTAGCTCAAAAAACCACCACACAACTTAATGCTACATCTCAACATACTATCACAACCCAACATTACAGGCCCAACACTACAACTCATCAAGCCACTTTGACTGAACATCTCAACACAATGCTCAGTTCACCACCATAGCCACATACACTTTAGCGCATTGCAGGCCCAACACACCACCAGATGATCCAACACAACACTTCAACATACCACTTGACAGAACATCCCAACCAAATGCTCACAGCAGCATCGTAACCCAAAACAGCTACAAACCACAACACAACCCTATACTTTAGATTAGGACACTACAACCCAACACTACAGCCAAATATGCTACCGGATGACCTGAAATAACAGCCCAATATACCACTTAACTGAACGTCCCAACAACAATCTGAACACACCATCAGAGCTCAACACTGCATCCGAGCACCCAACAGACACATCAGCTTAACAAACCACACAATCTAATACTATAGCCTAACTCGCCACCATTGCCCAACTTGCCACCAGAGGCCAGATGCATAAACTTAGCCATCATGTTAAGACTGTGTCTAAAGAAGTAGTTTGACCAACAAGCAGTTACTAAAGGGTAATCAGTCCTTAGTAGTCTCAGTCCTAAAGTCTTACTTTTTCAATACAAATAAGACCAATCTACCTTTTCATAACCGAATTAAAAAAAAAGTTATGACCAGTCTTTAAGAAAAATAATTAGTTGACTAATTTTTTAAGGCTAGTCTAAATGGTTTAGGCAACTGACCGCTGATGATCCAACACCTCAACATGGCACTTGACTGAACATTCCAACACAATGCTTAACACACCACCATAACCTCACACTGCACACCCAGTAGACACTGCATGATGACCTAATACTGCAGCTCAACACACTTCCCCCCACCTAAACACTTAAGTCCAACACACCCACAGGTAACCCAAAATAACAGCTTAATTCACCACTTGACTGAACATCCCAACAACATGCTCAACACACCACCACAACTCAACACTATCTTTCACACAGTCTCAAAACAACAAATCAACACCAGCAGATTACTCAACTCAACACAATGCTTGACTAAACATCCAAGCACCATAGCTCAACACAACACCATAACTTAACAATAGGTCTGAACTCCACACCCGATTACCCTCCGCAACAGCCCAATTCACTACTTTTTTGGACATCCCAAAACCATGCTCAGCACACCCACTACAAGCCAACACTACGCTTAGCAAAGCAGCATGACTTAAAGCAACAGCTTAAGCCACTTCCACAACCACATTACAGCTCAACACCCAGCTTTACTGAACATCCCAACTCCACCCTAACCCAACACTACACATCCAACAGACCACCACATGACCCAGCACAACAGCTCAACATGCCATTTGTAACATCTCAACACCATAGCTCAACACACTACCATAACCCAACACAACAACTCAACCTACATACACCATGACCCTAAATTACACCCAGCATAAAACAGCCCAAGGGATAGTCCACACAAAAAGGAACATTTTATCATCATTAACTCACCCTCGTGTTGTTCCAAACCTGTATGACTTACTTTCTTTTCAAAAGTACATTGGGAATGAAATAATATTGGTGCCCACTGGCATCAGCTACACCCATTTCTCAGAATATGGCTCCACAGAAGAATATAAGTCACAATTTTGAAGTATCATGAGGGTGAGTAAATGATGACAGAAGATTTACACGAACAACAACAGCATTCACCTTCCTCAGCATACTTCAGACCATCATGTCTCTAATATATTGTAATATTTGTTGGAATCATATGCTGTATATTTGTTTTAAAAGGCAGGCATTTTTTTGTCATTGTTGCTGCTTCACAGGATTGATGTCAGGTTGATGGCGAGAGCTTTTCTTGTTGGGTGTGTTGAGCTTAGAGATGATAGATGACTATCTGGTTGTTTTGTGTGTGTCAGTGTGTTTGTTCGTATGTGTGCGTGTGTTTGAGAGGAAGACGTGACAGCTGCATAGGCAGCGGGATTGACCTTCACGCAGAGAAATCTCAAGGCCTGTTTGATTACACGGTATTCTGCTGCTTTGCGTTCTTTAGCGCTTAACTTAATTCACGGACAGCGTTTAATATGTGATTGGCTTCTTTTGACTGCCAGTGTTATTGTTCAGGGCCCTCAATTAGGGTACATGTTGTTCAAATAATATGGTCACATGTAAAGCTGTTATCTTTGTTTTTTGAAACGGTGGTATTGTGCCAGTACATACTTCGCTTGATATAAAGAGGCTTTAAAGAGTTTAAAATGATATTTGGACACTGTTAAAATCACAAGGCCTCACTTTGTCTTTCTGTTAGATTTAGTATTGTACAAGTCTGCTCATGTTTACATACCACTTAAATGTGCAAGATGCGATTCATAAGTTTATTTTTCATTAAAAAAAAAAATAAGAGCGTAAAAATGCATTTACAGATAGGTTTCACAAAACAAAATAATAACAGAATTTACTCAAATAATTAGATTGGTTCATAATACCATATGTTGCCTCCACAAGCGTCAGTGACTCTATGTATGCTTTTAATAGTTGCACATAAGTCTGGTTTGTTTTGGGAGGTGAGAACTACCCACTGTTCTTAGCAAGTTCTTGGGTTTTTCAGCATGGATTGCACATTTGGCTATGATGCTTGAGGAGTCAACAACAGATGATGTTAAGAGCAGGATGAAACACCTTACATTACCCATTTTTCTCACATTTTCCTTTAAAATTGTGCACTAATAATTTTGCAATATCATCAGAGACAATTAAAAGTGTGTGTGTAGTGTGTATATGTGTGTGTGTGTGAGAGAGAATTCTCAACTCATTGAAATGTTTTAAATTATGACATGCACACGATTCCTTGGACTGACTAGTGAACAAACATTTGACATGTTCTCAAAAGCTCTTGTAAGGCTTTGCATTTCACATGCATTTTACAGGATTTCACTTGGCACTTTAGGCTAACCTAAAGTAAAGCTTCTGATCATTTTCTCATTAGTCTGTTTGTTTTCTAGAGTGCCTAAAACATGTTTTCTGTTCCTGCCGTGTCTGGCGATGACTGTAGAGCTTCAGAAACTTTCCCACATGTTCTACCTTTGTTTAAAAAGTGCTCCATTTCATATGGAGACACATGAGTGTTTTCTCTCTCTCTCAATCTTTCGCTCACTCTTGTTCTTCCTTTTGCTTCCATCTGGTCTTCATTTCCACCAGACTTCAAAGGTGAAGGAAATCGAGGATAGGAAATGGGTTGAATATTAATTTGGCTTTATTGTCACGACTTGTGTTCTGCACAGATGAACTTTTACCACAAATGTAAAGCCAAGTTACAGCAGTGTTTAGCAATCCGTTCAAAGATGACTGCTGTGTCCTTGTGTTAGAGAGAGCAACTCTTTATGTATGTGTGCGTGTCGCACGGTTCTTCCATTTAGCGTGTGAGTGATGACCTCCAGTGTGGGCAGTTTAAGTTATAGCGCACCCCCTTCTCTCTTTCAGATGGAGCTAATTGTCTGGTGGCCATTTTTGAGGAAGTGTTTCCAGGTATGAGGGGTTTTTTTGCCCTCTGGAAGGCCATGTCCTTTTTTTCCCTCTGTATTTATCTTTTCCCCCATCCCTTCTTTTATACTGGATAAACTGCAATCGGCCTAATGATGAAAGAATACGATTATCAACAAGAGAGGAAGAGATCTGGTCCAAGGCTTTTTTTTTTTTCCAGTCACAGAACTCACACACAGATTCCATTTTGTCAGCTTTCAGCTGGGCATAATACAGCGATAAAAGACTCTGCCCTGCAGCCACACTGAATCATGCAGAGCAAAGAGAGGGAGGGAGAGCAAGAAAGAGTCGAGAAAGCCAGAGAAAAGGAAAGAGAAGTCTCTTTGTGATGTGTGTGCTCATATTGTATGAAAAAAGATGAATCACTTCTATTTAGGGATCAGTTTCCTGAAACTGGACGGGTGAGACGATTCCACGGGAGATAGATTGTCGGGACTTGCCTGTGTTTCTCTGAAGGGTTGGAGCTAAACGTCTGCAGTCGTGGCAAGGTGCTCCCGAAAGGACCGGTTCCTCAGACAGGAAGTATCAACCTGGAGCAGAAAGAACAAAAAGGAAAAAACCCTCCCCTCCCGTCGTTTCTCCTTGCACACCATCCTCACAGCTGCACACAGTTTGCAGTCTATCCGAAGGGGGTGCGTTATCATTTCATCTAAATTCCTCCCCCTAGGCAAGTCAATAAAAAAAATGTAGCGTCAAGACGTTTTTGATTAGCTGGTCTTCAGGATGGATGAAGATGTTTGGGGAGAGCTTAGGCTTTGTGCTACTACGAACAAATTCTGGCCTTCTTTAGCAGTAGCGCCATGTTATTGTGGTAATGATCAGGCTGAATATATCGTGTAGGAAATG
Organism: Carassius gibelio; assembly: GCF_023724105.1. Taxonomy (NCBI): domain Eukaryota; kingdom Metazoa; phylum Chordata; class Actinopteri; order Cypriniformes; family Cyprinidae; genus Carassius; species Carassius gibelio. The sequence goes on along the minus strand of NC_068401.1, from coordinate 23,158,363 downwards.
ATCAACCCCACCAGTGCGCTCGCCATTATCTCAGACTTCGTCTCTCCGAGCTGTCATTAGGGCTGAACTCCCCCCCCAACGTGTCCTTGGCCACTGCGGCGATGGAGTGCCTCCACCGTAGATGGATGAGTCAGATTTTGATTGACGTGCGGATGCTGTCAGTCACAGCCTGGCTCAGTGTGTAGCAAACAGTGGTAAACTGTTCCAGACATCTAACTCTGCCCATATGGAAAGAACTAAAAAGAGGAACTAACTGCCCAGCCACAGATTACTCGGAGTGCGTCTGCTGTTCGTTTGTGGTGGTAATTTGTTTTAGTTTTTTTTCCTCGTTGTGCATGTGGTTTTTGTTTCTGAGCAGTGTGTGTGTGTGTGTGTGCAGCTTGTTATCTGTGCAGATTGAGGAGATTGGAAACCGAATCTGATTTGTGTGTCTGTTTCACCTTTGTGTCTCACTGCTGTGATGTTCCTGATAATACTTAAGCACACACACACACACACACACACACAAACAGAAAGAAACTCGCACAAATGCTGCGAGAAAACTGGAGCAGGCTGGTTTTCTGCACAAGACAGCATGTGTGCTTGGAAAAACGTCCCACACACCCTGGGTTTTAAAGCCTTGCTGAAATTCCAACAGGTTTAGCAGGAAAAAAAAGATGGAACCGGGTGCGTGTATGAGCATTCACACATTCATGTGTTTTTGGTTTACTTGTGTGGGCATGTGAAAAGTGGTTGTTAGTGTCTTTGTATATGTATGTGAGTGTTTTTCTTACTGTAAAACCATTGGCAGCCACTGGTTGGGTGTAAACACACTAAACACACTGTATTACTCCAGCCGCAGCGCTGAAACCCGTTCCCGTTGACTTTTTCCCCTTGAGGCCCAAGCTTTTTATTAAATGTAATTTAGGACAGTTTACGTCAGTTTTGCTTCTGTTTAGTGACCAAATGTGCCATTAAAACACTTCCCCTTCTGTGTCTTTTTCCCGGTCTCCTACAGGTGGACAAGCAGTGATGTCACACAGCTGAGGACATTCCCACTCAGTGAGTATTTGTTCCATAAATCTTAGCAACCAGTCATCACTTTTTTTTCTTTCTTTTTTCTTTTTTTTAAACCTTTGACTTTGCATTTGTTGCAAGACCAGTTTTCCAGTTTTGAAGTCATTTGTCACGGTTCTGCACCTCTGTGTTTGTTTCGGGTAATTGGATGCTGTAACCGAAAAGGGTGAACACAGATTCAGCCGATTTAAACCTAATTTAATTTAATTCTTAGGATGTGAGCCCCTCTTCTCACCCCTATCCCTCCCAATTAGCTGAAACAAAGCTCTCCAAAGGCAATTGTTAGGTTGACATTTCTTAAGCTTTGCTTTGTTTTATTTTTTTGTTGTTGCTGTATTTGTAAAGATCTTTCATTTGGCAATTCATTTTCAAAGCCGAGTCTCTTGAACAAACCGCAGCCGTGGAGAGAGTTTGTGCTTTGGAACAAACAAATCAGCCGGTTTCTCTCTCTCCCTGTGTGGGCTCAGGCTAATTGGTAGTGCGGATGCTGGTCGCGGTGTTAGCGTTGATGCTAGGCGGGCAGCAGCCTCTCAGGGCTCTCTGCTCGGCTGCATCGTTTCATTCCCCAGCTCCCTGGTGGTTTCAGAGAGTGACAGAAATACAAGGACGTTTCTTTCCACTCTCTCGCTGTCTCCTTCTCCCTCTCATTCTCTCTGTCTATACCACTAACAAGTGACAATGTAGAGTTTGAGTTCTGGGGTGCTTAAAGACTGAGAAACGGACTGCAGCTGCCTCAGGTGAACATGCAGCTGTGTGTAGACCAAGTGCTTCCTCAGATGTGCGTGTGTGAGAGACAGAGAGAGCGAGTGGGTGTGTGTCTGTGTGGTGACTTACAGATGACTTTTATTAGAAAAGCGCTCCATTCACACTCCAGAGGAAGCGATATATATGGAAAGAAATACAAGGATGGCTAGAAAGAGAGAATGGGGTAGGGAAAAACAGAGAGAGAATACAGAGACCGACAAAGACGGGCTCTCAGCTCCTCAGCTACACATCACTGCGGCCTCTCGAATTGGCAGCAGTCACTGCCACCGCCTCAGCCATCAATAATGGTAATGGAAGCTCCATCCGAGTATTGATTTCTTGGAATTGTAGGAAGGCGTGAAGGGTCATCCGTGCTCAACAGCTCTGCTCGTTTAGTGAAGGCGAGACGGGTCAGGATTTTAGCATGAATCACACTAACATTGCTGTATGTCTGACTTACAAGGCAATCATGATTTGAAGCAGCACTGTGCATGTCCTTTTAATGCCAGGCAATGCCCTAGAATTTATTTTTTTAGAAAAACTTGTTTTTGGGGCTGTCAGTTTAACACCTTCATTTACTACAATTAATTACTAATAATAAGGTGTTAAAAGAATCAGCACATTTAATCATGCCCTCTGACTTAAAGGCAGCGTGCTTCATCAAACCGCATTAGCAGGTGGCAAAGAACAACAACTACTGTATGAAACAGAGATACAGCGGCTATAGTAGTGTTGTTACTATAGTAGTACTATAGTACTTAATAATAAAGTTTAGCGTAATATTGTTTAAAATAAGATAAAAAATTTGAATGACACCTAAAAAAAATACTGTACAGTTAGAGAAATAATAAAATAACACTGTTCTTTAAAAGTCCTTAAGTCAAGCTCAGACAGATTGTTGACTTTATTACCGAATCCACTTTTTTGTCTATTCAGTGGTTTACTTATCTACCACAATTGATTTATTTTAATTCGGTAACTTTTCTCAGCAAATATTGATATATGCAGTTAATTGCGACTTATTTAGAACATGTGATAGATTTATAATCTCCATAACATGCAGTCAGAGTGTTGCATTGAAAAATTAAGAATAAACAGGTTCGAAATTTGAGATTCAAGAAAATTTCAAATAAGTTGCTTGGCAAAAATCTCTGCCAAGTTCATAAGAGTAAACATAGTGTTAACTGATAGTAGAAACTAAACAAAAGCATACTGAAGCCTCAAAAGAGTATCGGTTATAGGGATGAACTTTCCTTTCTCATGAAAAAAGAAAGGAAGGAACAAAACAAAACACTACTTGGGCACCCAGGGGGAATTACAAAAGTTTATGGATGGAGAGAATATCAACCAGTCTCTTTGGAGAGTTGAAATTGTAAAGTAAAATCAGGTCTGTCAGGACATATCGAGGAAAAACACACTTCTATCCTTTTCATTCTGAAATGGAGGTTATAAGTTGTAGTCACTGAAAATGCTGGAGACTATATGGAAGAGAGAGAAACTGAGCTCTTACAATCTTGCCCAGGGGCAAACTAGCTATTTATTAGCACACATGTTAAACCCCCTCTCTTCAAAGCAAACTTTCCTCCCAGCCTCCCACAGAGGGGCAAAGAGAATAATAAAGCAGAGGAAATGGCATTTCTCTGCACAAAGTGGATGTGAATGTGTTTAGTGTAACCGACTACTCTTTATGTTAGTTGAGAAAGATACAGGAAATAAAAGCAAAGGAAGACAAAAGAAGGTGGTGAGAAGGAAAAAAGAAACAAGAGAATGTGTTTGAGCATAGATCTTGGCCAGGCAGTGTCAGGCTCCTGGCCTCTCTCTTTCTCTTTCCTGCGTCCCTGGGGACGGCTCATAGCTCATACTTCCTGCTGGAGAGTTCTTGAGCAGGAATCATGGTGGAGGGGTCTGTTTTCATTGCTGGTGCTGTGCAGTAGGAGTGTGTCTGTACTTGTTTTAATGCCTCTTCCAAATTATTATGAATTTTAAATAAATCTTCTCATGAACAATACACAATGAAAGTCATTAGACAATAATACAAGTATTATGCCTAGTCAACACTAGACCCTCAGAGACCTAGAGAGAGCCAGATCAAAACCCTCTAAGACCAGATTTAAAAAATAGGGCCCATGATCCCTAGATTCTGACAAAGACAATATAATCAATGAATCATCAAAAAAAAAAAAAAATGCTGAACTCTGTACAGCTTAGGTAATGTCTGGGACTTTCCAAAAATAGGTTTTCTTTCAGTAAATGGTGCTGGAGGTTATCTTCAGAAAGTGAATGTAAACTTTAGGAGGTCTAACTAATCATTATGTGAGTTGTTCATTTTCTTTTCATTTGTATGAGGTTTGCATTTTTTGTACCCATGATATCATCAGTGCAGTGATGTTTAAAACCTCCATTATTCTAAGTTTTATTTTTAGCAATAACATTAAAAAATCAAAATTATGTAGTCAAAATGTATAAAAGTAAAAATAACAACATACAAATATTCAGTACTAGTAACAGTGCTTACTAGTAATTTGTGCCTCTCTTTAATGTGTTTTTTTTCATGGGCCCAGTGTACTGAATTTGTTAAAAGCACAATATAATTAGTGCAACTTCTTTGCAATCGTGAAGACCTTAAGAACACTGCAGACAGACTTCTGTCTTTTTTGAAACTTGAGACTGAGACCATGGGCTCAAGACCAAGTGCATACAAGGCCCCAACTTTAATATCTTTTCCTTTCAGTGATTCTACAAATGAGCATGCCTCAGAACGTCTTGACTTTAGCACGTTACGTCATGCAATCAGTCTAGGCGAACTTATTTCAGCAAGTAGGGTTTATTGTGTCATTTGTAAAGACGAGGTTGAGATGATTGGTAGATGGGCAAAACACATCGAACACAGCTACTTTCTTTCTAATGCTGGTGTACGTGTTTGTCTGTATGTGTGTTTTCCCGTGCTGACGCTAAAAGCGGCATGAGGACGGATCTGAAGGAGTGAGCGCTTGAATACTAATGAACAAACAGGAGAAGAGGCTGTTTGCTCCCGTCTACCTCTCTGCAGTGGGCTCACTCGCTCCTCTCTCTCGCTCTCTCCCTTCATCTGCACCTCTCGCTCACACAGAGGATAAACTGTGTACATGATGACATTTACACCGCAGTTGCACGCAGAGGGAGTGTGTGTGTGTGTGTGTGTGTGAGCTCTCTCATTCCTCTCCCCATCTCTGTTTTTTTCCCCCTGCTCTTCCTTCATTTTGCTCTGTCCTCATCTTCTCTCCATCTCTCCTTCTCTCATTGTGTGTGTTCAGCACAGGATGCGCACCTCAAGGGAGCACACACACAGAGGCCATTATTTATCTTTTTTGAAGGGCAAATATAAAAAGGAGTGGCTTTGCTTTACTGCCACAAATTTGACACGCTGGCTGTGGTTCCAAACACACACTTACGACTCTTACTGAACAGAAGCCATAAACTATGTGTGTGCAAGGGAAAGCAGCATCACAGCTCACATGGTTTACTGTGTAGGGTTTATGTTCCATTTACAGTGTAAAAACATGTGTGTATGAGGTGCGATGAGGGGGTGTGTGTTTTTGAGGTCGGCCGGCGGGCATCTCTCCCTTCTCTCAGAGGAATCGGGCGGTTAAGGGCAGTTAGAGGGGCTCTTGGGGAGGTTGGGGGCCCTCAAATAAGGTTAAAGAGATTCTATTGAATCTAACTCCCCCCCCCCCCCCTTTTTTTCACACACCAAGATTTGATCCCTCATAAACACACCTTTCACACCAATCACACACTTTCTCATACCTATCTCATTTACACTAGACATAAACACACACACACCCCAGCCTTAGAATAGCAAGCCACCCAGGAGGTCACTCCCCCTTGACCCAGGGTATTTAGAGAGAACCTGTGGCAGGCCCTGAGCTCAGAACAGATGCTGGGACGATCTGGATCCAAGGTGGTCCGGGGAGATTCTCAGAGCATATCAGGGGATTTTTGTATTCTGGGTGTCCAGGGAGAGCTCATTACGCTGGTTGTGCGTTCGCAGAACCTTCCTCACCTCTTGGAAATAGAGAGAGAGCTGTGATACTGGACCTCGGGGAGGTCATTACAGAAAGAGAGGCTGAGATAGAGAAAAAAAAAACAGGGTGAGAGGTGGGTATGGAGTCTTAGAAACAGAAGCAATGAAGTTTGCTGAATCGTGTCTAGGGTGGAGGTCTCGGAGTGCAATTTCGGGCATTTTTGCAGCTTTTGTTTATAGCGAAAGTGGAGAAAGGATGCACAGAAGAAAGAAACAGGATTGGCGAATGATGCCAGACAGACTCAAACCTGCATCATCCAAATGAGCATTGAAGCTCAATAGCTACATGCACCCAAATAGTAGTCAGATTGATGGCTCAGTTTTCATGTAAACACCTCAATCAATCCAATTGATCTCAACCTGAATGAAAGGGGTGATGTAGACCTGAAATAATCAGATCAATTGGGGAAAAAATCTGTCTGACTTCTCAATTGGATTTAAAAATACTGTGACACATTTCTTTTTAGATATGTAAGGTAAAAATGACAATGAGGTTTCAGAGCAACTTACAAATATTTGACCACTGGATGACCAGTCAGAATCAAGCATTTCAAACAGTACGATAGCGATAATTTAATGATAGCAAGTGATACACATATTAGCTGATTTATTTCACACAACATAAAAAAGTGCCATTTAATGAAACTGTCAACAGTTTTTAGAAGTGACACAAGGTAGAACACCAACATGATTATCATTAAGAAATGGCCAAATATCGTCTGATTTATCTGTCTGTCATTTATCAGGGTGGTGGTTTAGAGCGGTTGATACAACAAGAGCGTTTCTCTGTCATATCTGGCTATTGTTTACAGCTCACAAGGGTCTTGAGTGTCAGGGGTGGGTGGGGGGGGGGGGGGGGGGGCAGACGGTTTGGCATGCAGATGGTCCAGGCAAGAGGGGGGCATTGTGTCTGTGTGTGGGTGATGTGCAGGGAGATTTTTAGTATTTTATTGGTCTGTTCCAGAGGACCCAGCTGCTAGGTCATTCCCTGTTGGCACAATCGGAGAGGGAGAGAGATGGCGAACGAAAATACAGAGAAAGAGGGGGCATTAGTGTAGATGTCGATGTGAGCAGAGAGGATTTAAAGCACAGAGAAGAGAAGAAAAGTGAAAAATCAGAGCTAGGGTGAGAGAGAGCGAGACGGAGAGGAAAAAAGGGAGGGAAGGAGCGGGAGAGAAAGGAAAAGAGAGAGGGGAGAAAAAAAATGAGGGAGGGAAAGAGAGATAAGCAGCGAGCGAGTGAAATGTGTCCGCCGTGATCCATCAGCCCTGCAGCCACACTAATCACAGGTGGAATTCAGCGAGCTCTTTAAAACGCTGCCTCTCATTTCAAACCCTGCCCTCAGGCTCTCTGTGTGTGTTTAGAAGTGTGTCAAAATCTCTCCGCTTGCCCTATTTTGTGTCTGTTTGTGTGTATATTCCACAGCGTGTGTGTGTGTGTGTGTGTGCACGTTTTAAGAGAAAGACAGGGATCTCACGAGACGGCGCGTGTAGGTTTGTGTGTATGCCTGCATATTTCTGCATGTGTGTGCACCTGTTTGTGTGTGTAAATCCCCCAGAGACGATATCTGGCTCAAACAGCTCCAGTGATCACAGATTGTGCCGTTACTCTGTGCGTGTGTGAGCGAGCAGAAAAGAGATGGAGCACAGAGGAAAGAGGTGTGAGTGTGTGTGTGTGTGTGTGCGGGAGAGAGGGCAGAGCGTCTTTGTGTCTCTACCTATCCCATCATCCCGTTCAGCTCAGCAGAGGTGACACCAAGGTGAGCGTGAGCGCTCTCTCTCCTTCTCCATCACACCAGCACTGCCTCTTGCCCTCCCTCCCTCCTCTTCTTCACTCTCTCTCTCCCTCTCTCTCTCGCTGTGCCTCTCTGCATGGCTCAGTGGCAGATGGAGGCTGTGTCAGCAGGGAGAAATGGCCATTCACACACTCCTTACACACTCTCCCTCTCTCTTTCTCTTGCTCTATCGGGATACATTTTTTGGACAATACGGATTGCTGACAATTAACTGATACTGAAAAAGAAAAAACTTACATTGGCAGATATTGATATTATCTGTTTGTTTATCCATCTATCCGTCTCTCTACCTCCATTTATTTGTCTGTCTGTTAATCCATCCGTTTAACCGTCTGTCTATATATCTCCACCTCTATCTATCTATCTATCTATCTGTTTATTATGGGTTGAACGACTTCTGATTTTTTTTTATGGTGAAAGACTTTTTTGTGATGAAAGTCGAGTCGAAGTCGACTAGTCGCTGATGACATCATTAATGAACAAATAAGTCCGGAGCTGTGACAAACACCTTGTGCACATCTATGGCATGTGACACAATACTGCCCACATGGCTATTGCTCCTATAACAGATCATTTGTATCAGTTCTTTTGTCTTTGACTCGTTATATTTCTCACAGATTTTTGCTCATTTTAAATCAGATACAGATAAAGTAGCACAGTAAAGATTACATTCATATGAATGCATTAGTGAGAGCGGTTGCGTGTGTGAATTAATTGTACCTGACAGCATCTCTCTAATACTGAAGCTGTGGGATTTAGTTGTTAGAAATATGTGCTTGAACTTTTCAGTTTCTAAGCTATTTTACTGCGAAATCACAGAACAGTGTTTTAGTAAATACATTTCCACACTGAATGATCCGTGCGTAATGTATGTGCTACTTTCTGATGTGCTGCTGCACTGTTTCACATGTGTTACAGTGCACAGCAGCACATTATTAGAATGGCGATTAACTTGTATAATAAGCCGTTTAAAACGTGCATTCCCCTGTTCGATTTCCAGCATCCAGTAAAATAATCAAACTTGTCTTGTGGAGCGCTTTCAGAGTATGCATTTATTTGACATTTTAACTGTTAGGAAACGGAGTGTAAAGGTGGAAGTCCTTCAAAGATTTCTTATCCTGTTGCGCCCTCTATAGGATCACAGACTACTCCGTCAAACTTAAAGAGTCGATTTGTCAGTGCAACCCCTACTATCTATATATCTACATATGTCTGTCTGTCTTTCTGTCTGTCTGTCTGTAATTAATAAAATTACTTAGAGAATAAAGATAATTAATTAAATGTTGTGACAGATCAGAAATCAACCATTGGATGGATATCTGTTTAGTTCTTCTAAAACCTATAACCAAAGATTATACTGTTTGAAATGGTAAAAAATAACCTGACATCATCTGCTTTCAACGTCCAGTCAGACCAGTGCATTATATATGTGGCTAATATCAATATGTTAACCATTACATATCGGTATCTGTCTTTCTGTTGCCTGCTTATAATTAGTTGCTCCTTGTACTAGCGCTTGGCTTCATTTGGTTCAGCAAACATTAGTGGATAGATACTGTCACATCTTCTTCAGTTACGTCATTACAGTCACAGTGTATCTTGGTCTGACCTCTTTGCACAGATGTGCGAGCGTGTCGCGCAGGTCAAAGAAGGGGAAATGTGCGATCATCATTTTGTGTTAATACAGCTATTAAAACTCAAGGTGAGAGCGAGATAGAAAGGTTGGAAAGAGTGGGGGAGAGGGAGACTGAGGAGACGGCAGGAGGAACAAACGATGCACAAAGCGGGTGACAGCGCAAGCTGCTTTAATATGTATGTATTGCAGGTTGATGGTTGATTTCATTAGCAAATCTCATTGTTATGCATGAATTGTTCTCCTGCAGCAAAATGAATATTGCATTCATGCAGCCCGTAGGTTTGGACAAAAACGTTTGGATTTTTAACTCCAGCCTTAAGGAAAAAAACAAAACATGTTTTATGAGGTTTTCCCTCCGCTTCTCTCTAGATCCAATTGATGGCAATTAAAAGCATTTAGTGTGTTGTCATTCACTATAGATGAGGCCATGCGTAGAGAAAGAGGGTTTAATGTGTTTGCCCCTGGTTTTGTGTCTCTGACATGTTTAATTTTAACTAAATGCCCATCTTTGTCTATCATTGTGCGTGCGTATGTGTGTGTGCTTTGCTCTTTCAGCTGGGTGAAAGAGGTAGTGTATGGAGTATGCGTGTTTGAGATTGTGTGAAATAAGGGGCTGATGTTAGTGCGTGTGAAAATGTGTGATATTAGAGTGTGTTTTGTGTTAATGAAAAGCCTGTATAGCCAATCTCAGGTTGTATAACAGAACTTTTGAGCTGAGCTCGGTCTCTGGTGAATATAGAGGTCTGTCTGTGTGTGTCTCAGAGGTATTAATAGCCTGACCAGGCACAGGAAAAAAATACTCATGTTTTTCCATCTGTTTTCACAGGAAACAGTCAGGACGGATTATCTCTTACACACACGCACACACACACACACAAACTCTCTTTCTCTCTCTTTTTCTCTTTGAGCTAATGATCTGATGGCTATTGCAGCACATCTCTGTTTTTGTATGTGGATTATGGAATTCAATCAAATATGCACGTTACACTTTCCATTCGGATATTCCGGTTCCTCTGTCATATTCATCAGAGTGATTCAGGGAAAAATAAAATCATTTCTGGACTGATATTTTCTGCAAATCTCAGTGAAGTTGATCAAACTGATGGAGGTCTGGAGTTTGTGGATCAAAAGCACATAATGTCCACACACTCTCAGAACCACCATGTTATTTGCTTTCAGGCAAAACACACATTTTTATTTGAGAAATAGGAGAGAGCTCAGACTCTCTGCCACTCTGACTAAAGGTTAGTCACACACTCAAACAAATTCACAGGTGGGAATACAGAAAGGTGTGTGGTGATTTCACCGGGTGAAAAGCTCTGAGTAGAAAAATCCAAACAGACACCTGAACAATGTGTGCACGGGAACACACACACACACACGCACACACACACACACTCATACGCATACACACACACACACACACACACACACACAGAGTGGGCTTCAAAGTCTAAGACCACAAGTAAAATGCTTCTATTTTGAAAATGTTACTGAAATCACAGTTAATCACATATATCAATATTTAATGAGAACAATATTGATGCAGATTAATGCATTGAAAAGACATTACAAAAAGTGGCTTCAAATTCACACACACATTCTAATTGTTTGTTTTGTACTTACTGACAGACACCTTTTGCCATTGCATCACATCCTGTTGGTTTTAGGGTCTTGTGCAATGATTGACACATTTAAGATTTTGTTTTTTTAAGATTTAAAAATTGTATCATCATTATAATAACAATCAGAGTGAAAATTTACATTTTATGAGAGCAGCACTAGAGCCGATGATCACGATTTGAGAATGATCCAAAGAGCATCTTGAACTTCACTTATTTTAAATATCTAGAAATAGCCTATATCTTCATTTATAGTTATTTATAATATATATAATTTAGAGTATATATATATATATATATATATATATATATATATATATATATATATATATATATATATATTTCCAAAAAATCCTATATTTTCAGTGTGGTCTCAGACTTTTGGACTTACACAGACTCTCAATGGTCTGTTGATATCTTTTGCAGAAAAGGCGCAGATTGTGTTCAGCCATCTGCTTTTGAAAGAGCACATGCTACAGTGTCTGTCAGTGCATGTGTTTTAGAGCTGAAGGGAAAGATGGAGAGAGAGAGAGAGAGAGAGAGAGAGAGAGAGAGAGACCTGTCACATGCAGCCACATTTAACCAACCCATTAGAACAGTTTAGGAGATGTTTTTTTTTTTAAGTGATCGCCTGTTGCTTCATAGGACTCCAGCACCAGTGTGTGTGTGTGTGTGTGTGTGTGTGTGTGTGTGTGTGTGTGTGTGTGTGTATAACAGTCTGTGCCACTACTGTCTCTGTGTGAACAAATACACACATTCTCAGTTTTTCTCAGGCTCTGAGTGATTTGCAGCATTGTAGCAGTATACAGGAAGTGCAGAATTGACTTGTGGTCAATAGTGAAAGTAAATGTGTGTCTGTGTGTGTGGCAGGGGGTTGTTTTTCTGAACTTGGGGTTAAAAAAAAGAAGCCAAATCAAACATAACCATACCTTGGGGTAAGATTAAAGTGACTGATTAGTATGGTTACACTTTAGTTTGGGGGGCATTTCTTACTATTAACTACGTTTAATGCCTTTGCCTCAATAAACTCCTAATTTCTTGTTTATTAATAGTTTGTAAGTTAGTCAAGTTTAGGTATGGGGATCTAAAATATGGTCATGCAGGATAAGGTATTATGTGCTTTAAATATGTGCTTACTACTAATAAACAGCCAATAGTAATATGCATGTTAATAAGCAACTAGTTAATAGTGAGAATTGGTATATGTATAACCCGTTTTAAATATAAAAGTCATTGTTTAGGTAGATATTTACACATTTATGTGTGTGTAGCTACTTAACCATATTTTGGGGAGTAAACCTGACAAACTTCTTTTTGGTCTTCATGTGTAAAAGTTGTTAATACAGAACGTTTTCTGTTAGGGTTTTGGTAACGGTTAGGTTACAGTATTTTTAACTAGCTGTGTATAAAAACAGTAGGTGTCTTTGCAATGTCCCCATTTAGATAAGAAAAGGTGTGTGTGTAGCATTTCAAAGCCATTTTGTCAAATGTACAGAGACTAAACACTCTGTCACAATCAAAGCAGGAGACATGAATACCGTTGTAAGCTGTGTGTGTGTGTGTGTGTTTTTGTGAGATAGTCGTGTGTCATGTTCTCTGATAACGTCTTGAAAGGATCAGCACGAACAGAATGTTTAAACAGCAAGAGAATATTTACAGGTGCATCTGTAAGACACACAGCTGCAATGTGATGGAGATGTGACTGTTTGGCAGTCATGTGATTTAGGAGACCAACAGCTAATTTAACCAGCTCAGTCTATTATTTTCATTAAACTACATCAGGATGATTCAATCAAATGCATCAAACAGGTCCATCTGTGGAGAGGAGTGTGTGTGTTTTCTCTTCCCTCCCGCTGCTGTGGTTTTTTGCGAGGGTATCGGGTAATAGTATACTCTAAACTAACAGCGACCTGCGCTCTTCCCCTGATCTGATCATCTGTAATGGCAGACACACACTCACAGCTCTCAAAGATGGCCGCCTCCACGAGGATGACAGTGCGTTTGTTGTTCTCGCTCCGAGGAGATTGGAATGTCAGGATACGTGAGCCAAGCGAGAGAGAGAGAGAGAGCGCTGTGTTTTCTCTCGCTCTGTATCTCTGCAGGCTGTCTTCCTGGTTGGGAGTGAGGCGTGAAGGATGTGTGCTGCCCCTCCCCTCATCTTCCTCCCGCCCCGCACTCGTCTGATTGGCTAAAGGGACAGAAATGGAAACATTATTCGATTCCGTCTCCTCAGAGGTCAGCGACCTCTCTGAACGCTGTAAAGACTGAGCTCAGCATTTGGCTGTGGAACAGCTCAATGTTAATGAATGTTTAAAGAATAGCTAAAGAGCTCAGAGAGAGAGAGAGAGCTAGAGGGAGACAACAGAGTCCATGTTAAGTAAAGTGCAAAGAACCCTGGCTGTGTACGGAATGGAACGCAACCCTGCTGCTTACTAGATAATGCACAGCATACACTGTGTACTGTCTAAGAACATTAAAAAAAAAAAAAAAAAAACGTATTATTGTAATAGTTATGTGAATTTCAGTTTTTCCTGATAAAAAAAAAATAAAATAAAATTAAGCTCCAGCTTTGCTGTGCTTTTGTGTAAGGCTACACAATTTGCAAAGTAAATAATAGTTGCTACATAAAAATACTAAACAAAGACATTGAGCAGATTGCATTGTAGGAAACAATACTCATTGTGCTTTCCTGTATATTAAAGATTTTGCCACGTCCTGCAGAACTAGTCATGCTGTTCTGAACACGTCGATGTATCCTGTGAGCTTTGCGGGAGTCATGTTTAGTAACAGCTGATTGGAAAAGTACATTGCCTGGTTTAACCCCAGACAAGATGTTGCATGTGTTACATCTTCTAAAAGCAGAATAGAAACAAGCTTAATCCCTGGCACATTACACAGGAGTCCTGCTCTGTGGCTGTTTTACCCTTCAGCAAGGATCTTAACCCCAGGTTTCTCCAGTGGGACTGTGGCTGTAATTAGTGTTCTGTAAGTCACTTTGGATAAAATAAGTCTGCTAAATACAACAATATGGTATTTTATGCTTGCCCTTCAGGTTTGCTCCCATACCTCATTGGGGTGAGGTGGAGTAAAGGTTAAAGATCTGGGCTAGTAATCGAAAGGTCATAGGTTTGAACTCCTCAAGATGCGATCCATGAGTTCTTTCCAGTGTAGCACTGGCGCTTAACCTCAGGTTTCTCCAGCGGGACTGTCCTTGTAATATGAGTCACATCAACATTACCAACTCTGCACTCTTTTAAGATTCTTTATTGACATCTGTGGTTTAATGCAGAACCTATAACCTCCATGGAACCTTTCCACAAAACGTTCTTTACAGTAGAAAAAGGCAGTTTAGATTTTTTAAATGTTCTTCACACTAAGAAAAGTTGTTGTTAAGGAACAGTTCTTTGGTGAACCAAAAATGGATTTTCTGTGGCATCACTTGGAAACCCTTCTTTTGGAACATTATTTTTCAGAATGTATGGGGTGGTGCCAAAATCAAAGAAAAATGATGAGCCGTTTTCCATATAAATAGCAAGATGTGTCATTTGTCTAGCATTTTGTCATCCGCTGAGCATGTCTTTAAGCTATCGGAAAATAAAACGATAATAGTCTAAATAAAGAGTTTCACTTATGTTCTCACGTCATTTTTATTGTGTGTGACAATCAGAAATATTTACCCATTCATAATTCTTTGTTGTGAACTAGATTGACTCACATGGTGAACTAATCAAACGTCAATCAGTCAGTCAACAGATCCTCGTTCACAAAAGAAACGACCCAGTTCATTCAGTCTCGATCAGTGCTGCTCCGAGACAGAATCAAAACAGTGAAGTGGGCATATTTGTTTAGTAGCTTGAACCAATAAAATGTGCCTTCTAGACATGTGCCGGTATTCGGTAATATCACAGTAATGAATATGCATGATATTGTTATCGTGGGCCCTTCTAAATACCGTGAATAATTATACATTACAAATGTATAATGCACAACACCGCTGTATGCTTCTTGAAAGATGCATGTGTGCTCTGATGTAAACAATCACGCATTAGAAGCACATGAAAAAACATGTGAGAGACGCGCTGAATGAAAGCACATTCGCTAAATTGCAGAAAATGCAGCCGTTACTCTGGAAACCCCGTAAATAAAGCAGCTGCACTACTCTCTAAAACATATTAAAATAGATTTAATAGCCATTCAGATTTGTGGATTTGCTATGGTGATCTTCACAGCGCCAAATACTTCAATATTTAGACTTAATAGGCTATTTATTTTCAAACTTTTTTTTTTACATTTTAATCTGAACTACAACATTGTTTGAAAATGTTTTGATTCTCTATTTATCGTTCACACACTAGATTAGGGCTTCATTAGTGAACATTAGTTAATTCAATAGTTAACATAAACTGCCAATGAAAAATTCTTATGAATATTCATTCATCTTAGGTATTCCAATATGTAATAATACGTCGTTTAAATTGAAAGTTGCGAGTTAACGTTTTTTTTTTAAACAAAGGTTAGTAACTTCTGTAGCAAATGTAGCTATTGCTCATTATGAATGTTAATGCATTAACTAAGGTTAACTAATGAGGTCATATGACAATGTGTCATATTCTGAGCATATAGGAAAGCAGTTCTCAATATGGCTGGCCGTTTTTTTTTTAAAAAATTTTATAAAAATATGGCCAGGGTTTAGAGCTCCTTATAGTCACCTCACATCACCAAGGATTGATTGTGAGCAGGATTTGTTTGGGGCAGGATTTGGTTCAGATTGGATTCATTCATTTGGAAACAGATAAAACAGGCCTATAGTAAGTGCTTGTGGTGCAGTCCACAGCAGAAACTTCTGCTATTCCTCAAACTGAATTCTAAGTGTCTTGCTATCTCACAGAGAGGAGCTTATCAAAACTGTGTAGATGGACACAATGTATGAACACTGTGTGTGTGTGTGTTTAAAGAGTGTGTGAGCATTTTAGCTATTGGTTGTTTCCATTGTCACACACAGCTGCTTCAAGGTTTATTCTCTCATTTACTCTCTCTCTCAAGCTTGAATTGGGTTCAGCGTCCACATCTGTGTGTGGCAGCTGTGAGGGACCTTGATTGGATGAAATGATCAGATGAGAGGGGGAGGACAGGGTAAGAGAATATAGAAGGAGGGATGTGGAGTAATCAGAGGGAACTCTGTCCGTTTCTTTTGATTTGTCTGTCTCTCCCTTCAGATGAAGCTCAGTGTAAAATAATTTTTTGATTATACTGACCTCAGCCTGATTTCCCCCACTGGTTTATATTTGGCTCTGAAGGCCATTTAAGTTATTTTTCAAAAGAGAGAAACATTGTCAGAGCCATGGCCTGGCAGTTAGCACACACAGACATTTATCGGCTTGCATTTTCTGGATTTGTTGCACCTTTAGAGGCCATTTACACATTTTCAACAGCAAAATTCATAATGTGAACAGTGGAATAAAAAAAAATCAAATTAGTCAAATTAGATTTTTCTGTGGTCAAATTTGTCCATCTACTGCATGGAATACATGCTCTGTGTAAATAGCCTTTTATTCACCTTAGGTATATCAGAAGTATCAGTACTTCTGTATTTTGTCCCAGGCCATGCGATGAGGGGCTTAAAGGGCCAGGAAACAGGAGGCTGACCCTTGATAGCTTTTCAATGTATGTTAGTGACGGCTATAACAGATAAACTCAATAAACTTGACAAAACTATATTAACAAGCAAAAGAGTGGCTGAGTCTGATTTGACGGATGCGTGTAGGTTAAAGGTTACCAGTTAAAGTGTCACTCCCTCTGTTGGTTGTTTTGTAACGAAATAAACTCGATAAACTTCACAACCGAGTCACACAGTCCGCTGTTTGAGCAAGAGTTCCCTGAGGACAGTCTCTCTCCCAAGAGATAGATAGACGGTCGGATTTCCGCTCGAGTTTGTTCAGATGCAGACCTTCACTTGTTAACTCTCTCGTATTTGAGCAGAAACAGCTTTCATGTCATCCCGCGCAGTGGTTTTTAGTTCTCGCAGGAGAACGTGGTGGATGCGGGCAGTGTGTTGAGCGGCCTAGATTTAGCGTGTTTGTGTGTTTACCTCGTCTGTGTGTGTTGTCTTACCTCTCCGTGTTATTGTCGGGGGCTGTGAGTCACTGGATGTTAATCATTTCCCACACGGGCAAAGTACACACACACACACACACACACACACACACACACACAATCACAAACACACACGCTCACATGAGCAAACTGGCAGGATCAGCCGTGATTACTCCCTGCTACACAGGGCTAGTTTTATTAAGAGCGTGTTTACAGCCTGACTTTTAGTCATTAGTCTCTGCCTGTAAACACTTCAAAATCTCATAAACAAACAAAGAGTGATTGAACGGCCGTAAATTGTGTTAAAGTAGAAAATCTTTTTTGGAGGAAGATTTGTAATCGGTCCAGGCTTATTTTTAGCTACCATTAAACCAATGAAACAGCGTAATGCTAATGCTACGATGTTAACATTTGCTTAACAAACATGTATAGGCAAAGAGCAGGTGCCAATGAACCGGCGAGGGGCGCCTGAAGATCTCTCTCCTCCACGGCCCTCTGAGGGTTTCACACCGGAGGAGCTCCTGGTAATTAAAAGACAATTTTGTGAAATTGATTAGATTATGCTAATCAGGGAAGATAATATCTAGAGAAGACTGCGAGTGTGTTAGTGTGTGTATGAGTGGGTGGATAAGAGTGTGTGTGTGGATTGAGTGATTATGAAGAGATGGCAGTCCGGTCGCCATTTCAAATCCCTGAGTCCACACTTGTGTGTGTGTATGTGTGTGTGTCTGGAGATCATGCTCACGCCGCCATTTCACATCTCCGCTCGGCTGTCTCTGCCGCTCCTGAAATGTCAGAGCGATGTTCCCTGGACTAGGCGTGAGGATATGACAGATGGCTGCTCACCTGCTGCGTGTGTGTCCGCATGCTGGGTGCTTTCAACTGATCCGGTGCTTTTAATGCATTCCATCACTGATAGATAGATAATCTGTGTCTTGAATAAAAAATAAACTGAATCGGTGTCCAGGACAAATTGTTTGAGATGAGGCAGGTAATTTTTACAGACTGACAATGGAATGGCCAATCATATTCAAGCTCCCCAAGTTGACTGTCAGTGACCTTTGACCTACTGGATTCGGAAAAGGAACAGGCATTTTTCAAAGCAGCAGTCTTGATCAAAAAGTATTCATAGTTTTAGAGTTATGTATAAGTAAACAAAAAAAATAAATAAGCAAAATTTATCTCATTAGATGCACCATGGGTGTCTTTATTACTTCACACACACACACACACACAGATTATGACTCATGCATGTTATCATAATGGCCTTGTCTATATTTGGCTGGCAAAGCCACATAAACTTCACATAATTGGCTTTCTGTTGGGAAGGAACGAGCCGTGCGGAAGGCACTCGGAGAGAATGCATGAAGCTAAATGAAGACTATCTCTTTAAACGAATGCCTAATTATGCCATTACGTTAACTAAAGAAAGAAGCTCTATTCTAAAAAGAACAGCAAAAAACAAAGACAGCATTTTAGGTGGAGAGAGCGGTGGATGGAAAAGTCAGAGAGAGTGAGAAAGATGGTGCCTTCAGGCTTTATTTAGCTGGGACAACAGAACATGAGCTCATTACACACAAATACACTGCAGCTACTACACCTCCAGTGCCCAACTACACATTTAATATGATCTCTCTGTCTAGGCTTTTAGACCCTCTCCTTTAGTGTGATCTCTCCATCCAGATCAGCACATCTCCGATGGAGCTTTGCAGTAACTGATCACCGTAGCTCAGTTTTAAAACCTTTTCAGCCTTGCTATCTAATGTCTAAATGCGCAGCTGCATTCTAACCTAAATGGAACACCATAAGTGGCTGATTTGGACAAGTCTGTTCTCTTGGCTACTTTACACTCTCAGGGAAAGTGTGTAAAAATTTTACCTTAAGGGCATTGCAGCTTGTCACGTAGTCAGTACCGTCTAAAGAACATCTTTGTACCATATTGTACCATATTGTCCCAGTTCATCATCATTAATACATATGCATATTTTAGGCGTAAATAAGGTACAAATTTGTCCATTTAAGTGTACTGCATCAGCTATAAGCTGCTGTACCACAAAAGATACATTTTGCCAGTGTAAATGGATAGTGCACCTCGGCACACAAATACAGCTAATATCTTCTGGAATAGGGTAAGACTGAAATCTCCGAAACTATTTGTCAAATTACTAATCAGTAATAAAATCATTTAACTGAATCACAAATTAAAATTCTCCAGTTCCAAAAGCTTAATTAATTAAAAGAACTGTATGTGTTTCAGACTAGTCATACTAGTTAATGCACATGCACAGTCTGTATGCTTGTATGTCTGGATTGTATTTATAACACATCTTGGAATACTTCTAGAACATATACTTTTTAACAGTTCTTTATAATATGCACTACGAACAAATTAGTATTTAGTGTTCAATTCAAGTTTTCAATTGAAGCGTTTAGTGTTAACAGGGTGCTAAGCACATATAAACACTGGGTAAAAAGTAATGAAATGATTATCTATAATCAAAATTTCTGTTGACTTATCTGCCATCTTTTTAGTGAGCTTGTCAGAATTCATCAGATACACACTTCGGTATCTCTGCGGATATAGTAGGTTATCAGGTTAGGGTTTCCTTTTCACTTTCTTTCTTTTGAATACTATGTATTTAAAAATACTACTAATTTCACATAGCATTTTTCACCTACTATATGGAAGTAGACATATTTGCACGCAAGTCTGTCAAGGATGCACCTTTGATGCCTTAACATTCTGTCTAGGTAGGCAGCTTACTAGGGTTTGGAACAAAGCCTGTGTTTGTGTGTGTGTGTCAGTGTTTAGGATTGAAGGATTTGGGCCAGTCCAGTCTGCTTTACCCCAGCTCACTCCTACTGTCCCACTCAAACACCCTACCCACAGAAAAATCAAGCAAGGAGCTATTCTCATCTTCTGCCGCTACGTTGTCCTTTCCGCCCCTTCTTGCTCCTCTTTCCACTTTCTTTCCTGTCAGCTTCTCTTTCTTTCTCTGGAGAGAGGCTGATGCAAACGGGTGGGTTGTGGTGTAATCCGGGGCCTGGGAAGGTCTGCGGATCAAAATCCATGTTCCATATCCTCCGCGTGTCCCTCGGCCTTGACGCCCCCCCGACCCGCCTGCTCGCCTGCAGTCCTTGACGATGCCATCATACCCTCATAAATTCCGACTGCATCCTCCCTGACCCCGCGGCTGACTCCTCCCACATGCTGAATGATTGACAGCTCGTGCACACTGATTCCATTTAGTCCTCTCAGATTACTCGCACGTTCGCCTTGTGTGTACACGTTTTGTAAATGCATTTGGGATTCCTCACAGTTTCCACGGCTTAGCCCACCTTTGTTTTAAAGATCAGGCACAGTAACGGCATAAATCCAATGCCTGACTGTCGCCAGAGCTCTTGGTAATCATAATCGCATTGAAATATTGTTGCCGTTGTCGCCATGTGTTCATCCTGGCACTTGGAGAATTCTCTGGAAGGCTGCCGGTACAGTCGAACAGGCCCAGACCCAGAGATGGGCGGCAGGGAGCGTGTTTGGGTGCGCAGATGTGGGCCGTTTTTTAGACTGGTCTGTCTGAGGAGGTCACAGCTGAATAAAGGGATCATATGACAGGGGTGTGATGCACAGAGCGGAGGAGGAAACTTCAGTGTGCGTTTTAAGCTAAAATTAGGCAGATGGTTAGACAGCTCTGGATTAAGTCTGGAGGCCGGAGAGAGAGAAAGAGAGAGACAGGGTGTGAAAGAGAGAATGACAATATTTAAAACAAAAATTGCTCAAGCAGCCATAGTTCTTGTTTAATTTGCAACTTTGTCTGCCTGTCTCTGGGACTATATTTCTCACTACACTCACTACGCATACACACACTGGAATAACACAAATGACTTGAGTAAATTGAACTTGACTGGTATTCAATTACATGAAGTGTCACTGTTTGTTTGTGTGTGTGTTTTGATTTATAGACCGGGGGTTGTACTGAAAGAGTCCAGGTTCACCTCTAGTTGAAGCTTTGAGCCTGTGTTAACTAGTCAGGGCCACATGACCTCAGTGTCAGTTGTTTTATATGGTGACAGCAGGAAAATTCCCGTCTGCAAACTTTGTCCCCGTGTTTTTGTGTTTTTATCTTTGTATGGTTACCTGTCCAAAGGTCTGGGACCATACTGAAAATCGAGAAGAAAATAAAAATTCCCTTGCAAACAAAAACTGTAGAGAACTGCTCCGAGATCCCTAACATAAACAAATAATTTCATGCGAAGAAACATTTTTTTAGCATTTTCTGCATTTAACTGTACAACACAAATATGCAAGCTTTCATGGTTCACCTTTCTAACGTTTCTGGATGACTATTGGACTAGTAAAGTCCCACTATTTTGCTCTGTTTTTCATTAATCAATTTTCTCTATTTATAGTGCATATTTTATTTTGTTAATAATACAAAAAAAAAAAAACTTTTTACTATCTAGTATTCTAGATCCCCTTCATGGGCCCACAGCAAACTTTAAGGGGCCTGCAGAACGACTTAAATTCTAAATATAATATTAGTAGTAGTAGTTTCAGTATTAATATTATTATTTGTTTTATATTAAAACTTAGTCAAACTTAATTAAAATACAAAAATAAATACTATAAAATGAACTAATATTGTGACCCTCCCAGCCTGTTAACAAGATATAGTTAATTATATTCTGTCTTAGATAAACTTGATGCTAGGAGATGAGATTTGAATTGCTCACATCACTCAATGTTTAGAAAGGTTTTTTTTACTTGCTTTTGGCACTTTGTGTTTGTTAATGTAAGACCCTGAGTGTGTGTATAGTTTGCAAGGGCTGGAAACGTTTGGTGTAGTAGGACTGGCGTCTCAGTGCAGCACCTCATACTCTCTCTCTCCTCTGTCTTTCTCTCTCTTTAGCTGAAAATGAATCTCTAATTTCACAGTTATCATCATAACCCCACAATGAATAATGCAAAGTTATTCAAAGAACCAATCTATAACTTATTAATTGCTGCCTTTTCTCATTCAGTCTTCTCTCATCCCACGCTCTCTCTCTTTTTACTCCTCTCTCTCTTCTTTTGCACACTTTTATTTGAGATGCCACTTCCATCACCCATTCCATGTAGAAATATGATGACTCTTGTGTTATAGCACTGACACGCTGATTTTACTCCCTTTTGAATGTTTAAATCATCCCTAAAGCTAGACACAGTCACACACACACACACACACACACACAACAGTCTACTGGGAGAGTGGTGTGGAACTACACGCCTGTCTCGCCAATCGTGGCTGTTTTCTTAGCTGATGGTTGTTTTGCAGTAATCAATAGAAGATATTTCTTCTCTGTCCGATCTGAAACAGGAGATGGATTTTCTCATCAGGTTTATGCTTTTGTCAATGTAAACACACACACACACACATACACATGTACAAACACAGGACACGAGGGGAGGGCAGAATGTGTGTTCCTCTTTTGCGGAGCTGTAAATCATGTTTATGATGGTAATCCAGGTATAGATCAGTGTGTTGATGGAGAGAAGAATTGAAGTGATGAAGCTGTACGTGGTGTAATTATGTTTCTGTCTGTTTGTGTGCGTATGCGTGCTATAATGTGAACGCAGATACATATATGAATGCGTTTTTGTGTGTGAAGACTCTTTGGATGGAACATGTGTAACTTGCTGTGTGTCCATGAATGTGTTTGTGTGGATGTTAATGGAGATGATACAGGGACATTGAGCATGTCACACACACACAGCTCTCTCTGTAATGGAGTGTCTAAATATATCCGGTTTTTGCCAGATCCGCTGCCTCCGGAGTGAATAAGAAATGGGCTTTAGGAAAGGACAGAATATCTCTCTCACTCACACACACATTCACACTCTTTCTTGTCTTTCCTCTATAACTCTGTGTCGTCGGCATATCTCAGCTCACTTGCAGTGTGTGACAAACCTAGATCAGTAGTTTTTGTGAAAACTAGAACGATCTAGTTTTGTTGGATCGCTTGTTTGTAGATGGGAGGGAAGACACCTGCGCACACATTTATATTACAGCACAAACATATACACACACACATTGAACGTGCTTTGGCAAGCTAAACATCTAATGATCCTCAGTGGTCCCATTGGGATCTTGCAGAGGTCAAAGAATGCCGCTGACTCCTGTGAGACTCTTTATGCTCCTCTGAACTGACCAATCAGCATGTACGTCTCATTGGTGGTCAGCCAGCTGATTATCTGTGCGTCAGACTCATGTTTTGTAACAAGAGGTCATGCAGTCATGTAGACAGGAGTGGAGCTCATAAATTAACATTGATCTTTTAGTTCATCGCAGACTGTAAATACTTTTTTTGTGTGGTTCTTAAACTTTGAAGATTGTCAAATGACTTGGTATGGAGAGAACAGGAAATGATGGGGTGAAGAAGGGCAGATGTCATAGCCGGCTTTTTCAGTGCATCCATGCAAGTGAGAAAGCGATCATGTACAAGCTCCAGAAATGTGATAAAGCTTGTATCAAGTAGCTGCAAGAGGAAATCAATTGCCTGAAACATTTATTTACACACAAGTTTAAATGGACATATTTTCTCAAAGCGTTTGCATAGATTATTCTAAAAATACAAAATATATTATAAAATAAATGTATACATTTATTAGAAAAGTATACATTTATTTTCAAAATTTTACTTGTATATTGATAAGATAATGTATATAATTTTTTATAAAAATATAATTGATAAATAGTACAAAAATTTAAATTTAAAGTTTATATATATTTTTAAACCTTGCATATTAATATTAGTAGTAGCAGTATTAGTATATGTGCAGCATATTTTATATATATATATATATATATATATATATATATATATATATATATATATATATATATATATATATATATATATATATATATGTATATATGTATCATTGTAAATTGTATTTATTTTAGTTTAATTAATTTAATTAAAATAAAATGTATATAATGATTTCTAAATTCAAATTTTCGGAATTACATTTGGTTAATTATATATTTCAAAGCTTTTGTTTACATAGCTGACATAGTAGAAGTGGCATAGAAGTAAACTGAATTCAAACTTTAATCATTCCATCGAGTACCACAGTTCAATGTGACAGCCCATATGTTCCACAACAAAACAGAACCTGTTTATTTGATAGATTTATTAATTCTTAAACTCATAAATATATTGTCTTCAAGGCAGAGGTCAGTGCTGTTATAATAGTTCAGTGTGTGTGTTTGGGATTTTTTTTTTAGATAGATTGTGTATGTGTGAATGGATCCGTCCCTGGCTTAGGGCTAAATGTAGCTGCTTTATATGCACTACAACAACCACAAGTGTGGGAGTGACCAGCAGTTGTGTTTTGTGTGTGTGTATTGTCAGCACCAGCCGGCCTAAAGGAATGTGTGTGATGCTTTCCAGTTGACTTTAATAAGACTGAGAGATCATGAGATCAGAACAAAGCATCCACCATTTCACTGCATGACCACTATGCTTATGAAGATGAGTTAATTTTTCCTTTAACATATGCTTTTTTAAATTTTAGGTGTGTGTGTGTACGTGTGTGTGTGTGTGTGTGTGTGTGTGTGGACAACAGGTCTCATTTTGCATTGTTTGGGCAGATGATCAGCTCGTATATCTGCTGATCTGTGTTGCTGTGGAAGCGGATCTGGTAACTCCTCATTGGACCACAGAACAGCTCACGGATGAAAGGCCGAAGTATCCCAGCATGCAGCTTTCCACCATCTGTCACGGGCCCTTTGTTTGGGTGTGGGTTGAGCTGCTGGTCTCTGGTTACTCACAACACGCAAAGACACACACACACATATACAAATATTACAGCTTCGAATCACCTTCTCATCCTTTGAATTTCAACTCTCTTATACTGTGTAGCACAAGAGTGATGTTTGTTACGGTGGAAAGGCCAGTGATCAGTGGCATCTGTCTCCTTGCGTTAGGATAAACCGGAGGGTTTGGCTCACGAGCAGAGTTGTAGAATTTCCCATTTTGCTCGAACGGACACAGATGCACGGAGCTGTGGAGAAACTTGCAGCTTTTAGCACTTGGAAATCAATTTTATCAGTCTGACCCTGCCGTCCTGCTTTGCTTAAAAACCTCTAGATTATTAATTGATTTGGCAGGACACACACACACATAAAATCTAATACCCTCTCAATCACAAATGAGACGGCAGAAGAAAGAAAGGTGAATCCCACACCTCTTTGTACAGGCCACCGCCCACGTATCATCCGCCCTCCCCTCCTTGATTTAGAGACTGGTGTCTTAAACACGACGCCACACGTTCTCTCTTTCTCTCTCTGTGCATCCTGGGACTTTGACGGTGGTGTGACTGCCAGTGTCACCAAGCAACCGTGTCTTGCAACAGGCGAAGCCATCTCACGCTTCAGGAAAGCTGCTCCAGCCAATGGCGAAGCAGCGCTGCGACCAATCAATGAGTCATAAGGGCCGGGGGAGGTGGATGCATTTGGACACTCGTTAACCACAATCTCAAGCACTTGTGAAAATGGCATGCGTTCCACGTGCTGTGTACTTACTGGTTGTAGGAATGAGCATTTATGCTGCTGCATCTGGGAATTAGCAGCGATATGAGGTCAAAGGTCACTGTCCCCCTGCCGCAGGTCAACGGGAAGGTGACAGGCCTGTGCTGAGCGTGCTCTGGTTGAGGAAAAGAGAGTCTTTGTGTCGGTGTGGTTTCTGGCGCGCTCTGATTAGCACTGATCCATGCTGACGACTCTGTTGGCAGATTAGCGTGGCTAGCATTGGCCATCTGTTACCACGGGCCATAACAAGTGAGAAGCGTGGGTCATGTGCGTGTTTGGAGATAGATACGAGGCATTGTGAGTAACACACACACACACACACACACATAGAAACTTATATCACACACACAGTCTCCCAAACACCGCGACCTCAGCAGTATATTTCATTGCCTCGGGAGTGTATGATTGATTTTCAGGTTAAATTAAATAACACACAGCTTTATCTAGTGTCTCTCTCTGGAAGCACGTTCATGGGAATCGAGTTTGCATTTCTCTCGGCCGCCTCGAGAACCGAAGGTGTCGTCCATATTGCACGGTCTAAACGTATCCCGCAAAGCACCCGGATCGTGATTAGCATATGATTCACTCATTCGCAGGATCCGGGACCTGCTGTTTTTTCCAACAATCTCATTGGCCGCATGCACCAAGTCAAATTAATTACGCAGCTCACGGAGATTATGATGCCTGCCTTCCAGTGCCACAGTGGAAGATGGCTAATTAGCTATAAAATCAGACTAATTCTGATGCTAAAGCTGTTTTAATTTCTGATAATTAAGTCAGGATTGGATCCTTAAATACCCTGGCATGCCATTATTGCAGTAATCATGGTTGTTGTTATGAATTATTTTGAGACCCTCGGCTGTCAACGTTGATGTTTAAGGTAATCACACTAAGTGAATAGCTGTAGAGAGGTAGATGATATACCCCATATACAGTACCATTCAAAAGTTTGAGGTCTGTAGGAATTTTTTTAAATAAATGTATGCATTTATTCAGCAAGGATATGCTGAATTGATCAAAAGTGAGAGTAAAGACATTTATAATGCTACAAAAGATTGATATTTTTTTTTAAATGGCTGTTTTATACAAATTCTTTATTGATCAAAGAATCCTGAAAAAAATGTGTCATGGTTTCCATAAAGATATTAAATATCACAACTGTTTTCAACAATGAAAATAATAAGAACTGCTTCAGCAGGAAATCAGCATATTAGAATATTTCTGAAGAATCATGAGATGCTGAAGACTGAAGAAATGTCTGCTCAAAATTCAACTTTGCATCACAAGATTAAATTCCATTTTTTTAATTATTATAAATAAATAATAACATTATTTAATTAAAATTATATATGATTTTTTTTTTTTTGAGATTGCAGTGATGTTATTGCACTATATTATTGTTTTACTGTATATTTGATAAAATAAATGCTGCCTTTATTAGCATAGGAGACTTTAACATTCCAAACTTTTAAACTATAGCATGCATAATCTGTAAATGTAACATTATTTGATTTAGACATATTTCACTCTCTTGAATGATACGATTTACTTTAAACATTTAATTCAAAATGTATTTATGTTTTATATCTTATGTGTGAGACATGGTTGTGCATTTTAGAAAACCCTCCCCTTAGTCTTTTACTCATTTTCTGCATGTGTTTCTGTTTGACTCGCAGTATCTCTTTTCACGTTTTTATTACTGTGTCTGTGTTAGAATATGTTATCTAATTGAATGTTCATTTGTGATTTACTTCTCAGCAATTTCACCAAGATGGATCCAAGCACTTTGTATAATTCAATCATTGTTTTCCACTGAGCGGTGTTTGGGTGGTTATTTACGGCTGAATTTCAAGCTAGCATTCATTTAGAGTAACCTGCCATGAACTTGAATTGGCAGGGTCATGACCTGGGGACCTTTGACCTATGAGTGAGGGGAAAATGGTTAGAAAGAGGAGATAGAGGGATGATCCAAAACACAAGGAAGAGAAGGACAGGTGGAGCGAAAGAAGGGGGATAAAAATCCGCAGTAGCAGATTGTGGCCTCTGCTGCTGTTTACGCCAATATTCAGACACTTTCGTTATGTGTGTGTGTGTGTGTGTGTGTGTTAGTTTCGGCATTGCTCTCGGACGAAGGTTGTTAGTTAATATTCCGTGGACGCTTCCATCTCTGAGATCTAATCGGTGTGTGTATGCATGTGTGTGTGTGTGTAGCAGAGACATACAAGAAGGAGAACCACTCAGGGGACAGGCCACGAGTGTTTTTATATAATGACAGCCATGTTTGTTACACTGTGGCGCTCTTTGCCGCTCCCCCCATCGAAATCTCCTCATGACATTAGCATCCTTGCAGACATGCAACCAAGAGCTCAAGATTTCCAAACACATAAAACGTTTATATTGTCTTCAGCAGTCAGGTATTTTCAGGTTGAATCACTGTTAACGGCTGCAAATAGTATTTTAATGCGTTTAAAGTATGTGCAGATATGGTATGTTTTGAGGAGGCAAAAATAAATCTGAGAAGGCTTGTGGGGTTTGCTGTGTGTGTGTGTGTGTGTGTATATATGTGTATATATATGTATATATATATATATATATATATATATATATATATATATATATATATATATATATATATATATATGTGTATATATATATATATATATATATATATATATATACATATATATATATACACACACACACACACACACACACACATATATATATATATATATATATATATATATATATATATATATATATATATATATATATATATATTGGCTTCGTATGACTGTCTTTAACATGCCTCTCTCCAAACTGTGAAATCTCCACAGAAACAGTTAAAGGCATAATTTGCCTGTTAAGCACATCATGTGTGAGAACGCTTGTTTTACGCTGTGTAAAAATGGCTGTGAATAGTCTTGTAAATCAGTACACTGCTCACTTTGTGTGTGTGTGCGTGAAAGTGTGTGAGCCCGTGTCAGTCTCTTCTATCCTATTGAAGGGGGTCTCGACAGTGAATGAATGGTTAACTTGACAAGCCGAACAAACCCTCTGCCCAAACGGGACGTTAATGTGTGGTCCTGTAGAAATATGCTAGTGGGGTTGGTTCGTCTTGCGAGCAGATGTGTGTGTGTGTGTGTGTGTGAAGGAGACTGACTGGTGTTAAATAGAAATATTGTTCATGGCAAGTGAAATGTGAAAGGAAGAGTGGCAGGCCGTGTGTGCGTGCAAGAGCTCGCTCTAATTATCGATTGGATTGTGCTTGACAGATATGGAGTCTGGAGAACGGCTGGCCTCGCCTTCCACCGCCCCGGCCTCCGTCCACACCGCCACCTCTGCGTCAACATCTTCCTCCTCTTCCTCTTCCTCATCCACAGCAGCCTCCAATGCCAAGAGCAGCCTGAACCACGGAGCCACGGCCTTGCTCGGCACATGCGGTAAGAACTCGTGCGCGCGCACACACACACGCTCTTTCATTCCCTGACGCAAGGGTTGCTTATTGTTACAGTGTGAAAAGTGCTCAGTCAAAACTCACGCACAATCACACGCCAGCACATTTCCACACACACACACACCGCAGAGTGTCGCACAGGCACGCTTTGAGCCCGTCTCCAAGTTTAGACTGCGTGGTTGGCGGCAGATTGGAGACTGATGCCGTCAGGGACCTCTCTTCCTGTCTGATGAAGCATCTTTTTTTTTTTCCTCTGAGTGACATGTGATAAAGCGCAAATCTTCTCTGCTGATTGAGTCTTGTCTGATAAGCCACAAGTGTTCACTTTCTCAGATTCTGTTCTGTTAAAGGGATAGTTCTGCCAAAAAAGAAAGTTCTGTCACCATTTACTGTTCCTCATTTCGTTCCAAACTTAAAAAAAAAAAAATTTCTGGGGGAACACAAAAGGAGATTTTTACAGAGACTCCAGATTGATTTTTTTTATAATTAGTACTGGGGCTGTCAAGAGCCAAACAATAAATAAATAAAAGCATAAAAGCCCCATAAAGGTAGTAGGTACTTGTGTCTCTGTATTTGCTTGGTGTGTGATCTCAAGCAAGTACAGTTGAGCTGACATTCACCATATGTGTTTTCACCCAAATTTAAAGGGATGGACAAAAATGATGAGAAAATATAAAAAATATTGTCAGAAGATGAACTAAAGCCTAATGGGTTTTGATTGACATTAGAGCGAGTAAAGGACAGAATTTAATTGTTTAGTGCGCTATCCCTTTAAGTCATTTAAAGCCATACAATAGCTTTATGTAAACAAGATGTGTGTTGATTTGACATCAGTGATATATTTGATGTAATTATGTAATCATATTTAAATGTGATGTAATCATGAATAAGATCTAAAAGTTATAGCGGTGGAGAAGATTTGCAGCAGTTAATGACTTTTCTTGCATTAAGTTAGCACTAAAGCTGCATGAACATTCTTCAGAACTTTTCCTTTTCCGTTCCAGAGTGGAATGAAAGTCATACAGATTTTGGAAAAACAGTGCGAGTAAATGAGGACAGAATTTAAATTTTTGCATGAACTACAAAGTTAGTGTTACACATAAGCGTCACTGCAAATTGCGGAACAACATTTCCTAGAAACAAAGTGATAGGCTACTACTTTTACTATAATTTTGCCTTTCATTAGAGTTTTAGCAAGCTAGCAGCACTGCCATGTTACATTTTATTCCAGACATTATTTAAGAAATTGAGTCACATATCTGGTGTCTGTTTTGAATCAGAACTAGAAATGGCTAATTTGTAAATGAATCGCTCTTTTCAATGAATCGTTGAACAGCTTAACAAAATCAATTCACAATTCAGTGACAATTGCATTGTTCAGCTCACTCACCCACTGAAAGGTTTCTAACTAAATAAATCAGTAATAGGATACAAAAAAACAACAAAAGTGCTGATGTAAAATTAAATGTTTACCCAAAATCAGTTAAAACCCTCTTTTTGGGGGTTACTTGTGGAGCTTGAAACCTTTGCGTTTCCCAAAAGAAAGAAATCACAGGTTGGAAATTATATTAGGATAGGTAAATAAAGGATGACAGAATTTTCATTTTTGGATGAACTTGTATATTAATCGCTTATCCAGCTGTCCATAGTCTTTCTATCTGATAAAGCATCTCTTCTCTCTCTTGTGTTTTGTTCATTCTGTGGCACAGTCGGGGCTGAAGAAAGCCACCGACTTGCTCCTGTCGTAATTACCGACTTATTGTTCAGCATGTGAAAACACAGTCCAGGATTTAGCACTCACAGTTTTGGCTGCAAATTGAAAAGCTGCTGCATTAATGAATCTCAACCAATTAACTAGGCCTTTGTTAATACTGCTGTCATCTCACTCTCCAACCCCCTTCACATAAACACACACACACACACACACACGTGAATGCACAGGCACAATAACACTTTCCCTCCATCCTTCCTGACACTCTTAAATATCCTCCTCTCCTCCATAAACTGTGAAGTTTGTAAGGCTCCACTGACTCTTTCCTGTTTGTAATTCGCTCTGTCTGTTCTGGTTTCGTTTTTGGCCCGGTGTCGTTTTCTGACGAGACTCTCATTAACAGTTGATATTCCACACGGCTTTCCACTCTTCTACTTCCTCACCAGCCCGACAAGATGAGTCGCGGTGAAGGGAGACCCTTTGTTTTTGCTATTTTTTCCTTTTTTTGAATATGTAATTCCCGCTCCGGCTCGTCTCTCTTGGAATTCAAGTACCCAGCAAAATTCAGGTTCAAGCACTCACCAACTCTTTGTTGTTCTGTTTTCACAGAAATAAAATATAAAGCTCCAGTTTTAGTCAGAGCTGTGGCTTAATGGTTACTGCAGATACTTCTGACAAGTTGAGCCATGGTGCTCATGTGGATAATGCAGGTTAAATTCTGGCTTCTAACATGTACCAAATCCATTCCAGTTTTCACTATATTTCTTTATTGTACAGTAGTTAGTTTCAGTCCACTGATCTGATAAGAAAATTGGCATTCCATGTAGGGATGGGTCATGATGCAGAATCTGTGCATCATTCGTTCATTCGTTAAGAAGAAAAATTAAAAAAGGAAAATGCACCATGAGATCGATAGGATTATTTTATGACAGATGTGAACCGGCTTCAAAATAAAATTAAAAAAACTAAACTGACAATTCTCTGTCGTTCAATTGGCAAGTACGAGCAGGAAATATTTTGTGTGTATTAAAAAAAAAAAAAAAAAACCTTTGGAGCAACATTAAGGTTGAATTGAGTCATTTTTTGAATTGAGTTGTTACTCTAGCTCACACAGTTCCAATAAATTGCGATGGGCTAAATTAACTCAATAAGCAGACAGACGCGACTACAGTCAGGTGCAGACCAGTATTAAAGTGCACAGGAAATAAGCAGCAGTCATAATTAAAGCAGTTTAAGGTCTTTCTCCACACACAAAAAAGGTTCTTTTTAAAACCACAGCTTTTTAACGCGGTTTGGCGGTTCATCCACACGCAAACACAGCGGCAGGTCACTAAAACTGAACATTTCTGAAAACACCTGCTATAGGGTGAACATTTTCCAAAACTCCGGTTGCAGTGTTATCATGTAGACGGCGAAACCAGCATTTTTGGCTTGTGACGTCAGAGCCAGCACCGTTATCTTCGCATACTGGAAACTTTTTCAGGCTTCTGATTGGCCAACATGGCTTTAATAGTTGAGATTATATCACATTATTAGGCACTGCTACAGCCAATCCATATGGATTCAAATATTTCTGTTGCTATTTTTGATCATCGTGCAGTGATTTCATGGCATTTTTTTTAAAGACAGTGTGTCTTGACAAAAATACCTTCTTTTTTTTTCTGTTTCACTGATGAACCTGAAACAGTTATGATTGTTCTTGGCATTCTGAAGACCAGTTAGCCAGCTAGTTTGTCCAGTGACCCACTAAATAGTTAATTTTGAAAACATAAAGTTTTCAGTTCCAAGAGTGCTGAGTTTCATAAAATAGGACTGGGGACAGTTTGCATCACTCCACTTGTCTGTGATTGCTAAATAGAATTCCAACACTTGATCCTGCTCTGTCCTCTATTTTTGTTGGCTGTGCTAAAATAAAATAGCTGGCCATATTGTGTCTGGTATTTTTTGTTTATTGAAAGGTTTATATAAAACAATATTTAATAAATAAGATTGCTGTATTACTGAATATCACTGTAGCTGTTATTATCTGTAATATTCTGTGCAAAAAGCATTCCTGCTCATGTTATATAAAACTGGAAGAAATCCAAAAACAAATAATGATCCATTTTTAAAAAAAAGTTTGATTTACTTGGGTTAAACAGACAAAAGGGACCCCGGTAATTCAGTCCTAGTTGAGCTGATTAACGTTCAGAATGAGTCCATCCCTCGACAGGTTCTCACAGCGCTATCATTGCCGCTTTAAACGCAATTAGCACTTTGTCCCACTAAATCACCGGCCCACATGCGTGCCAGAGCGATAGATGATGCTCAGGTCGAGAACGAGGTGCATCTGGGCTTAAACAGCGAATATTTTAACCTCTCACAGAACAAATGGCGGCCACATGTTTGCACTTTTTCTCGCCGTCCCCCACAGACACACAGACAATTAAGTCGGCTGTCAGGTCTGTCTGTAGAAATGTGATTGATGCAAACGGAGGGCACATTAATCGGCTTCCGCCGCATCCCACATAAGAGAGCGGACGGGGAGACAGGTGGGGGAGGACAGTGCCGCTTTTCAAGATGGCTCGGTTTGTCAGAAGATGGAGAACATGGGAAGGTGTGTTGGTGGTGGGGTGGGGGACAAGCGAAGAAAGAGAGAGACGGTGAGAGAGAACGAAGGAGAAAGATAAAATAAGAAGGATATCAGGTAATCCGGTAATTCTGCTCTGCTCCTCTCAGAGGCTGATTTAATTATTGCCGG
This sequence comes from Carassius gibelio, assembly GCF_023724105.1. NCBI lineage: Eukaryota > Metazoa > Chordata > Actinopteri > Cypriniformes > Cyprinidae > Carassius > Carassius gibelio. The sequence continues at coordinate 23,124,873 of NC_068401.1, read as the reverse complement.
CTGAAAGCGCATTAATATGAAACTGGCGTTTCTGCCACTGTGTGTGTTTGTGTGTGTGTGTGTGCCAGCAGGAGCGGATGATGGTCTTTGGGGGAATATTTCCTCTCATTTATCTTCACATCCGCCTCTCTCCTTCTCAAGCTCCTTCTTTTCATCCTTTTTTCCTTCTTCCGTCGCCACCGTCTATATCAGGATAAACTTACGAAACATACAGACTGTACGGGATTTGTGTGTGTGAGAATTAAAAAGGACAGGCCTTAAGCTGGGGAACTGAAAGCTGTCTGTCATATTCTTTCTTCTATTTTCTTTTGTAGAGCCTAATTAAAGACATGCGACTTGCTTAAATATTATCAGCGAAATGTAACATACCGTCTGTCAATGTTTGTACCTTGCTTCAAAATCAATAAAATACTGTAAGTATGTTTTATTTTTGTTTTTGGCAACGCTAAAAACGCAGCTGGCTGACCCAAACTGTCATCGAGTGTTACTCACTCTCTTGTATTTTAGATTTTGTGGAAGATAGATGGAGAAGACCAGCGTTGTGTCAAGATGAAATTATGACAATTAATCATAAATGCAGTTGATATGGGTGCACTATATTCCAAGTCTTAAGGTGCCATCACAAAATTTTGCGGACATGAAAAGGTCCGTTTGTCTGTTGGCAATATTGTCGTATGAAACACAGCTCACACAAAAGTTACTTTCTAAACAAGCAGCTTTCTGTTGGTCACGCAGAATTCCCAATTGCGTGAATACCTAATGAAATGACTGGATTTTGTTCTTGGATATTTGCAGAACAACAGTAAATGCGACCGAAGGAACAGACTGAAATTTATAACAAAAGGAGAATATGGGTTTTGACAGACAAGGAAGTCATTTTTTTAAAGGTACAGTAACAAGAACAGCTCGTTTTCAAGGGTCAAAGAGACAGGAAAAAAGGCCATGTACGAGTAAGTTATGACTGTTTTCATGGACTTTTCAAATGGACAAACATTCTAAGTGGACTCCAGGGAAAAATGGCTGCAAAAAATCTGCATGCAGCAGACAGTTCCTACAGTCTTCAAACATAAACAAGAGCAAAGGGAAGTCAAGGCCCTCTCCTCCTCTCTGTCTCTCCTGGAGTTATAGCTATCTGCAAAAATCCTGCATTTCCCATCATCACTTTTCTCTGTGTGAATGTGTGTGTGTGTGTGCACGCGAGAGAGAGCTGGCGCGGTGCTGCGCTGGCGGAACGGTGCGCTCAAGCCTTTCTTCTCTGTGCTCCCTAATGGAAATTGAATTTGCATGAAATATGCGGCTTAGAAATTACATGTGACTCCTGAAGGAGACAATGGGCAGCATCAGCGCTGCCAGAGGAGATCGATCCCAGAAAGGATGCAATCTGGATGATGATGACGACGACAATGATTAATATAAAGAGCTCTGTGTTTACATGTATACCGAGAGCCTATACAATGTCAAACAAGAGATTGAAGTGATTTATCGAACTCAGAGAGGGTGTTGTGATATCTTATAGAATATTGTGGAGATGCAAGAGCGCTTCGGGCGTCTTCTCTCCCACTTCTTCCTTGTTCTATCAAGCGGAGACTTTCATTTGGTCTGATCATAGTTATTAATCAAATACTGTCAGAAAGCCTGTGATTACATTAACATTAACAGCCATCAAACGGTCTCTCATTGAGTCTCTCACACACATTTACTCAGCGGCCTAAATGAAGACGAAACCGACTGTTGTTGTTGTTGTTTTTTTGTAAATAATTATATAATTTTCATTTATTTTTTAATTATAAATACAATAGACTCTCCCTACCCCTAAAAGAAAACTTTAAGCATTGTAGCTTAAAAAAAAGAGTGACAGATTTTTTTTTAAGATGTCCCCGAATAACCTGAGGGGAGGTCTTGTTATGTTTAGCTAACTTCTGGGGACATGCAGGGAAACCCCTCCGTGTCGGTTCTCATGTAAATTACAGACAAACAATGCATAACAGAAATTGCTTATGCTGTCTTCTTTTTTGGACGTGCAAGCATAAACGTCTCAGGCCTTGTGGCTGAAAATGCAGCTTCAAGAGCATTGATGTAGTCATTTGCAGATATGTGGCTTCAGGGGCTGATACTGCACTACGAGGCTATAGACGCGCACACACAGAAAGCCATACAACATCCTGAACCTCTCTTTGATACACACACACACACACACACACACCTTGACAAAACACTCCGAACACATAGAAGCTCTCACTGAACTCTGAATCACTCAACACTCACTCTCATTCTCATACAAATAACTTTCCTCTCTGTTCCTAAAGTGACACTAGAGGCAGAGAGATTTATATTCTTACTACATTCAATGCAAAAAATAAAAATCTTAACCAGTCATTTTTACCTTTTTATTTTAAAAGCAAACTTTGGAACAATATTTATACTTACTGTGGCTTATATAGAATATAAGTCATTTTTAGGTTTTTCGTCCCCTCGACAGTGTGCCAGATAATTTATTTATTTTTTTTTAAATATGAACTTTTAAAATTTTTCTGGTTTTTGTATGATTAGCTAATGCTAGATGTGTCATGGTTTTGTGTGTGTTTGATGGGGCAGGTCCTCTGTTTGGGATGATGGGCAATGACCAGCCCTTCAGTGTCAGCTCAGTGACCTCTGTGCCCAGCGCGTATCCGCTCATGGCCCACCCAGCCTTTGGGCTGCTATCCCCGGCGACGGCCCGCCCAGAGTTTGGGGGTCTAGGAGGACTGGGGGTCTCTGCTGCCCTCGCAGCTCACCCTCAACTAGGAGCCTTCACAGGTATGTGTGTGAATGAAGCCTGATGACACAATGTCCTATGTAACCAAATGAAACAAAAAACTTAAAAACAATAAAAAAAAAACATTATTAAATAATATAATATAATAACAGTGTATGACCATAATTCTGTAATAGCAATAACAACAATAAACCATACGTATAACCATAATTCATAATTGCATCATTATTATTTATAATAATAACATTGTTTGTGGCCGTTTATTCATGACTGAAGCCCCGATGATGCCTAGTCCTTGGACCTTTATGACATAAAAGTATAATATTCATCAACAAATATAAAGTAAAAATATTATACTCTAATAGTGTATGTAACAGTATAACAATAATTCTAATAATAGTATATTCTAATAAAAGTGATAATAGTAAATATAATAATAAGGAAATAAAAAAAAATAAGAATAATGCTAATAATGACCAAAGACATGTTAACACCAAGTCCTATGGAACTAAATGACACAAAAGTATAATATACATACATCAGTATTAAAGGGATAGTTCACCCAAAAATGACAATTCTGTCATTTACTTACCCTTGTGTTGTTCTAAACTGTTATGTGTGTTATGCAGCATTTGAGCCTCTGTGGTTCTCACGTGCTTAGAAAGTAAGGTTGAGCTTCAGTTTATGTTCACTGATCAGTGTAAATAAGTGAATACAAGCCTAAATGAAATCTTATTATCATAGAAATTATTGAAGTCTCTTATTTAACTAAACTGCTCAAATCGTATGGATTCGTTTTATAGTCTGTTTATCAACTTTTTGTTGTGTCAAAGACGTAGTTGCGTACACTTACACTACACTATTTTACACAATTTTATTATGATACTATATAACAGTATAATCATAATTCTATAATTCTAAAATATCATCAACTATTTATTTCAGTCCTATTCCTTTAGATTGTCTAGCGTAAAATTATGAGATGACTTACTCTTTCCTTTCTCAGAATGGTGGAGAGCAGCAGAAGCACATGGACGGAGTCATCCAGCCTTCTTCCCGCCTTTTCTAGGTCTGCCGCCTATGTTTGCCCCACCGCTGCACAACCACGAGGCCAATCCTTACACATCCAAAACCCCCAGCAAGAGCAGTCAGGCCTCCAAAGGTATTCATCTGTAAAACCCTAGTCTATATCTGCCTCCGGGAAATGTATGCTATCCCTTGGAGGCAGACTTAAAGTTAAACAAAAGTAATGCAGCAGTAATGTAGCCTTCAGGCTGGTGTACTCACAGTAATCATCGCCTTGAGCAGTCACCTCCAGTGCTGAATTCATAAGGAGATCTTCTGCAGCTTAAACTCCAGAAATCCATGACATAGGCTATTTGACATAGTAGATATGTTGATGGAAATCTTTATTTGTTTCTGTAACTTGTAGCAAGAATTGATAATGAGCAATATGATTGGTTCACTCTTTTATGCATAGGTGTGAACGGAGCTGTGAATGGTCGTTCACTGTCTCCATCTGCGGCTAAAGGAACGGTTTCGGCTTCTGCCTCCCCCTCCCCCGCACCCCGGCCCCCTGAACACAGCCGGACACTCAACGCCAAAGCCCGCGACCGCAAGGCCAGTCACCATAGCAACAGCACAGGGGAGCTTCGGGAGAAACCCTCACAGAAACCTAGAGAGAAGGTACAATATCATGACATCCGAGGGACAGACATGCAGTCTAAACACACAAACACTTCTAATGCATTTGCAAATATTTAACTGTTTCATGAATTCAGTAAAATTGGCTCATGATTGATGTCTGTGCCAACCCATGCAGAAAGCCCGAAAGAAGCAGGTAGAGGGGTCTGGCGTAAGCGGGAGTGAATCTGGATCATCGCTGGATACCGACACCGACGGCGTGAGCAGCAGCGATATCGATGATCTTGGAGAGGAAGAGGATGATGATGATGAAGACGAAGATGAGCAGAGTAAAGACAGTGAAGAGTCGGACTCAGAAAAGGAGCGGCAGAAAAAAAAGAAAATGAAAGTAAGATGCTGCTCATATTCTTTTTCTGGGCAGGAAACCAAAAGGCTGCAGGTTCAAACCTTACCACTGCACCACTGAGTAAACCACTTAACCCCAGATTGGTCCAGTGCATTGGAGGTCACTTTCGATAAAAGTAACGTAACAGAGGTCACTCAAAAATATTTGGGCCTAACTTTAAGGTTTGTGGATTTGAATTGAATGTAAAATTGAATAAAAAATGAATGTAATGCATATTGGTCAGTCATGCATACATAAAATGATTAAAAAACATTTTAACATTTCTGTAATAGTACTAACAAACAGAATGAGTTTTACATAATAACCAGGTTTATGTATTTATCATCAATAAATCAAATTTGTTTCAATTTCAAGCCTTTTAACTAAATGAATATTGCTTGCCCCACATAATTTAACCACGTTAATAATTTAACCACAGTTAAGAATTATAATAATAATTTGACTAAATATATGTAATTGTTTTCCCAGTGGACACGTTTATGCTTATTCTAAGCGAATTGAATAAATGCATTTAGAAATATATGATTATTTTAATAAATATATATTTGAATTGTCATGATTTTATTTGAGTGCAGAAATCTGACAGATATGCATCACGTTATGTTTAAATCTTTTGAGAATTTCAGTGGAATTAAAATGCATGAATCTTAAAATAAGGCCTAAATAATTTTTGAGAGTGTCTCAAAAGTTAGAGTACCAAAAACAAATCTGTTTAATGCTGAGGGTCAGTGAGAGTGACTGTGGACTGTTTTAGTGTAAAAAAAAAAAAAAAAAACCTTAATCAATAAATGGACTTCTCTCTGTCTTGTTTGTCCAGATTGTGACACCAAACTCCGGGCTCAGTAAGAAGGAAAAGACCAGGCACTTGGCAGCCAAAGACTTCCACAGAGGCCTGCCGGGCAGTGCATCTTTAGAGCCCTCTCCTCCAGTGCACCTGCATCGCTCTCCACCTCCTCCAGGCCTTTCTCAGCCCCCTCTGCTGTCTCTATCTGGCAGAGCCAGACCCCGGGAAAGACCCCTCCACACCAGCGTCATCCAGTCCACAGGCCTGGCTGCAAGCGCTAAACCATTATCGCTAATCTCACAGTCGCGTCGAGACCTTTCTCCTAAACATTCTCCACAGCATCGCACCTCCTCTCCAAAAACCACATCAGCCACTACCAAGCCCCTCACTTCCTCACCTCAGCCCCTCCCACTATCGTTATGCTCCTCCCCCAAACCACTCTCAGTCCCCTCCCCTCCAAATCCCCTCCCCCTGTCTTCTTCCCCCAAACCTCCCCCTCTCACCCCTTCCCTCAAAGCCCAGTCTCAAGCTTCCTCCCAGAAGCCCCAATCTCCGTCGCTGGACGCTCTGACCAGCAGGAAGTTTCTGGAAAGTTCTCTGGCACAAGTCACTGCTGACTACAGGCTGAAACAGGTGAGTAAGACAGTCTGCCACGGTCTGGCAGGAGAAATGTGAGACTGTTCATCCTTCAAGTCCATACATTAATCTCGCTTTTCCCTCAAGGCCACGTCTTCGTTCGCCAGAAAAGCAAACCAGCTAAAGCAAATTCTCCACAGTTTGTGTCCGTATCTTTTATGCCAATTTAGGATTATCGCTTTTAGGGTGCTGTTGGTATTCAGGACGTGTCTCTCCTTATTGACCAGCCTATTTGAAAAGGTCAGAGTAACGGAGAGAGAGAATGTGAGGGGGAGAGAATTATTTGTGTGTGTGTGTGTGTGTGTGTGTTTGTGCGTGTGTTGAAGGCAGAAATGCAGAGCGAAGGACAGAAAGGACAGCTCCGTTCTCTTATCAGTAGGACTGGCTTCCCTACTGTGTGGCTTTAGTTGGTAAATGAAAGTGACAATGTGCATCGCTTTATTAGAATTACTGAAGCAAAACCAAAAGGCAATTAACTCCGTGACTTCTTAAGGGTCCAGATTTCAGCAAATGAGTGCAATAAATGTGCCTTTTCCTCACCTCTTCTATTGTTGCCTTGAAATGACTGTTGAACAGGGTTAATATAGTTTTTTCGTCTACTTGTAATTAACCAGAGTGGTTTTATTATTATGTTATGAGGAACAGTTTCATAATATTTTGATTTTATTAGTGTTGCTTCCTGAGGCAACTAACGATGTTACTCTTGCTCATACATGAGGATCTGGTGTGTGTGTGTGAAGGCTTCCTGGAAACATGTGGCTTGTTTAGGGTGCTTTTACTTTTCTGAGTGATTAGTGACTATAATGGTAGTATGAAGATTTCAAGTGTTTGTGCTGAGCGGTTGAAGGCAGGCAGATTTTGAGCATTCCTTCCTTCTTAATGAATGTTGTGGAGCTGATAGAGTCATGGCCGTGCAGTGTGTTTCAGCGAGTCAGAGCAGCATTATGTTTACTCACACTCTTCCTCCACCAGCACTTAAACCACATGACAACCAGCGCAATTACCACATCTCCACCTCTCTCTCTCTCTCTCTCTCTCTCTCTCTCTCTCTCTTTTTTTTATCAGTCAGTTTGTTGTTTCTTGCTCCTCTGGTCTTTGCTCTCAGTATACATATCTCACTTTCTCTGAAGATGTGCTTTGTTCAAGGAAATCAAGTCTTGTTTCACTTGGTTTCAAAAACAGTATTCCCCCACAGCGGTACTGTGCAGTACAGATATAAAATTATGTGTGTTTTATTCACTTATATACGAGACATACACATACTCATACAAATACAAAAACAACTATTAAAAATGAATCCTCAGTGATGTTATTGTTATAGATGAGGTGTGTAGTTCACTCTTCTCATTAAATTATACGTGCTAAACTTTATATTTATTGCTATCATTAAAGTTATCGTCGGTGCTGTGAATGGCACTTCATATTAAAATAAAGTTATTTGCGCATCATTACTCCAGTCTTCAGTGTCACTTGATTAGTCAGAAATCATTATAATATGCTGATTTGGTGTTTAAGAAGCATTTCTTCTTATCATTGGTGTTGAAACCTGTGCAAAGTTGTACTTCTTAATATTTTTGTGGAAACTGTGATGCTCTACTGTTCTGAAGAAATTAATACTTTTGATCAGCAAGAATGCAATAATTTGATCAAAAGTGACAACAAAGACATTTATAATATCACAAAAGATTTCTATTCAAAATAAATGCTGTTCTTTTTTAACTTACTTTTTCATCAAAAAAACTAAAATATTATCCAGCAAAAACTTTTGCAGCTTTGATAATAATAACCATTATTAATAATTGCGTAATTATTAATAATAACTATATACAATAAATCTGTTTATTTGAAGCATTTCTGTGACACTGAAGATGAAGTAACGGCTGCTAAATATTCAGCTTTGCCATCACAGGCATGATTTCCAGTTAAACATTTTATATAATTAAATTAAAATAAAAAGATATTTTAAACCGTAACATTAACTTTCTTAATATTTTTTTATCATATAACTGAACAATAAAGAAACGAATATATGGTCAGATTCACCTGTTGCCTAGTGAAAATATTGAATGTAATTTAGAAACTTGTGCGCAGCTTTTTAGTAAACAAGGCTGGATGTGATATAGTCTTGTTTTAGTTTCTTTCCATCATCGTACTCTTTGTTTCTCCTTCTGCAGTCTTTCCTGTCCCAGGACCAGACGTTTCCTCTCCAGTTTAAGAAACAGCAGAATCCATCTAAGATAAACAAGAAGGCGGAGGCACTCACGCCCTCTTCCTCCTCCTCCTCCTCCTCCACACTCCCTCTTAAGCTCAGCTCTAAAGCGTCAGGTAGGACCAAGCCCCCCTCAGGGCAAGGCGTGTCCTCCTCCAGTCTGCCTTTCTCTCATGGCCTGCTGGGTCTGGGTCAGCCTAACGGAGTCATCCAGAGCACCCAGGATGTTCCACTGGCCCTCACCACCAAACCTTGCTCAGACGTGCCCGTCAATCTCAGTACGGGAGGCCGTAAGAGCCCCGCCTCCGCGTCTCCCAATCTGAACCGCACCCGTGAGCCCCGGAAGAGCAAGACTCCCAAAGCGTTAGAAGCCTGGAGGGGTTTATCCCAGAACCACCTGGTGCAGTCTCTGGTGGACCTGTTTCAACACAGCGGAGCTGAACAAAAGCTGCCCAGCAGCAAAGACTCAGATGACTCTGCTGAGGACGAAGATGATGAGGATGATGATGTGGAGGATGAAGAGGATGATGATGAAGAGGATTCAGATGACAGTCTCTCAGGTGAGATGCCTAAGGAGAGGGGTTTTATAAGTGCATTAACGAAATAGAGTGTTCAGAAATGAAAATTGGTTAATTATTTTCTCCCTCCAAACACATAGACATCCATGGAACACAAAATAGAATTGTTTTCAAGAATATCCTGGCTGCTCTTTTCCGTATGATTAAAATAAATTATTATGATTATTTTTATTATTATTTTAAAGAATACTTTATATTCTTGATATATTCATGATGGTGGATGACAAGAATTTCTGTGAATGATCCTGACTGATTAATTATCAAGTAAAAAAAAAAAAAAGATTTTATTTTATGTAATCTGAAATCCTGATCCAGTTTAACATGCCTTACATTATTTCATACTGAATATCATTGCTGTTTCACTAGGAAATGCATCAGGTTATGGAAGGATAGTTTTAAAGAATATCCTGACACTCTTTTTTATATGATTAAATAGAATGAAAATGTATCGAAAATGACAAAAACTATTTAATAAAAATAAACCTCACCATGAAGTTCTGTGGAAATTGTTCACTGTTTACAGTGATGGATAAATAAGAATAGTTAATAACTCTCAAAGTCAGTATGAAGTCAGAGAAATTTTCTTTTCTTTTATTGAGGTGGATTATAAGAATTTTATCTTCATAGTCAGTATAAAGTTTAATTTAATTTAATTTTATCCTTAAATTATTTCTTACTGAATAACAATAATAAAAATTAAAAAAAATCAAAATACACCACATTATGAAAATTAAATATGTTGCTATTGTGGTATTTCAGTTTCTCTTTTAAGGAATAGTCCACCTAAAAATGAAAATTGTGTCACCATTTACTAAACTTCCTGTATGACTTTCTTTTGTCTGTGAAACACAAAAGAAGATATCGTGAAGAATGTTTGTCACCAAACATTTTGGTTCCCGTTGACTGCCATTGTATTTTTGTCCTTACAATGTCAAGTCAATACGTACCACTGAAGTTGAGTAAATGATGACAGAATTTTCAGTGTTGCGTAAACTATTCCTTTAATTTGGTTCATTGGTGCAACCAATGGCACAAGACATGTCCTAATGATCAATTCCATAAACACCGTCTCATGTCCTCCCCGTCGCCTTTTATTTCTCAGAGTCTGACAGCAATTCAGACAGCGAGATGAACGGCTCAGAGGGTGGCAAAAAGAAGCGCAAAGATGGAGTCACGGATATGGACACCGATGGAGAGAAGACTCCTCAGAAACTCAGCAAGGGGTTTTCCCATCTGAACTCCTCCACCAATCATGGCCTGTCTGACTGTCTGCCACTAAACCTCCAAGTCATCAAGCCTTCCAGTGTGGCCACGCCCACCACCGTGAGCAGCTCTGGTGCCTTGACCTATCACAGCTCTCCCTCCTCATCGTACTCTGTTGGAACCTCTCCAGGTAACCACAGGCAACGTCATTACTAAACTAAAACTGGATATGCTCGACACCTTCCTTTGGAGCTCCGTCAGTGTCAAAGTGTGCATGGGGTTGAATATGTGGCGTGTGTTTGCGTATGCCCTTTTGTCTGTGTATCTGTCTGTGTGCAAGCTGTCACACTCCGATGACGGAGTGTCTATTTTTAGAAAGATAAATGGCGTCTGGCATCACTCGGCTCCCTTTGTGCACGTCTATTTGGGTGTGTGTCCTTGGACCTAGCTGTTGTGTCTGAGCTCTGTTTGGCCTGTATTCCAGGAAAAAACCTAAACCAAATTAATATTAAACTCTTTCCACTAATTGTGTGTTTGATTTATACAGGGTCAGGTTTAGGGTTAGGTAAATGTAGCTGGTAACAAGAGCTCTTTGTGTGGTGCCTTGGTTAACCCCGGTACCTTGTGTTTTCCTTAACCTGTTAGCTGAGGCACATCAACCACCTCTGTCTGGCTGCCTTAATCTGTTTTTTTTTTTCTTCTGAAGCTAACAGAGACATTTGTTAAACAAAACACTCACAAATCCAGCAAACATGGCACACAAGTGCATCCGCTCTTGGCCGGCGTTCAGCATCCCTCACCGCGATGGAATGAAACACTTTTTCTAATGAAGCCGAAGTGTGTCCATTGAAAAGCGCGAGGAATCTGTAATAAGCTGAGAGGAGTTCTTGTGATGATCTGTTTTTGGAGCATTAGTTGAGCCGCTGAGAGATTCGTTGAACTCCCGTTCTGTTTGCAGACTTCGCTTCTCAAACGGAGAGAGATGAGGGTGATAATTCTGTTAGCTTCTTCCTGTGGGTTTTGTTAGTGTCACTATTGCTATTACTCATGTTTTGAACAACACCCTATTCCTAAGCGTTCAGTTTGAGCATGTACTGTAGCTTACCTTGAATCTTTTGTGCTACAGACATGAATGATACTATTAATGGTACTGGTTTTGCATGCACTACTGTTGGATGCCTTAGCTACCGAATTGAAATGCCCTGGTATTTTAGAGGCAAGATTTATGCATGCAGGCACCATCAAAAGCAGAACAATTTAAAATCGAGGTTTTATTTGATGTTGTTTGCTCATTATGTGAGTTGTAATTTATAAGAGATGATGAAACGGTTTGCTTTGTGTGTGTGTGTTATAATGTATTTTGTCTGGCTGTTGTCTTGTCTTAGGCTCTGCGAAGAGAAAGCGAGTGATGAATGAAGATGATTTACGGATTCCGCTGGAAATGGGGTACGTTTAAATATGACACGCTGGTGGCAGCATGACTCAACACCTGTTAACCGCAGCTCTGCATTCTGTGCTTCTAAAGTCTCATGCAAACATTGCATTAAAACTGCAGATGTTTAAATACTCTGCTCAGATCACAATTCTTTGCTCTATTATTGCAAACCCATTCAAATAAGCTAAGTAGCGACGGCATTGCACTGTGATGCAAAATATTTGCATGATATCATGGTGTTATCATTGCCAGAGCAAAAAGTTACATTAAATAAATTCTAGAAAAAAGGTTTTTAGTCTTTTCAAATCTAGGTAGGTGCCGTTAATGTCACTTAACATTTACACCTTATTGAAACTTGAAGAACCAGCATCTTGCCTTCCTATGACTTTTAAACATATTTTACTTTTTTTATTATTCAGTTTGTTCTAGCCTGGAAAATAGGCTTCCTGCCTACATGCCTTAAATAATCAACCAAAGTACATCTATTACCATGCCCACTATCATATAAAATCAAATTAGTATTAAAGATGGCATAAAAATTTAATTATATTGCATAAATATGAATGTTTTAATTTATCAAGCAGTTTTTGAAAGTTTGTGCGAGTGTTTTGTATTATGCACATCTTCTTCAATGTGTTTGTTGTTATTCTAGCTGGCAAAGAGAGACCAGGATGAAAACAGTGGGCGGTCGGCTGCAGGGAGATGTTGCGTATTACGCCCCATGTGGCAAGCGACTGCGACAGTACCCAGATGTCGTAAAGGTAACCTTTACCCATCTTTCCCGCTGCACCACGCTAAGACCCCCCATAACGCTCAAGAAGCCTCACTCCCCACCCCTTTCCTCTCCCAGTGCACCATTAGCAGTTATTGGATCCAACAGTTTATTTCGGTGATCTGGTCACTTTTAGCTAGCTGTGCACTGTTATGGCAAGTGTGCTAGGCTGCTTTCAGTTTGGTACCATTATAGTGCTAATGGCTCTCTGGATGTCCTGTCTGACAAAATCACTATTATTCTCTCTTCTGTAGTATCTGTCCAGATACGGAATAACTGACATCACACGTGATAATTTTAGCTTCAGTGCAAAAATAAGGGTTGGTGACTTCTATGAAGCCAGAGAAGGACCCCAGGTGAATGCCTTTCATCTCCTCTTTATCTTTAGTTTTTTTTTTCTCTCTGTCTCTCCCGCTCGTATTCTTTCACTCTCCCTGTATCTCTCTTTCATCTTGAACAAGGCAGGGAATTTGATTGAACCCCGATAGTCTGAACTTCCCCTTTTAAACTGTAGGGAGTCTGTGCAATAATCAGCGCTCGTTGTTTTCCACAGGGTGTTACTTCATGTTTTGTCTGTCGTGTGTGTTGAAAGAGATTCTTTAGATTAAAGATACAGCGGAGCAAACGTTGGGACATTTTACTGATTAAAATTTAAAATTGACTCTCTTGTTTTTTTTATCTACTTCATTTCCTGCTTTTTAATTCATTTGCTTAAATTGGATCTACATTGAGAATAACATTTCAGAATATTACCAAAGTTATAGTGATTATAGAGTTACATGATCATTCGTGATGTTAGGGAACCAGACTAAACTTTTGTGTTTCTATCGTCATCTTTATAAGTCTGACTCTCTTCTGTCCCTTGCTTCCCTCAGGGTCTGCAGTGGACTCTTCTGAAAGAGGAAGAGGTTATCCCCCATATCTTGGCCATGGAAGGCCGGCGAGGTCGTCCACCCAACTCTGAGCGGCAGTCGAGGGACGGCAGTGAGGTTTCGGGCAGCCGGCGGCGAAAGGGCCGCCCCCCGAATCTAGGAGAGAGCGAATTCCCAAGTCTCTCCGAGGCCAAACTGCTGCGCAAGCTGGAGGCTCAGGGTAAAGTGCTTCTTTTTGAATCGTTCACCTCATTCATAGATAATAATGCATGAATTGATGGAAAAGACGTGTCTGATTTCATTGCAGAGATCGCCCGACAAGCGGCTCAGATGAAGCTCATGAGGAAACTAGAAAAACAGGCACTCGCACGGGCTGCCAAGGAGGCTCGCAAACAGCAAGGTACTCCAGGCTTATGAATATCACTCTGTTACTCACAATGGCATTCAGACATCTCGCTTAAGCTTCGCTCTATCTTTCATTCAGCTATTATGGCTGCAGAGGAGAGGAGGAAGCAAAAGGAACAGTTGAAGATTCTCAAGCAGCAGGTGAGTTTGTGGAGGAAACCAGTTTTCGGTCAGTCTGAGGGTCACTGGGTATGAGATTGTAAGAATGGAGACGGCCGGTGCTTTTTTAAATGCACAGCAGCGCATTCAATTAACAGACTTCCTCCTCTCCTCTCCTACCAGGAAAAGATAAAGCGCATTCAGCAAATCCGTATGGAGAAGGAACTCCGCGCACAGCAGATTCTCGAGGTACGGAGTGACTGCGGAAAGAAAATAATAAATTAAAAGGGTTGAAATGGGCTTAACATTCTTAAAATACACCCCAACCCCTTCAGTTCCTGTTTAACATGGAGCCGGGACCACGGCAGAATCACTCACCAGCATTTTGGGGCTCAGAGTTCTGCATAATTTTCGTCAGGACTAATGCTAAATTGGTTTTGGTGGACAGTTTTTGAATATTAAATTTGCTGCCTCCTGTGTTTCAAACCAGAGGTAAATTAGACATAAAATATTTTTTTTTTCCCATCAGACAATGGCAGTTCTTGCATAAGTAGCAGGAGGAAGACACTGTTTACTTTACTCTCCCAATTATAGAGGCTTCAAAAGTGTTTTAGCCGGGCAAAATCAAATTGGAGCTGACACGCTTGGCAAGCCATTCTGAACGGGATTTCTTGCTGTTTGTAATTACGTATTTAAATTTTCAGCTAATTCGCCTTTGCTTTCTTTTTATATTGCCGTTGTCAGAGCCCGAGGAATATTGAATAGTTCTGAAGATCTAGGGCTGATTCTGACACGGACTTGAGGAGAAAACATTCTCAATCACTGACTCAGTGATCTGTAGCTAGAGAAAGAGCAACAATGGCAAGATGTGAGACAGAAGGGCTTTCCTGTGTGTGTGTGTGTGTGTGTGTGAATGTTTCAATGCCAGCTCTCGCTTTTCCTCTCGCAGACACATCAATCAAAGTGTTAGTATAAGTTATAAATAAAACAGATGTTGGTTTAGCGTGTTTAATTTAGGTTTATACCCAGCACGGCAGCACTGGTCTGACCCAGACCTGTTTTGCATTGGCAGGCAAAACGGAAAAAGAGACAGGAGGCTGCCAATGCCAAAATGTTGGAGGCGGAAAAGCGAATAAAGGTCAGTTTTGTGAGTGAGAAGAGATGCTACACACCTACTCTTGCGCACTATGAATCATCGCCGTGGAACCCCCACCACCACCACCCAAAGAAACTTTCCTTGCTCTCACCTACCCCGGCGAACCATTAACATTCCTCGGCCACAACAAAGGCGCAGAGACTGTTTGACTGATGTCTGCCGGCCTGTGGGGGAAAATTAGCTCTGACATCTGGATTTTTGCTGTTGTTGTTTAAAATGAAAAATCTTTTTATGTCTTGTACACATGGGGCCCACACTAGAATACACAACCTGCTTTAAATAGCCTCCCTTATTTAAATGTTTTTTTTTTTTTTTTTTTGAGTGTTATGGCTTTTAGTCATGTCGGTTAACTTTGCAGCCATCTTGTATCAAACGTAGGCTTTTGAAATGCACAGACTTAGGGCAGTATGATGAAAGTGTATAACAGTATACGAGGATCTAGTTATTTTGTGGAAAATCGCATGAAAAAAATTTCATTGAATGGGGTTATTTATTCTTTATTAAGAAATAAATAACTTTTAAATACCTTTACATTCTTTAAAAAGTAAATAAAAATGATACAAAAAGTGACAGTACAGACCTTTACATTTATACAAGAAATTCAAATAAATCCAGTTTTTTTTTACTTTCTATTTATAAAAGGGAATCCTTTTTTTAAAAAAATATTAAGCTCATAATGATTTTAAACTGTACTAATCTTTCATTATGTTTTAATAAAATAAAAAGAGCATATGATACTTTCAGAACTTTTTCACCATTTCTTTCATTTGAAGTTTCTTTTGTCTTCTCTTTGATAAAATAACAAGGTTTCCTTAATAAAGTAAAAATATAATTTTTTATATAAAATTATCATATTATAATTATTATATTTTTAATATTTATATCATATTAAATATATAATTTTGTTATATAAACTATCATATTTAGGGATCCATGGCATTAAAAAAAAAGTTTCTTTTTGGATCAATCGTATGTAGTATTGTAGAGTTCTGTATATGCCACCATACCACTCAGCACTAGACTTTGTCTTAAGGGAAAATGAAACCAAAGTTAATGACTCATCTTATTTGCAGGGACATGTAGGATTGTGAAGATAGTTGACTTGTTCTTTAAAACTCTTCATCTGCTGATAGCATGTTTAGGTAAAATATCACATATACCTCGCATGACTTGAGTTACCATTTATATACAGATGACTGCATTCTTACGCCTCATGGTTAGGACAGAAGGCCTAGACAGGGTTCTGATTGATGGTTTCTTTTTAGACAATCGTAATGAGTGTTTTGGTGTAGCATTGAATCGTTGTTATGTTTTGTGTTTGTAGGAGAAGGAGATGAGACGCCAACAGGCTGTTATTCTCAAGCACCAGGTCAGTCAGCACTCTCATAAATAATAGGTCTCGTAATGGCCATTTATATAGTAGTAGTGATTTTTGCTACAAAATGCAGGAGAAGGGGAGACAAAGAGTATGTTTTTCTTGTAGAGTTCACAGTAACCATGTGAAATGCAGTGCATTATGGGTTAAAAGTGTCCTTTAATAGATTTGTTCAGTCTATTCCCATGTAAGAATTGGCAAGTCTCTTTCTGCTGTTTCTCTCTGGTTAATTTCCATGCTTTTTGGGAGTGGGATCTGTCTCTTTGGGGTTACAGGCTGAAGTTTTGAGTTTGTTTATTTTTGTCTTTTCTTTTTAAATGACGCTGTGATTTGTTTTCTGTCTTATAATACTCTGCCAACTCTCTCTCTCAGGAGATGGAGAGGCATAGACTAGATATGGTATGGGTATGTTTCATCTTCTGTACATCTAACACTCGCATCGTGAATCCTGGTTGTGATATGATGTCATAGCAGCACATTTTTAAATGTAGCACTGGCTGCTGTCAAAACTACATTTTCCTTCTGCATGGCTTTTCAAGCAAAAAAAGAGAACAAAAGAAAAAAACTGCATCGCCTACATCTGCTATGCGTGTCAATGAGAGAAAACCGGCTTTGATGCAGCAGGCCTGTGCCTTGTTTGTGTGTGTGTGTGTGTGTGTGTGTGTGTCTGTGGAGCCTGTTGAGTACATACTCTCATTGGTGGAAAGTGCCACACACTCTCATTCCACGTGTAAATTCACCCCAATATTGTGCAGTATTAAAATGTGAAAATGTGAGTGTTGGTGTGTATGTATGTGTGTGTGTGTGTGTGCGTGTATGTATGTTGTGACTCTTTGTCAAGATGTTGCATTTGCACTGTGCTGATTGTCCTGCCTGTGAGGTCATCAGTACAGGTCAAAGGTCATTGTGCCTGACCAGTGAGAGAATTTGAGGAAACTCACACTTCTCTCTGTTGTACATTCCATGCCATCTATGGGTCAGATATGAAGATTTCACACTAATTGGCTTTGTCCTTAAAGTCAACATGAGAGCATTCACAGCCCATTTTGCTTCCTTTATGTGATATTTTTCAAAGTAAAATATTTAACAAATTTGTGCAGCACTTAATTTTCCACTTCATTCCATAAGGAATTGATTGGATTTTAAAATACGTTCCATACCAGAATGGACCCATACCTGAACACAAAAAAAATTTGAATCAATATTTTGGCTTTCAGTTAGAGGTGCCCTCTGTAATTTTTAGCATTTTCAGATAAAGAAAGAAATAAAGAAAACCTTTACATGATTTGTAGATATATATTTATCAAGTACAATCAAATAAGATAAAGATTCTAGTCTTATCAGTAATGCAATAAAACTGAACCAAATACATCTCACTTCATCTTGGTTAAAGGGATAGTGAAAATTCTAGTCTTATCAGTAATGCAATAAAACTGAACCAAATACATCTCACTTCATCTTGGTTAAAGGGATAGTGAAAAAGTGAAAGTGAAGTAATGTGTGGAATCTGTGCTCTGTGTTTAAACCATCCAAGTGTGAACACACATGCACACACTCACCATGAACACCCGGAGGTGGTAGGTGGAAGAGAGTGCTGGTTATTTACTCCCCCCACCTACAATTCCTGCCTGACCTGAGACTCGAACCTACAACCTTTGAGATACAAGTCAGACTCTCTAACCATTAGGCCCTGACTGCCCCCACAATAAAATGAAAACACTGTCATTAGTCCCCCTCATGCTGTTCCAAACTCCTAAGGCTTTTGTTCATCTTCGGAACACAAATTAAGATATTTTTTATGAAATCCGAGAGCTTTCTGACCCTGAATAGACAACAATGCAACTGACATAATCAAGGTCCAGAAAGGTAGTAAGGACATTGTTAAAATAGTCCATGTGACATCAGTGGTCCAAGATTAATTTAATGAACCTACGAGAATACTTTTTTTTGCACAAAGAAAACTGAAATAACTACTTGATTGAACAATTTCTTCTCTTCCTTGTCGGTTGTAATTACAGTTGAACTACTGATGTCACATGGACTATTTTAACAATGTCCTTATTTACCTTTCTTGGGCCTTGAACAAGTCAATTGCATTGCTGTGTATGCAGGGTCAGAAAGCTCATCAAAAATATCTTAGATTGTTTTCCAAAGATGAAAGTTCTTACCAGTTTGAAATGGCACAAGGGTGAGCAATTATTGACATAATTTCCTTTTTTGGGTGAACTATCCCTTTAGCACCCTTGTTTCTAAACAATTTAATTTGTAAATCTTTTAAGTTTGACTGCAAAGTGGGTATCGGTAACTGAAACTCGCGTGATTCCACATCCACACCACTAGATGTCAGTATGACTCCAAGACACTGGTAGCGCAGCATAAACAACAAATTACTGAGTGCACATTTAACATTGTCCAACAGTCAGTGAGTTCTTGGTAATCTTTAGCCATAAATTAGGAATTTGCCACTGTTACATTTTAAAGAAAGATATTAAGTAAGACCTGAAAATTATATTAAGAAAGTAAATAGGGTCAATTATGATTTCATGTTGACTTTATATTCATAATAACAGTGATATAGCTACATGCTTCACTGTAAGGACAGGACATTGAGGCTGAGGGAAATCTGATTATTTTCCCTTGTTAGCTCGTAACAGTAGCTACGCTAATCTAACTCAAGATGCACCGACAGCTTTCCTCCTCTGACCTGCCCATTACATCTGTGGCTTTTCTTTTCGCTCTTTTGTTCCCGTCTGATCAGATGTAACACACGTTTTTGTGGCTGCCTCATCCTGGCCATAGCAATATGTCCGTTTTACACCTACTTTTCTCTCTCTCTCTCTTTCTGTGCAACATGCTAAACCACGCTGATCAGTTTTATCGTCTGTCTCTGGCTTTCATATTTTGTTTGTTTTCTCTGTGTGGATCTGTATGCTCTGCTTTCCTCCACTGAACGATGGAATCATTCTGTCTTTTCAGGAGAGGGAGAGGAGGAGACAGCACGTTATGCTAATGAAAGCCGTGGAGGCTCGGAAAAAAGCTGAGGTGTGCAAAACTAAATAAATAAATAAAGGAACACTGTCCTTCACCACTCCGCTCTCCTCTCTGCACCTCAATGCTTTCTCACGTCACGTCTACCTGCTCTGCTACATTTCCTGAATGTGTTTCACCAAATAATTTTGATGTAGTTTGATAAAGCACCCTAAACTTTCCTCATTCTCCAAAACAAAGTTTTCTTGTAGAGCATAATGCCCTAATGTCAAACACGCCTGATGTAGCATCCAACTGGTTAGTAAAGTCTTTCTTCCACCCCACAGGAGCGCGAACGCCTCAGGCAAGAGAAACGTGATGAGAAACGCCTCAACAAGGAGCGGAAAATGGAGCTCCGGAGGCTGGAGCTGGAGATGATCCGTGAGATGAAGAAACCCAATGAAGACATGTGTTTGACAGATCACAAGGTAAGGGAACTGAATATTGTACAAGTTTTGCATCATTTAAAAGTCAACTTTAACAATCATTTATGAACCCTTTATATAGAATGCTTGTTGTAAGATTATCTTTTAATTAATAATCCATTAACATAAAGACTCATCCAATCAGAACTCTCAGAGGTATGATGTCATACATATCCTAATCTTACTAATGCTCTTCACAGGGAATTCACCCGAGACAGAATACTGCCGCCTAGTGGTAATAAACATAGCATTTAAAGAAAGTTAGTAGCTTACGAACTTACATTTTGTGAAAGACCTCATTCTTAAAATATAATGGCTGCTGCATAATTTCATGTATAAAGACCCATTTTTACAGTGTGAAAAAATTATTATTGTCGTACTGTACATACAACATGTTTCCATAATTAAGTTGCTTTTATATTGTAACTGTTCTAAAGACAAAACTAATTATTATATCATTATCTAAAACAGAGGTTTGTGATGAAACTGCAGGGGGTTTATGAGTTGATGAAAAGCTTAATTATATCTTATGTAAAATTAAAATAAATATATGGGGCTGCGCAATAATTGCGATATAACTTAGTGTCATATTAGTAATTGCGATAAAGGCTGCAGTGTTCTTAAATAACTGATTGTAATAATCTGATGTGCTGCGTGTTTCAGAGTAAAGCATGCAGTGCAGTTCATTTTTTATTTTACAGTGCAATTGTAATTTACTGTACTGTATATATTTGACATCATTTTTTTATATTTAGAGTTAATATTGCTACTATGAATTATCATTATTATTAAAACACCTAAAATGTTTTTTACTTAAGTAAATAGTTTTTTATATACATTTTTTATTGATTATGTATTTATTGACCTGAATTAGAAAGACCACAAACAAACTCATATATGAATAAATAAATAAATAAATATTAACATGATTGGTATGGTGGCTGTATTGGCATTAGAAGGAAATGTTGAATCACATGAACAAAATCAGTTTAGAAAACATATATTGCAAGATTTGTGCAAAAGAAGCAGACTTTATTCTATTCTTATCAGATTTCATTGCTCAATTGAAACATGATGTTTACAAACATTTTGTCTCACTTGTTTCTCTATATTTCTCTGTGCCTCTATAGCCCCTTCCTGAGATTCCTCGTATCCATGGTCTGGTTCTTCCTGGGAGTGTGTTTGCGGACTGTCTGATGGTGGTGCAGTTCCTGCGGAGCTTTGGGAAGGTCCTGGGCATGGATCCCTCAGAATTGCCCACTCTGGGTATACTGCAGGAGGGACTGCTCAACCTGGGCAACAGCATGGGGCAAGTGCAGGACCTGTTGGTCCGCCTACTCTCGTCTGCTGTGTCTGACCCAGGATTGCCTCAAGGACACAGGGTGAGGAGGAAATGCCTGGAGGTTACTTCAGTGTGATTGTCACTAGCAATAAGTGTACTTTCAGGCCTGTTTACACCTGCTATTAACATCTGTCTCAAGTGACCCGCTCACAAGTGCTCAGCAGAGACACATTTCTGTTTACATCTGGTATTAACATGCGTCCCCTGTGAGTGCTTGTGATCAAACTTAATCGAGGAAAGGGCCTCTGGTTTAATGAACACATAAATCACTTACTTAGTGTGCCCCTGCATACAGTATGAATGATCTGTCTTTTTTCAGTTTAAAGTATTCGCAGAATTGCAACTGTTCCCTCTTCTCCATCAGGCTAAGTCTATCTTGGGTGACCACCTGACCAATGTGGGTCTGAATCGGGACAATGTGTCTGAGGTTTTGCAGCTGTACATGGAAGCTCACTGCTCTCAGACTGAGCTAGCTGATCTTACTCTGAGTCTGAGGACCAAAGCCTTTCAGGCCCACACGCCGGCTCAGAAAGCCGCTGTCCTGGCCTTCCTGGTACATGAGCTGTCCTGCAGTAAAAGCGTGATCAGGTAAAAAAAGAAGAAATTCCACTTATGTTTTCAGAGTTCAGCTGCAGTGATTGATGTTTACATTGGTACAGAGATGCCATTTTTTTAGTTTTCATAATATACTGTATACACTAAAGCACAATTTTTCAACCTTGATGCAATAATACATAAAGAACAGTTAACCGATTTTTACATCAAAAATTCAAAGTTGTTTTATATATATGCTGCATAGACTATTAACTGAATAACATGTTAACAAGACCTTTTAAAATAAGGCAAATCGATATTTTGTTTAATTCAAACAAACAATGTATTTTTGGAGAAATATGTTGCATCCCTTTTAACATTAATTCACGATAAACTAATAACACCTCTGCAAGACATTCTCAAACTCAAATGATTCATGTTTGGACTAGAGATTCAATTATAAAAGTGATACCTGCATATTATCTATCAGGGCTGCCTGGGCAATATGAAATATGCATCTTGAAGTAATAGCGCATTAAAGAGGCAGTGGAGAGGTTATACAGTATGACGGTCACAGAGTTTTTAAGACTTAACGCATGTGAACACAGGAACCTCAACTGCTTGGGTTCATCATGTGACATTATTACACGTACATCTGGTATCTACTTAAATTGGAAATAAAGTTAAAGCACTAAAATTAGTAACTGGGAATAAAAAATAAAAATAAAAATAAACCTTTATACTAATATATTTTTTATATATAGTTTTTGTGGCATAAAAAAATTAAAAAGCACATAAACATAATAAAAATTCTAATAAATTTGAACAATGATTAATTATACTAAATAATTAAATTATTAGTTATAATACTAAAATAATACTGGTATCTACAGGAGTATAAAACTGTTTGTGTGTTTTTGCAGTGAGATCGACAAAAGCCTGGAGCACATGAACGTGCTGAGGAAGGACGAGTGTATTGTGGAGGGCAAATTGAAGAAGTGAGTACCAATATTTCTGCCTGATTTATGCAAACATGATCGCTGTATTTCAGGACTTCTCTACCTACAGACTGCATTTTCAGCTATAATAGATGTCAGAGATTTGGATCTTACTAGGCATTAAACACAAACAATGTTTCCCTTTACTGACTGTAATAGCTGTGCATTGAATGCACATATCTTAGTTTTGTCACTAATCAGAATTTCTGCATATGTTCATGCAGAATGAAAACAATCTACGCTAAACGGACAGGGAAACGTGAAGCAATCACTGGAGGGGAGGAGCCTCAGGCTGCGGGTGGCTCCGCCATTGGTCACAAGCGCAAGAGGAAGCCAGGGGATAGTGATGACGATGATGATGAAGATGAGGACAGTGAGGATGCAGGGGATGAAGATGAAGATGAGGAGGAGGAAGAGGCTAAAAAGGGAAAAAAGGTGGAGACGTGTGATGAGGTAAAAGGCCTTCTTTTTAAATGCAGTTTCATACTTTACATTTCAAACATTTCATTAATTTAACTTTATCTAGCAGACATTTTTATATTGATCGAGCCTAAATATGTGTCTGTGTGTGTGTGTGTTTGTGTGTCAGGATGAGGGAGACCCAGCCACAAGTGTTGAAGAGCTGGAGAAACAGATTGAGAAGTTATCAAAGGTAAATTCAGATGTCATAATTTATAGCTGAATGATTTAGGGAATCCCCCCCCCCCCACTGATAAAATTTATGGTTGCAATTTAATTAATTTTTTTTTTTAAAGGATCAGGTTTACTGTGCTTGTTTTTAGGGCCATGCAATTTTGTAATTATATATCAATATAACTATAAAATCGAAATAATGAAAATTATATTTAAATTATTGTTTTTATTATTTTTATATGATTAATAATAGTACTAAATAAGAATATGAAACAAAATAAGAAATATTACTATTGTGTTATTTTATTTTAAAAAACAAGTATGTAAGAAAAATAGTAGTACTACTACAAATAATTGAAATAATTACCGTATTTTTCGGACTATAAGTCGCACCTGAGTATAAGTCGCATCAGTCCAAAAATACTTCATGACGAGGAAAAAAACATATATAAGTCGTACTGGACTATAAGTCGCATTTATTTAGAGAACCATGAACCAAGAGAAAACATTACTGTCTACAGCCGCGAGAGGGCGCTCTATGTCTTCAGTGTAGGCTACAGGAGCACTGAGCATCATAGAGCGCCCTCTCGCGGCTGGAGACAGTAACGTTTTCTCGGTTCATTTCTCTCGGTTCATGTCAAATTAATTTTGATAAATAAGTTGCAGCTGACTATAAGTTGCAGGACCAGCCAAACTATGAAAAAAAGTGCGACTTATAGTCCGGTAAGTAGAAAAGTATAACTTATATTTATGTTTTAAGCATTAAAGCAGTGGTTTTCAACCTGTGGGTGGTATTGCAGGTGGGCCGCCAATTATTTTCTGTTCATTTCCAGTCCATTCTAGGGCTGTGCGATTAAAAGAAAACGTCCTAACTCCAGGTTCACACACTGTCTGTGATGAGCCTTTTTTCTGAGCCAATGTTGACGGATCAGAGCGTTCTCACTGCGGTAAAATGATAGAAATAAAAACGTGCGAAAATAATTCATGTCTAACACATGAGAGCATAGAGTGAATTTGTTAGTGAACAGGATGCAGTTTAAGTGAGAGGAGACACGTTTTAAGTGTGCACACTCTCTCCTCGCAAAGCAGCGTGTATCTGAGCAAGCACGACCGGTTTTGTGACAGAGCAAAGGAAATCTGCTGCGAACAGAGAGATTCGCACTCGTGCATTATTTTAATGTGCTTTCGCGTTATATTTATGCACTCTCACTGCTGACCGCATACACATACTGTATACACACTGCAAACACCTCAGGCACCGCTACAATTAATGAGCTCTATGAACAATGCATGGCAAAAAAGAAAAAAAAGTCCCTGTATAAAGGAATTTTTTTTTTTAAATTTTTTTTGCCACAAGTCTATACATTTTTTTTACATCTTCACTATAGTGATAATTTTGACGTATGTCTGTTCTAGAGATGTTACAACTTTCTGATAAAGCTCTGATTGGTTTTCTTTTGGAAATATGTTTCAAATTAATCCTGAATGCATTTATGACTGTAAAAGCACAATTGCAAAATTGATCAAAAAAATTGCGATAGTTTTTTTTTTTTTTTTTGTACATTTCGCACAGCCCTAGTTTATTCAATAAATATAGTTTAAAATCTAGCTTCTGAGTACTAAGTTATTAACCCAACAATAGCGGGGTCAGTTAATTTTTTTGAAGTGGGCCGTGCAAACATATGTGTTTGGTTGTGTGGGCCGCGAGTTGAAAAAGGTTGGGAACCACTGCATTAAAGCATCAAGTTATTATTTTTATTTTTATTTTTAACTCATTTGCTGAAAACAGTTTATAATATGGTTGGTGCATATTGTGTCTTAAATTTGCATTATAAATGACCAAACTGAGAGCAGATATGGAAATGAGCCACTTTGAGACACTTAAAACACCAGATATGCTGATATGCTGCTCGCGTGTAAATGAACACAGTGGCACACTTCACTCTGAAACACACAGTGCATATATTTATTGAAATAAATTGCAGACTTTGTGATTTTATAATTGCACAAATCCATATTGCAATTTCAATTCATTGTTGTGCCCTATTATAATTACATATTTTGTTCCACAAAATGTGCATTTCTGTGTGAGTACAGCAGCAAAACCTGATCCGTCGGAAGCTGTTTGAGTCGTCTCACGCCCTGCGGTCCATGTCGTACGGGCAGGACCGGTACCGCCGCAGATACTGGGTCCTCCCGCAGTGTGGAGGAGTTTACATAGAGGGGTTAGAGAGTGGAGAAGGTGAGTCCGCGTGCCCATCACTCCCTCCATAAATGCATTCGCATACAGCCGCACCATTAATTTTACACTAAATATGTTTTCCTTCTGTCTCATGTAGGGGTCGAGGAGTTGGAGAAAGAACGTGAGAGGCTGAGAAACTTTCCAGTGCGGGTCAAAGAGGAGCCTAAGGAGGAAGTTCTGCAGAATCATCAGCATGACGAGATACAGGGGGCTCTGAAGGAGGAGGTGAAACAGGAGGAGGAGAAGCCCAACGATCCTAATCACGAGGCAAATAAAGAACTGCGCTCCTCCCCACTAATAGACCACCAGGAAACAGAGGTTGTGACCACGCCCCCTCAACCTCCAGAGCTCCACCCCTCACAAAGCCCTCAGTGTCAGGAACTGCCTCGCACACCTGTTGGGGCCAAGGGGCTCTGCCACACCCACAACGGCTGCCCAGCAACAGTCGCTATGGAAACTACATCAGCATCATCTCCAGCTCACTCTCCAACTACCTCCAAGCTGACAGAGGCCAGCAGCCCAAGCGCAGAGCACACAATCCCTCCTCCTCTGCAGCTGGGCATCCCTGCGCACATCCTGCAGCCGCAGACTCAGCTCCTGGCCAACGACCAGCTGCTCAAGGTCCTCAGCGAGCGCAGTGGGCACTGGTTTAGCCTGCTGCCTCGCTCGCCCTGCGACGACACCTCCCTCATCCAGCCGTCGGCACACCCACAGTCCTCACCCGGCAGCAACACCCCCAGCACACGGCCCAAAACGCCACCTCCACCATCTACCTCCTCTTCGCACCATCACCTGCTTCCCCTTTCTGCATCTGCAAGCCCTCTGAACCCCTCACCTGGTGGGATCAGCAACCTCAGTTTGCAGGTAATTACCCATCCTACTTGAAATATATATTTCATATTTACAGTGTGCAACATGATAAAGTGACAAGTCATAAATCTCTTTCAAGGTTATTAGCACTTTTGTCCTAACCAAGATATTGTGTAGTTGTTGGCATTCTTTTTCTTTCACATTACTTTAGGTTGCTCCACACACAGTGATATCTCAATGGCCCAAAGTCTTGCTTCACATGGCTATTTGAGATATGCGGTAGAAGTGTGATGATGATGTGAATGCTCGAACTTGTTCTGATTGGTTGTGATTGTATAATGTTGCACCAAATTGAAAATCTAAAACCAAAAATTCTGAAACTAAAATAAAATATATTTAAAATAGCTATCAAACTGATGTTATAATAACACAGTTACCTGATTGATGTTCTTCCTTTATGTGAATTTCTGTAACAAACAGAAATTAAATTAATGACTGCATTATAAAAAGTTATGCTTGTGTCACTCTTCAAAGTAATGTAGTTTTAAACAAACTCAAGTCAGAATTAAATATCACATCGTTTTACTATTTTGTTCATTTACACAACTTTTCTGGATCTAGAAATCACACATTTAAAATTAGGCTTCTTTATATATTTGACCCTGGACCACAAAACCAGTCATAAGGGTCAGTTTTTCAAAATTGAAATTTATACAAATAAAATAAATAAAATAATCTGAATGCTGAATAAATATGCTTTCCAATAATGTATGGTTTGGTAGGATAGGATACAACTATTTGAATATCTGGAATCTGAGGGTGCAAAAAAATCCAAATACTGAGAAAATCACCTTTAATGTTTTCTAAATGAAGTTCTTAGCAATGCAAATTACTAATCACAAATTAAGTTTTGATGTATTTAAGGTAGCCAATTTACAAAATATCTTCATGGAACATGTTCTTTACTTAATATCCTAATGATTTTTGGCATAAAAGAAAAATTAATAATTTTGACCCATACAATGTATTTTTGGCTATTTTGGCTACAAATATACCTGTGCTAATTAAGACTTAGTACTCCTGGGTCACATATACAGGTTTTTCCAAACAGTTGTACATTAGGTCAATTAAAATGAAAGGAGATAAAATTAGGAAATATCTTGATTTTAATGTTTGCTTTCTCTTATTTTAAGATTATAGACCCCTAGTTGAGAAGCACTGATCTAGGGATGTAATGGTATGAAAATTTCTTAGCACGATTATAGTAATCAAAATCATTTGAATAATTCCCTTAGCACTCTTTTACAACCTCCCAGCTTTTCAGCCCTGTTTTGACTACACTGCTGTGCACACCTGAGACTGTTACTGAAAACTTTATGCATCATGCTGGACAGTATTCATTAAACGCCAGTTGTTCAAATCGTGGTAATCTAATATGGTTTTAATGATAATAAAAATATGAAACGGTAATACTAACCGTGGGGAATTTTATCATGATTTATCGATACATTCCTACACTGATCTAAATAATTTGGATGCTCATCATGTATCTCATGCATTCTCATTATCTCCTCCTAGGTAAAGCCAGGTGGAGCTCTGATCGGTTTGCCTTTGGGCAATTGGTCCGGTGGGGTCATCAGCCCCAATCTCCCCCTGTGCAGCAGCCCTCTGCACATGTATCCCTCAGTGGAGGGCAGCGCCAGCCCCCTGCTGGCACCCAGCGTCTCAACCAGCAAAAGTGGTTCTCCTGTTCCCACTGGGGAGAAGCTTACATCTGCTTCTTCTCCAATGGCACTGGAACATCCTAGAAACCACGACCACCCTGAAGCCCTGCCCATACCAGAGGGTGAGTGCAGTACCATCAACTAAATCACTCAGAAATAACACAAACAAATGCTACTCCACCTAGCTGCTAAACAATAATGTTGCACTTTCAGATTTTACTTTTCTCAACAACGAGTCATTAGTCAAGTTTTGTTTGCGGTCGTTGATGGAAATGTTGTTGTCTGATTGGCAGACATGCTGCTGGGCTGGTGGAAGGTGACAGACATGGAGGAGCTGAAAGCGTTAGTGAACGCTCTTCACAGCAGAGGCATCCGAGAGAGAGCCCTGCAGAAACAGCTGCAGAAATCCATGGAGCTCATTGCGCAGACCTGTAACAAGAACCGGGAGGGTGAGTGGAATCACTGAAATATCACAATGTGCTTTTGTGTGTTTTATCTTACAGATTTAGCCATGAAAACAGTTCAAGCATACAAAGGCTGCCAGATACTGTTAATTTATCGCTAACCCATTTTAATATATTAACACGGTTACCTAATTTGTCATAAAATGATTGAAAAAGACCTTCATAATGTTTCTTTTTAGATGACATCCAAGGAAAACTTATCACGAAACGAAATATCTTTTTTTTTTTTTTTGATTACTTCCATAAAAGTTTATGGTAACACTTAATTTAAAGGGATCGTTCACTTAAAAATTAAAATTGTTGTAATTTGCTCACCCTTTACTTGTTCCAAACCTGAATGAGTTCTTATAGTAAACATGAAAGAAGATATTTTGAAAAATGTTGGTAACCAAACAGTTGACGGTAGCCATTGACTTCCATAATATGGAAAAATATACTATGGAAGTCAATCGCTACCGTCAACTGTTTGGTTAATAATTTTAGTAAATGATGACAGAACATGCAGTGTTACAGCGTAATTATACATTAAGTACTGAGTAATATTAATTAACAACATACAATTGGTTTAGGGTTAGTTGTATTTAATTATGTAAACATTTCTGGTATAACTGATGTAAGAAAAAGTAACAAGCTTGCTGTAAAAAAAAAAAAAAAAGAAAGTGTTTCCCAGTATATTTTTTAAAGAAATGAAATGTGAGCGCATTTCTCCAAATTCCAATTTGAGGTTAACTGATTTATAAAGCAAATCTAATAAATCAGAATAACCACAATTTACTACCAGACTTGTTTCCAGTCATAAATAATATTCATAAAAACACTGTCTAACCGACTCAGCCGAGCATGCAGTTGTCAGAATGAGCTGAAATGTACTGGGATGTGCTTTAGGGCTGTGATCTCTCCTGGGGTCTCATGGCTGTCTTATTTTTTGTTTGCAGTGGCAGTTATGGAGGTCTCAGAGCTCGACGAGGGCCAGGTTTCGGTGGAGACGCTGCAGGACTGGTGCGTGGAGGAGCAGGCCATGGAGACTGACATCGCTCTGCTGCAACAGGTGGAGGAGCTGGAGCGCAAAGTCACGTCCGCCAGCCTGCAGGTCAAGGTGAGTGTTTGTACAGCTTCCAGAAACACATCAAATCGTTGTCATTTCTTCTACTAACCTATACCCCACAATCCTTTGCTTCTCAGGGCTGGACATATCCTGAACCACAGTCTGAAAGAGAGGACCTGGTCTATTATGAGCACAAGGCCCTCCCCAAGCCCCGCCCTGGGGCGGAGTCTCAGGAGGAGCGAAGCTCGGAGAAAGGCCTGATCCGTCGACCCAGCAATCCGCTGGACATCGCAGTGACGCGATTGGCAGAGCTGGAGCGTCACATCGAGAGAAGGTACCTGCGGAGCCCCTTAGGGACCACCATCCAGATCAAACTGGATAATGTGGGTACAGTCACTGTCCCCGCACCTGCTCCATCCACTAGCGCTGGAGGGGAAGGGTAGGTCATCCAGAATGCCAGCCTTCGTCTCTACTCCTCCTCATCCTCCCCCTCCCCCTCTCTCTGCTGGCTGGGGCTTCTCTGCTCGTCCGTCCATCCGTTCTCACCCTGGCTCCGGTTTCGGGTTTTGGTTCTTGTGCTGTGTTTCATTTTTTTTTTCTTCCTCTGCCCCCTTGCCTGCACCTTTCTTGTTTTTGGATGCATGGTTTTAATCAGCAGTGCACAGACGGAGTTCAGAAACATCAAAACTTGATTTGTTTTCTAATACTTCTAAGTGCATGGTACACACAGCTCTCCGTCCTCATGTATGGCTATGCCACTGAATTGTATCACACTATATAATATGTGTGTGTGTGTGTGGGTGGGTGTTGTTAAAAGCTCAGGGTCTCAGCCAATCAATTTTACTATAGACAAATTACAGGCTTGAAATAAACCCGCTCTCTGATGAGTGTGTTGTGTTTTTGTGTATCGCAGGGGAGAGGAAGAGATTGCTCCGGGGATGAAGCTGTGGCGAAAGGCGCTGAGTGAGGTACGCAGCTCCTCTCAGCTGGCCATGTGTCTACAGCAGCTCCAGAAATCCATCGCCTGGGAGAGGTCCATCATGAAAGTGGTAAGTCATGTCTTGCACAAGCCAAAGGGTTCACTGTTTTTATGCATCTACAATATATGTTGCAGTTGTCATACTTGTATGCCTGTTTGTGAGTGCAGTACTGTCAGATGTGCCGAAAGGGTGATAATGAAGACCTGCTTTTGCTGTGTGACGGCTGTGATAAGGGGTGTCACACCTATTGCCACAAACCCAAGATAACAAACATCCCAGAGGGAGACTGGTACTGCCCTGCTTGCATCTCCAAGGTAACTGCCTCCAGTTCACATCACCATGAGTACAAGTCCTTATTTGCTGAGGGGCATGTCTCTGAGATGATGAGCTTATGTCTGTATGTGTGCATGTTTTATATATATATATATATATATATATATATATATATATATATATATATATATATATATATATATACGATTTTTTTATTATTTATTTGAATAAAAATATAGTACAAACATTGATTATTGTTAAATATTTTTAAACACTTTTCTATTTTAATATCTTAGCATTTTATTGATTTCTGTGATGCAAAGCTGAATTTTCAGCATCATTACTCTAGACTTTAGCGCAACATGATCCTTCAGAAATTATTCTAAAATGCTGATTTGGTACCCGAGAAGTATTTCTTATTATCAATGTTGAATACAGTGGAGCTGCTTATAATATACTGTTTTTTTGGAAACTTGTGTTACATTTTTTCAGTGTTCTTAATGAATAGAAAGTTCAAAAGAATAGCATTTATTTAATATTAAATTAAATGTATGCATTTAGCAGACGCTTTTATCCAAACCGACTTACATTGCATTCAAGCTAACAATTTTCTCCTAACATCTGTCCCCTGGGATTCGAACCCCCAACCTTGCGCTTGCTAAAATAGTGTTCTACCACTTGAGCTACAGGAACACATATAATAATAATAATAATAATTATTTTCTTTTTTTGGGGGGGGGTTAACTGTATTAAAACAATGGTCTATTAAAAGGATTTGTATTTTTTGCATTAATAATAATAATAATAATGATGCCTGTGAGTTATAATTATGTACTCTTTATTTGAACTGTGTTCATGTTACATTATGAACCTGTAAATCTGAACTAGTCCTGAACACTCTTTCAGGCAAGCGGTCAGTCACCTAAATCTAAGAAGACTCCGAATCGTACACCACCAGCCACTGGAGGAAAAAAAGCAACGGAAGCAGCAAAGAAAAGCAAGAAGCAGACTGAGACGTGTGAAGAAGAAGAAACCGCCACCAGCAGCAACAACAGCACCCCAAAGAAAGCAGGCACCAGCTCCACCCAGGCCAAGAAGAACACCTCCACCCCCCCAGCACCCAAACCAGACAGCCCTGCTTGTGTAAAAAGAGCCAAAACAGCCAGAGACAACAACCGGGACTTGGGCCTCTGCAGGTATCACCCGCATTCTGTTACTCTGTGTGTGTATTTCAGCGTTTGTTTTAATGCAGCTCTCATGTATGTTTGTATTTGTCAGGATTCTGTTGGCTGAACTGGAACGTCATCAGGACGCCTGGCCCTTCCTCACACCGGTTAACCTCAAATCTGTCCCAGGGTACCGCAAAGTCATTAAAAAACCCATGGACTTCTCCACTATCCGTGAGAAACTCGTCAGCAGCCAGTAAGTGTCTCTCACACGTTTTGAAAAATGTGAAAACGTAAAAGCTGAGAAGGTGGCGTGAAATACTGGAAGATGAAAATTAACCAAAATTTA
Source organism: Carassius gibelio (assembly GCF_023724105.1). Taxonomy (NCBI): domain Eukaryota; kingdom Metazoa; phylum Chordata; class Actinopteri; order Cypriniformes; family Cyprinidae; genus Carassius; species Carassius gibelio. The sequence goes on along the minus strand of NC_068401.1, from coordinate 23,092,532 downwards.
ATTTGAATAATATATGTATTTTTCATTAATATTAAAATAAATGCTAAATTGTATAAAACAAATATGTATAGTTAAAAGCATTTTATTCTGATTATTAAAAAATATTTTATGTATTAAGATTTTTATAAATGCTCTGGAACAAAATAAATATTGATAAGCATAAATATGAATGTACAGTATGAACAAATACACACACAATGAATAAATACACAAAAATATACACTATACGATTGAATGTATGTCCACATCACGAAAATAACAGCAAATAAGAATTATCTCCATGTATCCTCAAATAAAATACTTGTTAAATGTAAAAAAATAATAATAATAACATTTTTTAATGCCTAAATTAAAAAAATATATATATTAAGGCCTTTACACCAAAATAAATGACTGAGATATTAATAAAAAATAATAAAGCAAATAAATAAATGTTACACAAAAATATAACCTTTATAAATGAACATAACATCCATGTCAATAAAATCACAATAAATATAATTTATTTATAAAATATAAAAATCCCATTCATAAACATGCAATTCTCTAAATAAACGTTTTTCCTCTTAACAATACAAATAAAATATATTTAGCACCGTCTTCCATTATGTGTAGCATATACTTGTGTTTTATGTTTCTTAAATAATAACATGCAGATGTAGTAACTGATTTTTTTTCTTTTTTTTCTTTCTGTTCATTAGGTATCAGAATTTAGAAACGTTTATCATCGATGTCAACCTGGTGTTCGACAACTGCGAGAAGTTCAACGAGGACAACTCTGACATCGGCCGGGCCGGGCACAACATGAGGAAGTTCTTTGAGAAGCGGTGGACTGAGCTGCTGAAGCAGACTAACTGAAGTGGTCTCGGACCACCACGGGCTATCATTTCAATGCTGCGACCGGGGCTCAAAAGCAGAGGAGCCGCAGCTCTCTCTTCGACACAGAGCCTTCAGGACCAACCAATCCCACATCAACACCCAAAGAGACACAAGACAGCGGGTGTCTTTGTGCAATACCATTTCCTTCTAGAAAAGAGAAATCGCACTGAAATCTCAACCATCAGAGCTGTACTAAGGAGAAAAATCCCTTTCCACTACTTGTAAATATCTTTTTATTTTGGTTTTGTATTTTTACTTTATCGTTAATATTATAGTGAATGTATTTAATTTTTTTAAAATGATTATTTATGACTAAATAAAAGAAAGGTCCACTCTTCATTTTCTATGAAAAGGAAGAAACAGCAAAACTGCTTTAAATCTAATGGAATGTTTATTTGTTTGTGTTTTTCCTCTCCAAATATGAAACAAAGCCAAGAAAAAAAAAATCTGTTTACACTGTTCTGTGCCATGTGGCATCAGAGTATTCAACCCTCTGAACGTGAACTAACGGCATCACTGTACACACACACACACACACACACACACACACACATGCAGACAAGCAGGTGGCACCCATGTGTACATACTGTCTATTAATGTCAATATACTGAGTCTTGTTTGGAATGATGTGTACATATTGTTTCAGACATTGGATATTGTTTATGCCTTAGAACGTTTGTAGCAATTAATTTTAGTCTTAAAGTGATTAATAATATACATTTATTGTTTGTACAGTATATACATATCCTCTACAAAACACTGTGGTCTCCTTAATCTTAGTAGTGCCTGCCCTTCAGAACAGGGTATAGGGAAAATAATTAGTTTTTTTTTATTTTGGTTCTGTTTTGTTTTTTCCCTTTTTTTGTAATATTATAGTTCTCATGTATACAACACATCAAGGCCTCCACTCAAAGGCATACTGTACGAAACTCACGTCTGAATCCATATGAAAGCTGTCGGAGTATTCTTCAGTATCGCTGGCCCCAGAGGCGCTCAGAGATGGACAGCAGGCGTTCTGTAAGCACCCGCGTGCGTCGTGGCCCACTGGAGGCAGCTAGACCAGAGTTTTTTTGTACCTGCGTCAGAGTACTTGAAGTTATTTTATTTAAAGATATTGTGGGAAACAAATGGTAGCGTTGTTTTTGTAGGAACATTATTTTTCACTAGTGTGTGTGTGTGTGTATGTGAGAGTGCGAGCGTGTGTTTGTGCGAATGTGTGGATGTTTGGCACAGACTTATTAAAAGGATGTTTTTAAATCCAGACAGTGTCTAATGTGTGTCTAATGTGTTATTTTATTCCTTTTCCCATGTGCAGTGCTCTCATTTTCTTTCATTTCATGGGTCATGTTATTAGTGAAAAATGCATTTAAAATTATTATTTTACTAAATTAATGCCTTTATTCGCCATTTTTATTCAAGTTTTTAACCCATATATAGGCAGAATTTTACAAAAAGGTTGAAAACAAATTGCCATTTTCCAACACATTAGGACTTAAATATTTAAGATGAATATTCCTATAAATATTATTTTCTTAGATTTTTTCCTTTTTGTATTTTACAGTGTGTATCTTTTATATATATATATATATATATATGTATGTATATCCTTTTTTAAAGAAGGAAAATACAAGAAACAGAACTGCATTGAAAAACAATAACATAAAGGAACGAAAAAAAAAACAGTAAGGAAAGTATCATAAGCTTTAAAAAACTTATTCTTATTGTTATAAACGAGTTTAAACAGTAAGCAAAATCTCAGCAAGGATGACGTCAAATCTGGGAAACATCTTAAGAAATGTGATTGGATTCATAATGATTAAATTAAAATGTTAATTTGTACATAAAAATGAATATGGTTGCACGTAATGTATAAGCGCAAACACATTTATGGCAGTCTAATAAAGTGACAAAACAAATACAGCTTAGTAAACAAAAACCACGTGGACAATCTGGAAGTCACCTGACAGAACCAGGAAGTGTTAGCGAAAAGGTAGGTCACGTCTTCGAACACTGCTTACATTTGATAAAAATACGTCAAATATATTGAAATGTAATTCTAGAATTTTTTAACATGATACTGGATATTTTCGTAATGATGTCTAGGAGTGACCAAAGGTATTACAACACATTTGTAATATCAGGTGGTTTGTCTGTTTTGAATAATGTGTCAAACTCAAACTCCTGGTTTTAGCGTTAGACTAAACGTGAATTATGTTGTTTTGTCCGTTGTGTAAGACACTTCCTATTCCTGTGAATTTAAAGGGACCAGTCAGACTTAAATACAGACATGGTGTCTCTGATCTGCACCTTACAAAGTCATCGAGATGATGTGAACTGCTGCGCGTTCTCGGGCTCTCTGCTGGCCACCTGCTCCGCTGATAAGAGCATCTGTGTTTACTCCGCACGAGACTTCAGCGAGCTGTCCTTCTCCCCGCTGTCCGGACACAGCTACGGGGTGCACTGCTGCTGCTTCAGCGCCTGCGGCAGGTATCTGGCCTCCTGCTCCACCGATGCCTCCACCGTGGTGTGGTCCATGGACACCGGAGAGACCGAGGCTGTCCTGGAGCATCCGGGCCGGAGTCCGGTGAGGGTGTGCGCCTTCTCTCCAGACTCATCTTTGTTGGTGTCTGGAGGCTCTGATGGGACCATCGCACTGTGGGACTTTACCTCCAGGACCCTGCGCAGGTACATCCGCTTCCCATTACTGATCTACATATTCAATGAGATGAATGAATAAAAATCTTGCAGTAAATAAATGACAAGTCAGGTAGGCGTAGTAAGTGCTATTAACAATATACACTGCTTCAAAACAGCTGCATAATAATTAGACCGGGAAATCAATGATCCGAACTCAAATTCAAGTTCTACTCTTAAGCAGCTCTTTAAAATAAAACAATAGTGTCATTCAGCTCAAGGCATTTCAGTGTCAACTTCATGAATTTTGAATCCAGTTCAATTCAGCAGCTGAATTACAAGAAAGCAACAACAGCAAAATAATCATTTTTCAGCTCAAGTCAGTTAAAGGGGGGGTGAAATGCTCATTTTCACTCAATATCCTGTTAATCCTGAGTACCTATAGAGTAGTACTGCATCCTTCATAACTCCAAAAAGTCTTTAGTTTTATTATATTCATAAGAGAAAGATAGTCTGTACCGATTTTTCCCGGAAAAACACGACCGGCTGGAGGCGTGACGTGTGGGCGGAGCTAAAGAATCACGAGCGCCAGTAGGCTTTTGCGTTGAGAGTGTTTGGAAGCTGTGACCTTACCGTGAGGAAAAAACCAACCAAAACAAACCATGGCTAACAGTCAGATTCAGCCGTTTATTTATGATCCAGAATCAGATCCAGAGGCTGAAATTTAACAAGAGCAGTATCAGCAACGACGTCTCTGTTGTATGTACTGAAACTGTATATATTTGCTTAGCGGTTTTGGAAATTGACTAAGTTCCACTTAATGTCGTCTTTTTATTTTTTTTAAGCTGTACATGTGGAAAGTGCAGTTTGATGACAACATCGCATGTTGTTTACTTGATGTGCTTACGCGCCGATAGCTAAGTTAACAACACAGAGATATTTGAAGCAGTTTTACTCACCGCCTGCGGTTCCAACACATGATCGTGACCCTTTTTCGTTGGCACTGCATTATCCTTAAGAAATAAATGATGTGCAAATCCGGTGTCAAACTGGGCCTTGTTTGTAAAACAAGCATCCTCGAAATGCAGGGAACAAACAAAAACACTTGCACAACTCCGTTGATGCTCTGTAAAAATAAACTCCATCCACTGGTCCCTTAATGCAGTTTTTTTTTTGGTAATCTGTGCAGGGTTGTCTTGCCCTGGCAACCAAAAACACACTTCTTTTGTGACTTTTCGCGACGCTCTCGCTCTGATCAGGCTGTGCTCAGCCTCTCTCTGCTCTACTCTACGGGTGGGCGCACTCTTCCGGCAGAAGAGCCTTAGGACCCATATAAGGAAATTCCACTCCATCTAACGTCACACAGAACCATACTCAAAAAAAACTTTCCGAAACTTGTGACAAACCGGAAGTAGTATTTTTGGAACAGAAATACTCTTTCAAACTTACAACTTGATTTTTGAAACTTTGTCCATGTTTAGCATGGGAATCCAACTCTTTAACAGTGTAAAAAACTCAGTATGCATGAAATAGCATTTCACCCCCCCTTTAAGTGTTTTAGCATTGCAAAAGTGAAAGTAACTAAAAGTAACGCAAAAGTAGTGTAACATTACAATTCAGAGACCATAATATTGTAATATAAATAACTACTTTCAATTACAGTAACTAATAACATATAATGTATAACATATAACATATATAATGCAACTTGCCCAACACTTGATCATCAGTGTCATCATCCAGCTCAGTTCAGTACTTTTCCCCCCCAATGATATCAGTGTAGTCAAATCAGTATTTAAATATGGAAATAAATGCATGTGTGTATAAATAAAATAAATAAAAACTTGAATTAATCTAAATAAATACAGAAAAGAATAAATACATAAAATAAATAAATGAAGGGGAAAATACTATAAATACAATCACAGTGGAATTTAATTCAAAATTAATTGGTAATTACCATGTTAATAATTATTGTGTTTCATCAATATCTTTCTTTCTTTCTTTCTTTCTTTCTTTCTTTCTTTCTTTTCTATAATTTCTGCAGGTTTGGGCCATTGAATGTTGTTGAAAATGTATTCTTTAATACACAATAATATCATACATTCTTTTTGTATGATAGTGTTAGATTTAAGTCAGATTTATTTTGCACTGCAGCAGATCAAACTGTTTGATTGACACTTGTGTATGTTGTCGTTTAGGACGGGCACAGTGAATGACACCAGTATAGTGGCCTGCTCTTTCACTCCCTGCGGTCAGTTCTTCATCACTGGCTCCACATATGGTGACCTGCGGCTGTGGGACCTGAATATGAACCATCTCCATGCGGAGAAGAATGCCCATGACCTCGGGGTCTCCTGCTGTCAGTTTGCTCCCCAGATAATGAAGGGTACGAGTCCTGGATTTTAGTTATTATAACAATTTACAAAACACTACCTCGCTGTATCGGAAACTTAAAGGGTTAGTTCAACCAAATAGCAAAATTATGTGATTAATAACTCACCCTCATGTCGTTCCAAACCCGTAAGACCTCAGTTTATCTTCTGAACACAGTTTAAGATATTTTAGATTTAGTCCGAGAGCTCTCAGTCCCTCTATTGAAGCTGTGTGTACGGTATACTGTCCATGTCCAGAAAGGTAAGAAAAACATCATCAAAGTTGTCCATGTGACATCAGAGGGTCAGTTAGAATTTGTTGAAGCATCGAAAATACATTTGGGCCAAAAATAGCAAAAACTACAACTTTATTCAGCATTGTCTTCTCTTCTGTGTCTGTTGTGAGAGAGAGTTCAAATCAAAGCAGTTTGTGATATCCGGTTCGCGAACGAATCACTCGATGTAAGTCGATTCTTAATGACTAATTTTAAGTAACAAGGACACATTGAATTGACCAAAACTGACAGTAAAGACATTGATAATGTTACAAAGATTTTATAAATTATAAAATAAATGGCTATTACGTTTTGCTGAAAATTAAATTTTGCCATCACGTGAATAAATTATATTTTAAAATATAAAGAAACAAAGAAAACTTCTATTTAAAAGCGTAGTAATATTTCACAATATTACAGTTTTTACAGTATATTTAATCTAATAAATAAAGCCTTGCTTGGCATAAGAAGCGTCATTTTAAAACATCAATCAATCAAGAAAACCTCACTAACCGCAAACTTTTGAATGGTGCAGCTATTTCAGAAGTGTGGCTTGACTACTTCAAAATATGATCTTGTAGCTTTAACAACCTGCAAAAAAGTTTCAGAATAGCTTTTTAGGATGAATCGCTTGATAAATGAACAAAATAAACTCTCTTTGTCTCTCTTTCTCAGGCACAGATGGCTGCTTTCAGTTTCGGCTGGCCTCGTGTGGACAGGACAGTCTTGTGAAGATATGGATCGTCTCTCTTTTGTCTCCTGCAGGTGGCTCCATCTGATACCTCCACACCTGTGTCCTCTGTGTGTGTTTGTGATTAATGATGTTTGTTGATCCACAGACATTAAGATGCAGCTCACTCACACACTGACGGGTCAGTCTGCCCCAGTTCTGTCCTGTGCTTTCTCTGCTGATGGACAGATGTTGGTGTCAGGGTCAGTAATGTACACACATACCTGAATAATTCCTTTCATTCAAAAAGTATTTTATCAACATTGAAAATTACAAAGTTAAGTTAAACTGATCAGACGTTAATTAATTCAAAGATCATAGGTTTGATTCCCAGGTAATGAATAAAAAATAAATAAATAAATAAATGTACAAGCTGCTTTGAATAAAAAAGGAATGCTGCAGTTCCACTATTATCCACTGAGTGGCGCTGTGTATTCACAGACATCAGCAGTGTGAACTGAAAACGTCATGATGGATGAGAGCTGGTTCTGAAGTCTGTTGGCTAATAATCTGCTGAAACTGATTCTTAAAGGCCAAAGAGGCTCGTCTGACTCATGTCTTTTAAATGTCACTCTCTCTTATCCCACAGATCGGTGGATAAGACCGTGACTGTGTATCAAGCTGTGAGTCTCATTCATATTCAACAAATATTTCTGTCTATCCAATAAAAATAATAGATGATTGACACATTAGATGTCATTAGCATAATGTTTGCATTTATAATAACTAGTTGTTCTTTGCAGAATGAAGGTGTCTTACTCCACACACTTAACCAGCATGACAGGTGAGCTGCAAATCATGATTTCTGAGGAAGGCACTGAACCCTGTTGATTGGTCTCTTCCTGTTGGGCAGGTATGTGACGGCCTGTGCCTTCTCCCCCACGGCCCCTCTAATCGCCACCGGCTCCATGGACAAAACTGTCAATATCTGGAGGGTAGAGGACGGCAGCGGAGCTCAGGGTGGGTTCCTGAGCTCTGAAACTGCTTTACACTGAATGTGTGTCATTCCTGCTATATGATACCTCTTAAACTCTGTAACTCTTTCAAAACTTTTTTTTTTTTTTTTTTTTATAAAAGGGCAATTCATTTATTTTTTCCATTTTTTTTTTTTTCTTTAAACTATACTCTGGTCAAGCTCAAGCACATAAGGGTGTCAGCTGAACTATCACAGTTTACAAAACTTTTTAGATAGATTTCTATAATTATATGAAACAGAATGGAATTTTGCGAATGCTTTCTTCAAAATGAAGTCACTTCCTGGAGGGTGATGTCATTAAGGACATGATTGTTGGACAAAGAGGAAACTTATAAAATCATTGCCTATTAAAATAAGTCTTTTTGAATATAGAATAAAATAAAGAAAAACCCAGAATATTTCTTAATAAATTGCTAGTGTATTATGTTAAAAGGGATGTGGCAAAAGCGGCAACATCTACTCAAAACTAAATAGTAAAATATTTTCAAATTAATCCCATGCTCAGTTTATTGCAGTTGATGATTTTAATAAAAACTAATTCATTATTGCCAATGTTTAAAGGGATAGTTCACCCTAAAATCGAAATTCTGTCATTATATACTCATCCTCACTTTGTTCCAAACCTGTATGCATTTATTTATTGTTCTCAAAAAATAAAAAAATAAAAAATAAAAACAATATATCAATGGGAACTGAAGCTATTTAGAAACCAACAGTCTTCTAAATATCTTCTTTTATGTTGTTATGTTCCTGTTAGTGAATGATGAGAAGCTTTATTTTGGGGTGGACTGTCCATTTAATGATTAAAAAATATTAATTAATAAATAAATTAAATAATTAATAAATCATGTATGATGGGGGTACTGCAGAGAAGGAATGACTCACACACACTCACACACATTCAGGTAGTGAAAATTCCTTTTTGCTTTGGAAAATCATTTCCATTCTCAATCCATTACAATCATTTTTCTGTTTTATTGGTTCTAAGAAGGATAATAATGATTGTTTGTTCAACAAAATGATTGTTTGCATTTCTTCTTTTGTCATTTTCTCCTGTTTGACTCCTGAAACCGAAGGCAAATCTCTTCCTGGTGAGTGTGTATTACACATTTTTATCATTTGTTTTGGCTGTAACTAACAAACAGTATGCAAAACCTGGCGCCCGGGGCACACAAAATAAACCCTCAACAAACAAACACTTGACAACGAAAATACAAACTGAGCAGTGTTTGCATTGTTCTGTGACTCTGCTAAAGCTCCTGTTTACTGTTGTTACAGAGCTCAAGACATACAAATCATATAATATATTAGAAACAAACCATAACCTAACGATGATGTCTGCTTGCAACCTGAAAACTGTCCCTGAATTCACGTTCAGTTATGCTTGTTCCCGTCTTTCTCTTTTCAGATGAAGCTGCTTCGGTTTCAAGCAGTGGAGGTGAGAGAAATCCAGACCATACAGTACATTGGTACATTAAAAACAAATGTTATTTATGAATTATTTTTACACCTGCAAGCTCAAGTGGGTAAAGAATTGCACAACACCACCAAGGTCATGGATTTGATCCACAGGGAACGCATGTACTGATAAAAAATACATACCTTGAATAGTAGCTTTAAATAAAAGTGTCTGCTAAATGAATAAATGAAACTTCTGGGGGCCTTTTGTTAAGTAAACTATGAGCTCTTGTTATCTGTATGTAATACTGCTGACCATGTTCAGTATTTACTCACCGTTATTCAAAGAGAGGTGTAGCCTCCAACCGAATACACAAAGAAGCAGAAGAATGAGACGTATTCTTCTCACGGCCTTCAGAAGTTTCTCTGGGGTGATGGATCACTGCTGCAGCCTTCAGTCCAAACACAGCGAGCTCTAGTGGGCTTTACATACTCGGACTGCTGTGGAGGAAGGCTGATGAGATCTGCATTATGAATAACAAAATAACAGCTCTCACACGCGAGGAAGTCAAAGTACTGCAAATGATCTGACTGCATCCTGCGCGGATACATGCTGTAGAACATTCCACCTCATGATTTATTCATTAGATGCAGTGTGAGAAGTGTTGACCTGCAGTCTCATCAAGAATTCACTCTTCATCTTCAGCTTAATTCATATTTGGCTGATACATTTCACAAGAAATGTTAGATTGTTCATGATAAAAAAAGAGACTTTTTTTTTCAGTTGAAAAAAAGTGGAAAAGCTTTAGTACAATTTGCAATAATTTTTTTTAATATAATTACTCAAAAATAAATAAATAAGTAAAATGTTATACATCTTTCATGCAGCAATTTTTCAGTAATCAGTATTTTTTCAAATTGTTTTTTTATTGGAAATTCCATGAATTATTAATGCATATAATTCAAAGATTTATCAGGAGTTTCAAAACATGAAAAAGTAGCATTATCTGGTATTTTAAGATAAAATTGCACACAATCACCAGGGGTCCTCTCTGTTATGTATTTGCTATTACATGTTTTTGATTTGGTGAAGAAGAAAAAAAATGATACTTAATTATTTAATACCGTGTAATATATATATAATTCTCATCAGGACAGTTATCTCCCAAACATCCCAAATAATTAAGAATATAATTTAAGTTCAAAACTTAAGAACATGTTCATCACAGAATAGGTGTTTTCCCATCATTATATGTATGAATTGTATTTTTTAAGTTCTATTTTTGGACCTTTTATGCCTCTGTTAGATAGGACAGTCTAGATGAGACAGGAAACAACAGGGAGACAAATAGAGAAACTTTGGCTTGCCTGAGATACAGCTGCAAGGCTATTGCTACAGATTACATTTTATTAATGTATTTTTGACTAAATTAATAGATATCATATATCCTGTTGCTGTCTGTCAGGCAGGAAGTGGAGTGGACGCTCCAGACTGATGGTGAGCGAGTGGTCTGAGGAGGATGTGTTGGCATGGTTACGGGAGGAGGGACTAGAGGCTGTGATTGACGTGTTTAAATCCAATAACATCGATGGAGGGGAGCTGCTCTCTCTCACCAAGGAAACCCTCAGCTCTGAGCTGCACATTGGTAAAGTTACAGCACACATTACTCCAGATATGTATTCATCTCTCATAACATGCTGTAGACTCTGGATGTACTCTGCAGATAAATTGGTTGTCTCTCTTTATGTATATATATATATATATATATATATATATATATATATATATATATATATATATATATACACACACATACACATAATGTAGTGTTGGACTTGGTGGAAATCACCTCATAATAGTGTAGGAATGACCTTAAACTCTAAATGTAACCTCTTCTGATGTCGTGTCATATCATGAGGAGTTATATAAAAGTAACATGGATTTTCACATTACCTAACTACACATAATGTGTAATCCTGGAGAATGTAAACATCAGATTTGTTGAGTTATGTAAAGCACTTGCATCCAGAGAACTTTGTGTGCATTAAAGCTGATTATATCCGCTTTAGCCCTAAAACCAGCAGCTATTTACATAAGAAATCCAGTCCTAAATATGCACTTCTAAACAACTTAAGTGAAAGAAATCCCTGCCCAATGCACCGTGACCGTAGAATCGCCTCGTTTCATTTAGCGTGACATTTGAACAGACTTCACTTCATTTGATTTCTCTGCTGCCCACTGTGACCAGATCAGGCCATTGTGTCTGCTTTTCTCAGTGCAGTCAGATGCAGATAAAGCAGTGGCATGTGGTGGGCTGCAATAATGAGAAAGCAAAGTCCACTCTCCGAGTTTGAGTTTGATATTTAGTCCTCTAGAAGTTCTTGTGCATGCACCCAAAAGTAAATGTAGCTGAGCACCCAGTACTGTAAATAGGTCATTCACTGGTTTACAGGTAATAAGTGATTCAGAAGTACTTCTAAATCAAACTGAAAATGAGATGTTTTCATAGCCTTCTTTGATAATATATACCAAGGGAGGCGATATTTTTGGCCATGACTGTGTTATAATAAGTGTTGCAAACAAAAAAGCTGCATGTTTAATGTAACTGAGCTGTTAGATTTAAGTGTTTGAACACAGATTTGCATTTAAAATTATGCATTATAAATTACACATCATTTTGATTTTAAATTTGATTCATATTGTATGTGACAGAATTGTGTAATGTCCCAGTGGTATTGTTATAGTCCATTTTCACCAGTTATGTCCATTCAGGTTGATTAGCGCAGTGCTTGTCTGTTACTGTAGTCCTTAGAGGACACTTGCTCTTCACCTTTATTTTGCTATTACCCAAGCAAGCTTGTTCCTGCCACAGGATAAAATCTAAAGAAGGAAACTGTATCTGTCACAATTCAGACATTTTTCTTTTAACTTAGAATTGCAAAAGAACATATCTGCAAAATGTAAACCCTCAATTCCTAAAAACAAAGGCCAAACTTGCAAGATGTATACTCGGAATTCATCGAAATTGCATATTTGGTTTTTGTTTTAAACTCATGCTCATTTATTTTTGCCTTTGCCTGATTGCAGTAATATTAAAGAATTGCTGTTTGTGCTGCACGTTATATCTACTGTATTTTTCGGACTAGAAGTCGCACCTGACTATAAGTCGCATCAGTCCAAAAATACGTCATTATGAGGAAAAAAAAAAAACATATAGAAGGCGCACTGGACTATAAGTCACATTTATTTAGAACCATGAACCAAGAGAAAATATTACCGTTTACAGCCGCGAGAGGGCGCTCTATGTCTTCAGTGTAGACTACAGGAGCACTGAGCTGCATTAGAGCGCCCTCTCGCGGCTGGAGATGGTAATGTCTTCTATTGGTTAATTTCTCTTGGTACTGTACATTTCTCTCGGTTCATGTCAAATTAATTTTGATAAATAAGTCGCACCTGACTATAAGTCGCAGGACCAGCCAAACTATGAAAAAAAGTGTGACCTATAGTCCGGAAAATATGGTACATTAGTTCCAGTTTCTGCACAGCATTTACAGAAAGATAGGCACACTAATGAAACTGGAGGCCAGACCACTGCTGCTGTTAGTACAGATGTATTGACACCTGTACTTGTGGGTCCCACTTTTCTGTGATTGAGTGGTGCTGAAGTGTTCTTGTGCTCTCTCAGAGTCTCTGGGCCTGCGGAGTAAAGTCATGAAGAAGATTGAGGAGTTAAAAATGGCTCCTGTCTCTAATGGCACTCCTGACGAGTACCTCTGTCCAATCACACGCGAGGTCATGAAGGACCCAGTGATCGCCGCCGGTGAGTGTCTGAGAGTCTGTTCACCTGCTTGACTGGGGATTTTGTTTTGAGTTGAAACATTTTCTTCTCGTTTTCCACCTGCAGACGGCTACTCGTATGAACGGGAGGCCATTGAGAGCTGGATCAACACGAAGAACCGCACCAGCCCTATGACCAACCTACCCCTGCAGACCACTCTTCTGACACCCAACCGCACACTCAAAATGGCCATTTTACGATGGACCGCTTGTCAGTGATTTCAGATAATAATGAGCCCAGAACAGAAGTCTTTCTAGGACTGGATCACATTAGCACGCTGTACATTTTAGCGCTTTAACTTTTAACAGACTATAGTGATGTCTCAGCTCTTGACTTGAGCTCAGGTTCAGCCTTAATCCTGAAAGTGAGAGAGGTTTTCCATTAGATGTGATGGGAGCTTCATGCGATCCTCCATCCACAAAGTGACGATCATTATGTCACAGGAAGACTGAAGAGCAGGTGGTCCAGAATCAGGCTAAAACTACTAAATGCATCTCCAGCATAGTACAGCAAAGTGTTGAGTGGCCTTAAACATCATAATAAATGTTTATCATCCCCTTTATGCTCTAAAGCGGACAGTTTGCCAGCATGATTATACAGTTTCTAGCACATAATTATGATTCCTCCTGCATCTCTCATCGTGACTCACAGGTCTGACTATAGGTGAAATTCCTCAAGCGATATACTCTTATTTTATGCAATGATTTTTAGGATGAGCTATTAATCATTTAAAGGGGTTATGCGTGTATAATGATGTTGCTCATATGAAGTAGTTTACATGCTTAAAATCAGGTAGACGTTTATTAGTGGATAATCATTCATTGTAGCCAGTTAAGTGACTGGATTTAAAGGGGTCATATGATGCGATTTCAAGTTTTCCTTTCTCTTTGGAGTGTTACAAGCTGTTTGTGCATAGATAAGATCTCTAAAGTTGCAAAGACTAAAGTTTCAAGCCAAAAGAGATATTCTTTATAAAAGTTAAGACTCGTCCATTCTCCTAAAACACCTCATTTAAACACGCCCCCATGTCTACATCATTGTGTGGGAAGATTTGCACAACACCACTCAAGTTTGATTCTCGCTGTATCATTGTTGCTGCTGCCGGTGCCATGTCATGGAAATGCTGTGTGTTTCATTGCAAAAGTGAAATTTCTTTGTTTGGCCTTCCCAAAAAGTATACAACTAGAAATCAGTGGTTAAGTTGTAAAGTTGTATACTACAACATTGTTCCAGAACAGTTTAAACCAAATATTTGTGTGCGCGCAACACATTTAAGGGAGGACTGTTTCATGAACCTACAGTGCTGGCTGTTCTGACTCAACCTGTAAGTACGTTTTCATATTTAAAGAATTTGCCACTGATTATTCAAACGTGAGTTTTGAGCAGTGAAGAGTAGCGCTTATGGTTTTTTGTTTACGTGGCATAAAAAGACCATATTAGGGGCCGTTCACATTTCGCTTCTTTTGCGTGCGCAAGTTCGTTATTTCCAATGTAGGTGCGCGGCATACGCACTCATAATGGAAGCGACGCGGTCGCGATGCGGTGCGACGCGCCCGTTTTTGCCAGGCACGTCTGCACCGCATTGAGATAAAAACATCTCAACTTTTCAGAATGCCGCAAGCGCACCGCGGGTCATGTGACAAGAACCAACCAATCAGCTTAATCCTTTCCCGTAACAACGTTGAAAACTCAGCCAAGACGAAGGAACAGCTGTTCATAGCTGTATATGGATTGCCATTTTGAAATTAATTTAGTAGCAGAGCTACTTAGAGCGATTTTTTGTGCCACAAATCCATTTATCCTTTGCTGAAATTTCCGCGTCTTCATGGAGAGAGCACGTCATGGTTGCTTAGCAAAGGCAGACGCCTCAGGAGCGCTTCTGTCCGAGTGCTTTGGAAAGAAGGACAATGCGGGGCGCCTAGCGTTTTCCACACGTTTTTAGGTGCGATATGTGAACGGCCCCTAAGTCCTTATAATCTGTAATTATGTCCTTTTTTTGATGGTTTTATTGATTTTGTCTTGTCGCACCAGGACACGGCATCACCGTATGCTAAGGGACGTAATATTTCCATCACATGCTTGAGGTATTCAGCCAATCACAATGCACTGGATAGCTGGCCAATCAGAGCACACCCTCGCTTTTCAGAACGATGAGCTTTGTAAAAATCAAAGCGTTTCAGAAAGCAGGGACATAAAGGAGCAACCATAATGTACAGTATGTGGAAAATGTTTTTTTTTTTTTTTTTACCTTAAACCACATAAACACATTGCATTACACCAAATACAAAAAATAATCTTCTTTTAGCAATGCCATATGACCCATTTAAAGCTTCACTATGTAGCCTATATATATATATATATATATATATATATATATATATATATATATATATATATATATATATCTGCTACACTGATGACAGTCTGGACCTTTACCTACATGAGCTGGTGGGTGGTTCATGCTGGGATAAACCTGTTGTGAGACTAAAAGCCATGCAGAAATAAAATCAACCTGTTGTACAGCTGACTTTTGGCTTGTGATTCATTTTAATATTAACTGATTGTACATGTACATGAACAATGTATCATGTCAAGTTGGATGACATGTAACTTTCCACACAATTGTGCAACTGTATGATAAATCATGCATTTTATTTAAGAAATGAATTTAAGTAATCATATTTAGAAATTAATGAAAATAATATTTGGGACTTTGGTATAGGCATAATGGCAAACCACTAAGCAACCATCTGCAGTAACAAGTACACACTATATCCAAGCAACCATATAAGTAGAAGTGCATAATTAAGAATTTATTATAAGAAATTAATATATAATATAGAAATTATTACATTATTATTTTAACAATAGGCCTTGGCTATCGTCAGCATTCAAATGAAGTTTATCATAAATAAATGTTAGATAAAGTGCATAATATAAAAACATAAAAAATTTGTATACATCCTACAGTCTTGTAAGTCCATAAACTGGTCGTCTTTCCCCTAATATTTTTATGTTAGGCTATTATTATTATTAATATCCTATTATTATTGGTTTTATATTTTTATATTCATTTATATAAATGTTATCCTTTCATTTTATCTCATTACTTCACGTTCTGAATACTTTTGTAAATATAGCCTACTGTATATGCTGGACATGGCAATAAAGCTTTTTTATTTTTTATTATGCTGACTGGAATTTTTGCTGGAATGCAGTTTAAATGTAACATATTTAATTTTATTTCGGCTAATTAATAGACCATAATTATAAATACTATAGTGTTTCATTGAGGAATTAATCATTCACGTAGTTTCAAAGGTAAATGAAAACACAACACGCTCATTTATCATCACACATGGGCATAAATACAATCATAAAGACAAAACCTTATTGGTATATTTGTCAGATAAGTGATAAATGAGCGTGTTGTGTTTTCATTAAGCAACAGTCACTTTATGACTTTATAAAAATAAAACAGAAATGTAATAAACTAATAACTAAATGGAAGTCTTAAACTGGGGTTTATTGTATATGTTGCTGAAATATTCAAATACAATACGTAACAGCCCTATACATGAAATTAACTGCAAATAATGTACATACCAAATAACATCTATGTCCTCATAGACACCTGAAAATGGTTCACTAAAACATGCATGTAAACCTGGTCTCCTTTATACAGTTCATATCAATCTCACAATCATAGTGGTATTTCATAATATATAGCTGTGCAAAAATAACTAATATATAAAATATAATATTGTTTTAATCAAGACAACCAAGCCATAAATAAATTAGTCCAAACAGGGAGTAGTTCATGAAGAAATACAACACGCTTCTCCTCAAACACACACACACACACACACACAGACTCGCCACCATTCAAACAGGAAATGCTTCTGAATACACACAGGACCGGTCCACAATCTTACTGTAAGAGACTGTTTAATCTTGGTAGACGTGCTATGTCCTTGCTGAAGTCTAAAGTCAGGTATCTTAATACACTTCTAATAAATCATCTGTATCATATCTCAGCTCTCTTTTAATGTGCAGATGCAGCGTTGCGCATTTAAAATGTGCTTAAATACCTCGGAAGCTGTAGTTGTAAACGGAAATGCAAGGCAATCTTTTACTCGTGTGCGCTTTCCAGGAGCACACACACAAAATGCTTTAAACTTAGTCTTCAAATCGACTCGAATGACATTGGGTTGTTGATGAAAACCACAGCTCCTATATTAAAGACTGTAAATAACTTGGTGCTTAACATAAAGTAGGAGTTCGTAGCTACACGTTGGACTCAATAAAGGAGCGTTTAGGTTTGATGGAACTGATCAGGATGGGGTTGTCCCGGGCCAGGCTGGCCTGCTTGTGCTTCGTGTCGTTGTAGTGCTGCTGGATAGGGTTACTGTCCTTGTATCCGGGTCCAGGTGTATGTGTGCTGTTATGGATGGGCTCCTGATAAGAGCTTGTTTTAGCGTATTGGAGGTCACTGCTCAGTCCCTGTGAGTGCGTGTTCATGACAGCACTTACATTGTGACCTACGAGCCCTTCTGGCACAAGTCCTTGCCAGCCGTAACTGGACACCAGGTTGCCATGATGGCCTTGCTGCTGCTGGAAGCGTGCAGTCTTGTCAATGATGCCCATAAATGGGCGGGGCTTATGCTCCGATTGCCTCGTGCAAGTGTCGGCACTCGCCACAGAGTTGCGCATGCGGCTGGTTTCCGCCAGGTTTTTGCTGGAGGAGCTGGACACTCTCACGCTGCTGCTCCTGCAGAACTCCCCCCTTGGCTCAACGCTGCCCTCCGCCTTCTCAGCATGACCAAACTGAGTGCTGCCCTCTCTGGTACCACCGAGTGGACCCCTCTCAACACTGTCAATGTCAATGCAGGGCCCTGCTCGGAGTGAGGCGGGCCGGTGGCGGCTGGGCATGGGGCTGGACCCGGCGCTCTGCGGCGTCCTGCCCTCGGCGTGAAGCGAGCTGCTGTACTCTCGGTTTTTCATGCTTTGAGCCTGTCTGGACGGAAGACGTCTGTGGGCGGCCCGTCCGGGGGCAGCTGTGGGGACGGCAGACTGGGCATCCGATATCGCCAGGCTTAGAGAATCAGGCAAGGTACGGCTTTGATGCCAGCTCTCCTTCCTCTTCTCCTGCCTAGAGGATTCCTGCTCACAACGCTCCTCCTCCTCATCTGCCTGCAACATGTTTATGCTGAGGCTGTCTGGGCTTTTCTCCAAACTCTCAATGTCCTGGTCGTCATCATCGTCATCATCTTCTTCTTCCTCATCGTTGTCTTCCTCATGGTGTGAGGGGTTGCTGTGAGAGGAGGGGTGTTTAGAACCCTGGCGCTGCAGGTGTTGGCACTCTTCCTCCACACGTGCCAGCAGACGTCTGATCTCTCGGTTACTGGGGCACAGACGCGCCGCTTCATAAAGATCAGCCAGCGCGGCTGCAAACTGCCTAAAAAGAGTGAAAAACACAGGAACTGGTAAATAATTAATCATCATTATAAACTATATGCAGTAGATGGTATAGATACATGCGCTCTCTCTCTCTTTGAACCTAGTAAGCTGCCTCACGGTCTACTTCCTACACAGGAAGCAGCCTACATAAACAGGATCTGGAACCACAATGGAACTTTATAAATGACTAATGTAAGATTCTCTTCACAGGCAGCAGCTTTAAAACGACACTTCTGATTGACAATTATACATTGGCACGTGGAGAGGTTAACACTGGGCTGTGACCAAATGTTTAATAGTCTGTTAACACACATCAAGAAAACTTTTGAAATGGTTAGAAATCCTAACAAAGGATAAAAAAAAGTGTTCAACAGAACAACATAGATAGAGCTCTCTTTATTAATTCACATAATGTTGAGAAGGTCGACTTTGTGGAGGACTGTAATTAAATAATTTAGAAAGATGTTACAGAAGTAGGTGTTCAGTGTTACTGGCTTAGTTAGCCAAAACTACATGATAATTCAATTTTGAGTGATGAGAAGATACTGTATAGCCTGGGGACATAGTCATGGGTTCCTTATGTGTCATATAAATGTTGTAGGACCCTGGGAACATTGGAATCACTCTATCATACAGGCTGTTTAATACGAGCTATAAATAATATAAAAGTGGGATTGACTGTGCTAGTCAACAAAAAAAGCACACGGCTCAGATAAACCATCAGCATGACCGCTGAGCATTACAAAGCAGATTTAAGGCAGTAGTTCTGTACTTGAGTGAAGTCTGTTCCGCTGTGCATCAGTACATGATGGTTCCAATTTTGTTCTGGTGTATTTGTTGCTTTTAGCTTTCAGAAAAATGTTATGTGATATCAGTGATGTGATGTCAGTGGTTAAACCACATTGTTATAAAAAAATATTTTTTTGTGTACAAACATAAAAATAATGACTTTATTCAACAATTTCTTCTCTTCCATGTCAGTCTTCGATGGGCGGGCGTTCATTACAATGCATGCGTGGGATGCTCCTGATGCAAGAGCCGGCATTCAGCAGCATTGCATACATTATGGTACTCTTGTAAACGCATTTCAAAAAATGACACTGAAGAGAAGTTATTTCTTAAAGCTGCAGTTGGTAACTTTTGACGCTCTAGCGGTTAATAAACAGAACTGCTTGCGTCTTGCGGAAGAACATCGTAGCCGGAACTACTTCTCTCTGTTTATGTATATGAAGAATCACAAAGGTACTGGGTTACTCCGCTGCGGTATCCCCGAAGCAATCTAGAATAGTCCGAATATAAACACTTATTATAGGTAGGGCTGCAACTAACGATTATTTTGATAATCGATTAATCTGTCGATTATTTTTACGATTAATCGATTAATCGGTTTATGTACTTATATTTTATTTTTTTCCATTTTTTCCCCAAGTAAATTATTAATAAAGGGTCTTTATCATTCAGCATAGATTTTTAAGAGATTTTAACCATTTTGCATTGTCATATCCTCATCAAAAATATACCTGGAGTTGTTTTATTATGTTAGTAATCCTTTGTCGAACTCTTCTGCAATCAAAACACTGACCCATACTCTAGCAAAATTCACAAGGAGATTTCAAATATTGTTTTCACCATGGCAGTCCTTAGAGCTCCTAAAGTAGTTTAACATCCCAAACAAAGCTTAAGGAATCTTTGAGAACATATTTTCACGAAGTATAAGGATAAAACAGAATAAAATTGCAGTGCATTGTATTTTATTATTTACTGGGAAAACGCTTTATAGCTTATGCTGTGAAATTGTAAACAATCCTTCGAAAAAAAGTGCCAATGGCATGAAACCTGAATGGAACTCACATTTTAAAGTAAAATTCATCAGAAGGTTGTCCAGAAAAAAAAAAATTGGGACACACACAAAAAACCTGCTGTGTGAAAAAGAGCAGTGAATACTTAGAAAAGAAGTGCATTTTAAATATACTCAAACATTTACCTCTCTCATTCAGTCATAATTAGGCTGCAAGTCTGAATTATGAACTGGTAAACGACAAACTGATCACATAACATGTTTGTAAAGCTTTAAATGTTAACTGTTAAAAAGCAATGTTATCAGCTTTTACAACTAAACATTTGCAAACAACCTTGTACTGGAGAATCTGCACAAATAAAATTCTTAGGGGCCGTTCACATATCGCACCTAAAAACGCGTGGAAAATGCTAGTCGCGCCGCTTTCTCCTTCTTTCCAAAGCGCTCGGGCAGAAGCGCCCCTGAGGCGTCTGCCTTTGCTAAGCAACCATGACGTGCTCTCTCCATGACGTGCCCTCTCCATGAAGACCCGGAAATTTCAGCAAAGGATAAATGGATGCGGTGTGGACGCAGCTGGAAAAACGGGCGCATCGCACCGCGTCGCTTCCATTATGAGAGTGCATACTGCGCGCCTACATAGGAAATAACGAACTTGAGCACGCAAAAGACACGATATGTGAACGGCCCCTTAAACAGTTCAGTAGTGCAGAGTTTACAGGTTACTCTTCATTTTGAAGGCTCAAAGTAAAGTACTCCCACTTCCCGCTGAATGCTGCAGAGACGCTGTTCGGGAAGCACGTGACATAAAACGAGGCCAGCTATTGGCTATTCGCTACTTCACCTGCTGTACTGGCTGAGTAAAACCTCCGGTGGCTCATTACTGCCACACTTTGGTCACCGCAGATTTGAAATATGCACGAAATGAGCCGCTTATGGCAAATAAAATTTATTTAGCGACGAATCGATTACTAAATTAGTTGACAACTATTTTAATAATCGATTTTTATCGATTAAATCGATTCGTTGTTTCAGCTCTAATTATAGGTGCACCCTAGTGATTCAGGACAAGCCAAAAACACGGTTTGGAAAATGGATTCATGGTGTACTCGCTTATTATATACATTTTTCTACATTTTGAACACAAAGTTACGGACCGCAGCTCTGATTGGTTGATTTCTTACCGGGAGCGGTCTGTAACTGCAAATGGCAATAGGACCACTGGGAGGAGCCAGAGGAGCTTGATTTTTTCACAGATTATCTATCATTATGACAGGTTTCACAAATATGTAAAAAAGTTACCTACTGCAGCTTTAATAAAGTTATTTTTGTTTTCCTTGCATACAAAAGTATTCTTGTAGCTTTATAACATTAAGGTTAGAGCACTGATGTCATATTTTAATATTTTAATGATGTACTCAAGACCTTTACGGGCCTTGAATGTGGTAGTTGTGTTGCTGTCTATGGAGGGTCAGAAAGCTCTCGGATTTTATCAAAAATATCTTAATTTGTGTTCTGAAGATGAATGAAGTTCTTAGGGGTTTGGAATGAAACAAGTAATTAATGGCAGAATTTTCATTTTTGGGTGAACTATCCCTTTAATTTTAGACTAACCTACTGTATAACTAGCTTTATAAAACATTTTGTTCAAAAACTAAAATGCAAATTAGCAGTCCATGACACATTTCAAGTTTGATTACTTGGTAATCAGAGATGTCTAAATTCAGCACATGAATAAGACCAGTAACTGGATTGCATTTTTTCCAATTTGCCAACTGGGTCAATCTGATTGATTAAAAAGATCTACACAAATTGAGAATTGTTGTTTTTTGCTGTATGTTCGGTTGCCAAGAGACAGCACAAACAACCAAAGTAATTCTCTTTCACCAGGAACAATTCACATGTTCCAAGTCAGCATGAAGGTTATATACCTGCTGCTCCTTTTGGCTCGGGCACGTGCATAAAATGCCTCATAGGACTTAGGCTTGAGCTCGAGAGCCTTGGTGGCAAACTCCTCAGCCATCCCAAAATCCTGTCAAGAACAATTGTGAAAGGAAGAAGAGAGAGAATCTGAGTGACATTAAGAACCAAATATCAATCACGCAAGTTTTAACGCTTTGTCTTAATAGACCCATGAGAGCGGTTAGTGCACTCATGGCAGCATGCTGCATTCTGGTAGTGATGTGTGCATACCAAGGGGACTGAATTAACTTGCTCACATTCTACCTCAGTCCTTCATTCTGCTCAGGTGCATGAATCTGAAATCTGAGACTCTCGTTTAAATTATGTCCTTGAGTCTGAGGTCAGAGTTTCAATGAAGAGCCATAACTGTCAGCCCTAATGATGCACTTGTGGCAGATCCTATTAAAATAACCATTAGAACTTCAGGTTGCCTGTGTAATTAGGAAACACATAGAAGGACACATGGTGACTCTCTCTTTATCTCTCTCTCTCTCTCTCATTCACGTAATCTGCTGCCTAATTGCACTCAAAACACTTCTACGAACAGCCTGTGAGGCTCATCTCCTGAACCTAGGCAGACCATTACAATTATCCTGGAGGAGAAAATGAGTGTGCATGTGATCAGTATAAAATGCCTATAGCCATTTAATATACTTAATTCTGTTTGTTAAGGCTCATAGACATGTACTGTTATCCAACAGTCGTTATAGATGTTATTGAAGCATTTAACATCTATCCACTGATGTTACACATATACTTCGGCAGACATACATTGGTTTTGCGGCGGCAGCGGGATAGGTTGAGATACAGGGAAACCCGGAGCTCCCTGAATGCCTTCAGGTCTTCCCCGAAACCTTCCCTCGGAAACTTCCTCAGTGCATACTGATACCTCTGAGCGGCTTCCTTCATCTTCCCTTTCTGAGAAAGAAGGAGAGAAGGAATACATGAAAAAAATAAAAGAATGCTTCAGAAAGTCCGAGAGAACCTTCATTGAAATTTACTGATCATAGTTTAAATGTGGTATTTCCAAGAACACACTGAAGTTAGTACATGTAAAACCATAGATGGCTCTTCAATACCATGGTAAGATCAATGCAACTGTGGTTTATGTAAAGTAAATCTAGCATTCGTTATTAAAAACGGTAGCCTAAACACTTCACAGACATTTTAAAAATGATATATGTCCATTTTCAAAAAACAGACCTTATAAAGCAGGTTTCCCTCCTCCATGAGTCTCTGCAGAAGTATGATGAGGATGTCAGGTTTGGAGGTGGCCATGGCCCATGCAGCATTACCTTCAAGAAAGAAAGAGAGATGTCAGTCCTGACAGTCAATAACACACCGACCGACTCAGAGAAAGACTTTCCTAATGCTTGTACCTGATCGTTCATAAGGAGATGTTCTGTAGCCTTTAGCAGTGACAGTGACAGCAGAACAGAAAAAAAGAAAAAGAAACAAAAGAGAAATAAAGCATAAAGAACAAATGCAAGGAAAACTCAAGAAGAATAGATGTGTATTGGAATTTGAAAGAAATATAAACTACCATTCAAAATTTTGGGTTGTTTTTTGAAAGAAGTCTGTTATGCTGTTATAACCGTTTTATATTTTAATATACATTAATTGCTTTGATGGCAAAGCTGAATTTTCGGTTGCACTTTATTTTACAGTACGTGTACTTATAGTGTACTTACAGTGTATTTATCTAAGAAAGTTCTGGTAATACAAGGTAACTACATGGGGTAGGGTTAGGTTTTAGGGGTAGGTTCAGGGTTAGTACCTAGTTATTACATAGTTATTGTAATTACTATAATAAGTACATAGTATGTACATGGGGAACAGGACTGTAAAATAAAGTGCTACCGAATTTTCAGCAGACATTACTCCAGTCTTCGGCGTCACATAAAACATAAAAGACTCTTTAATGACTAGTTCAGAAACATTTCATTATTGTAAATGTAAAGTATTAATGTTTTTTATTTTACTAACCCCAAACCTTTTAATGGTAGTGTATATAATGTTAAGCAATAAGGTATGAGAAACTGTGAATATACAGTAGCACAGTTATAAAACAATTACTACATAAAATCAGTTTTTAAAAAACTGTATATAGCAGTTTCATAAAGCAGATCCATCATGTGCAACCCTTCCATGTAACTATATAATTCATAACATGTAATCTATGGCTAATAGTTACACAGTTACCAGGCAAACTGGTGTTTGGATATCGCTTCTGACTATATCAGGTATTTTAGAACAGCTGAAATGTTGCATCAGCCAATCAGCATCCAGGACTGGAATTGTCAATTTATAATAACAAAATAAAATGTTAAAACTGCAGAAGTGCCACGTCAGGCTTGCTTTAGGACAACTACAGTAACTTAAGTATAAAAGTATTCTTTGGCAGACTTTCTAAAACAAAACCTCTTGAGATGGTTTGGATGAGAGTTTGACATAAAAAAATGGAAACTAGATCTTTTTGCTTGTTCTGCAGTATTATCTGTATAGCAAAAGGGAAATGAGCAAGCAAAAAATTGCTAACCTCTACATTGCTCCTTTCTAGTGGCTAACTGGAAATATCAGCTAATGCTAATTTAAAACATGGGTCATTTTTCAGTGGTTATGGAGCTTGCTCACACAAGTGGGAGATTTTTCTTTTCCCCAATCCACAAAGGAGCTTTTCTGAACCATGTCTAGTATGTAGACAAGACAGATCGCACCACAACGTCATTAAAATGCGTCTGGCAAAGTCATTGCCATCATCAACCCCAGACTGGCAGAGACAGCCTCCGTTGCAGATGTAATTAGACGTTTTTTAAACTGGAGGGGGAATATGCTCTCCTAAGATTTGCACTCTGTGACTTTGAGTAGAAAGCTGAGTGGACTTCGCTATAAAAGTCTTTGCCCTGACGCAGAGTGTGAATGACAGTCCCATACATCACCAGCGGCCTACTTAACTGTGGGCTAACAGTCCTGCACGGCTCTTCTGCGAATATGGCCTGGTTTCAATTGCATTTAGGACTCAGCAAAGGAACGCTGTGCTTTTACTCTCAGAGAAAAAGGGAGAACAAATGGAACTCGCTACATTCTAGATTTATAATGGACAAGCCCCTCCTGAGAACCTGACAGTGGCGATCTAGATTCTAAAGGACGGCTCATGCACCCAGGAGACAAAAAAGAATGTGTGTCATGATGTTCTGAGGTGAGACTCACCCAGTTTAGCCCCTTTCTTCAACAGAGTGACCACGACTGAGGTGTTTCTGCTACCGATGGCCCGGTCCAGAGGTCTCATGCCGCTGTAGTCCATGTGTTCAATCGCCGCTCCGCACTCGACCAGGTAATGCACCTGAAAACAGATCGCCCAGATATGGACCTGCTATAATACTGTGATAAATGTGTGTTTGTGTATGCACACAGAGAAAGGTTATCTCGGCTTACTATGTCGGCGTCTCCGTAGAAAGCAGCCAGGTCGAGCGGGGTGCGCCCGTGTTTATCTGTGTGGTCAATCTGAGCTCCCCTCTCCACCAGAAACTCAACCACTTTCTTCTGCCCTTTCAAACACGCCCACCCGAGCGGGGTCAGACCTTCTTTATCCACTGCTGTCAAACATGCTCCTACAAAGAAACACCATCCATATAGACTTCATTTGATAAAAAAAAAAAACACACAGTGGATTGGGGAAAACAACACAAAGGCTCAAGTTGCATTTTTTTTGTAACGTTGCATTTTTTTTTTACTTTTTACGCCTACATGGGTGAGATGCTGCAAAAGATGCAAGATGCAAGTGCCACGGTCAAAGATGTCCATCTAGCACGCATTTACATAGAAAAACATCGGAAACATAGTGTAGTAGAATGAAAAAATTTTGTAAAAGAATTTACAAAAAAAAAAAAAATAAGAAAAGATTTCACAGCAAAAACACTTCAAGGTGGATATTTGACAGTTGTACTAAAATGAAATTAGATGTCAAGGCATGTAGTATATTCTGTACAATATTTTCAGCAAAGTTTTGATAATGTTGATAATTGAGAAGTCTTAGAAATTACATATTGAATATGATACAGTAGGCTAGGGCTGTCAAAAAAAAAAAATTCGAATTTTGAATATTCGTGGAATTTAAAATAAAAATCCACATTCGAATGCAAACACGTTACATTGGAATTTTAGGTGTGCGTTAAGGAGGCTGCTTTAAGGCCCTCCCCAGGTATACTTCACATTCCACGATCTGTTCCGTCTTGCGGCCAGCAGCGTCCGCACAGCTTTCAAAAGCCGGACGAGCTCGACACGCAGTACCACTTCTGTCTCATCGTTAACCTTGTGCGTGCGCTGTTTGCGAGCCCTCTATGACGAAAATGACAATGCAGACGGCGCATGGACGCGGACGGCCTAAGTATATTTTGGCCTTTATCAGTGGCACACGAGATGCGATGACAATGTAAGTGCAACTGCATTATAATTTTTTTCTTAGCCATACAGTTGAAGCCACTAGATGCAGTGCTGCTGCAATGTTCTTTCAAAATATTGTGCAGAAAAAGAGAACCTCAATGTGGAGAAGATCTTGTTTACATCAAAACTGAAACCAAGCCGTCACACAGAACGCATTTTTCATGCATTTTCTAGTGGGACATCTTCTATCACTGTCGCACTCACGTCTTGCACAAGAGCGCCACATGTTTAGAAAGCCATGTAAAATTAATGCAAGTTCAACATTTTAAAAACATATCTCGAAACTTTGTGGTGGGTTTTTCCCCATCCCACTGCCTCTCATGTTTTTAAATGAAAAATGTTCTCCGTGTGATTGGCTTTCTGCTCTTTGTATTAAATTATGCATGCATACATGATGCTGTTTTGTTTATAGTTGTTTAAGCAACTTGATTATAACTGGTTTATAAACATTATTTTAAATATTATTCACTTCACAGTCATGTATTCTAATGCTTTGAATAAAATTTCTCAGGAGAAGGCCAAAAGCTTTTCTTCACCCATTTTAAATTCGAATATAAATATGAATTATGATAATATATAAGTACAAAATTGGAATTTAGTTTTTTTTTAGCCATTTTGACAGCCCTACAGTACACGTTACAGGGCCAAGCTAGATAAGGACATCCAAATCACTATTACGGACCCTGTGAGAGCAAGAAGTCTACAGTCTCCAGGTGTCCCTCGCTTGCAGCCACCATCAGTAGAGAGCGACCATGTTTATCACTGCAATTCACATCTGCACCACGCTGTAGAAACAACTCTGCTATCTAGAGAAAAGAGAAGAGAAAAGGAAAGAAAGTAAGAGAGATGTCTATGTAAAATGACTTTTTTTCTAAATAAGATGGGTCTTACCTGTGTGTGTCCATGTCGAACTGCATTAAAGATTGGTGACACCCCTCTGCGGTTAGTCTGTGCTACACTGACACCTTGATCCAGCAGGAAAACACACCCCTCTAGTTTGCCCCGGCCAGCAGCAGCGGTTAGGGCTGGAGAAGATGTGCATGCTCAAAATAATGATCTAAACAGCACAACAGACTCTATCGCAAGGAAACTATCGATGTGTCCACATGTGACTACTTCCCTACTATACAGACTGTGAATTGAGTATGTATGCTAAAAAATGGTAATGGTAATTCATAGTATTTGCTCTTGATAGACACTTTACTATCCCATGAAGCCATGGGAGAGGAGTTGTGAATAGCAACGAAGTGAGGCAACTGACACTGGTCGGTCATGTGACAGCAACAACATGGCAGATAGTAGCAGCATGTCTGAATTGTATTTATAGTACTCACATTCATACTATGGAACATACTCTTTTGACTTTGAAGTAAGTTTTAAAATGAATGTAGTACATACTAGACAGTATGCTATTATGGACACAGCTTACATGTATGTTTGTAAATTTCAAATCTTTCAATACTGCATTAAATGACAACTTTTATGTCAATTGTGTAATAGAACAATGACTCATAATTGTTTTACACTAAGACATTAATTGTACTTTAACTGCAGTGTAATGTGGTGTATTTACAAACCCGTTTCACCCCACAAAGTATCGTGACCGTCAATCTGCACCGAAAATTCATCAGTGTTCAATGCAAGCATCTTTTTTAACACCTGTAAATACAAATTAATATGTGCGATTTAGTAAAAATTAATATTGTGATGATTAAAAGTAGTATGTTTTCAATATCTGGGTGTTGTGTGGGTTTAGTACTTGTGGTTCTAACCTAGCTAATCAAAAAACCTCTAAGTCTAACAAATCCCCCCCCCCCCCCCAAAAAAAAAAAGATCCATTATCATTATTATTTATCTATAGTGGTCTAATTCTAAATAACCTAATATAAAAACAGAAGAAAATAGTCTATGGTACATGCTGAATGAGGGAATTTGTGTTTGGTACCTTTTACTTTTGTGTGTATGTGTAGTGTGGGGTATCCTGTGTGTAGAGTGTGTCTTCAATACCTGTGTGTGTCCCATGCTGGAGGCAGCAATCAGTGCCTGCTGCAGTGCCTTGTTTTTGAGGTCTGAACTCCACTCCTGCTCCAGAAGATACTGCACAATCTCAGCATGACCCCGCAGAGCAGCGTGAACCAGTGCACACTGACCGCTCTTATCAGCATGATCCACCTAATGCATATAACAAACGTATACTGTATGTACACAGTTTTACTTATAAACCTGCACTGAACACATTCATGGTAATAAAAAATAAATGTAATTCCTAATTACTTTCAGCTTTTTGGGCAGCAATCATCTAGTTTGTCATATTGCATTGTTAAAGCGCTCTTCTTATTGACAAGCTTCTATTAATAAATAAGTAGTAAAGTTCCTGCAGTGCATCTGTAATATTTGCAGAAGGTAAAACTGAAGAGGAACACCTTGGACACTATACAGTACACGGTGTACAAAAATGATTTAAAAATGAAACAATATAAACTTTCCAGTTTGAAAATAGCAGAATTGTTTATGTAACCAAAGTTACCAAGCCAGAAAATAACTGCATTCTCTTTTCATTGAGTTTGATTGACATTTACATGCACACTCTATGAAGTATTTAAAGTTAATGAGGACAGCAGCATTTAATGACTGTCTTACTGTTAGAACATTTCCCCTCATTAAAATAAAACAATAAAATATAGATTTTTTCCCCATAAAAATGCATTTCCCATTACTATATGGGGGTTTTCACGTTACAGTTTTTGATGTACATGTATTCGTAGTTCGTTTGGATAATGTGAACACTGTTATCTGAGTTTCACCTGTGCCCAAAAAGGCTGCTTTATTCTTCCACTTACTTGCAGTAGCTGTATTGCTTGTTTTATCAAGTGTACATAAGGTGTATGTCTATTTCATTCTGTTTCCTTTTCTAGCAAATCTAGAGTACTGTGACAAAATTGTGTCAAATTCTGTAATTATGCTTTTTTGCCTCTCAATTTCACCCCTTAATACCTTTTAGTGAAAGACAGGTTTAGGTTAGTAATATCTGGTAATATGTTTGAATCACTTATAGCTGGTTTGTGTACAAAGGGGGTGGTGGGGAGGGGGGTCAACTGACCTTTGCCCCCTTTTTGCATAGTAAGGTGACAAGTGGCAGATGTCCAGCAGCTGAGGCATAACAGAGGGAGGTCATGTCGTTCTCCGACTGCCCCTCCACTGGTGCCCCACACTCCAGGAGCAAAGCAGCCATCTCCAGGTGTCCCAGGTGAGACTGCACACACAGCACTGGTGCACTGTTCAACACCTCAGTACGGTAACACACACTCGCCCCTCCCAGAATCAGCAACCGGGACACCTGGGGACAAAGGTAAGACTGGTTTTACCACAAGAAATTAGGTAACTGGTTCAATTATTAATTAATTTAAACAGTTCAATCATTAACATGCATTAAAAATCATTTTCACAATGAACAGGCTGTTACAGTAATTTACTCACAATTTACAATAACTTTGATTTGATTTCAGCACTCAAACCTTAATTCACAATCTACATCTTCAGTCTACAGAATCGATCTACATCACAATCTACATCTTCCTTTTATTTCAATTGACATCTTCAATCTATAGCCTCAATCTATCATTTCTAGGTTAAATCTACAGTCTCTCTACATCTTCTACAATCTTAATCTTGAGACTGTAGATTTTAGCCTAAGGCTGTAGTCAATTATAAATAGATATAAAACAACAGCTTCAATCTACAGCCTCAATCTATATCTTCAATCTACAGCCTCAAACTATATCTTCAATCTATAACCCAAATCTATAATCTACAGCTTCAATTTGCATGTTTAATTTATAGCCTCATTGTATAGTTTCAGTTAACATCTTTAAGATGTTTTCTATAATCTACAGTTACAATTCAGCAGATTAAATCTATAGCTTCAATCTACAGCATTAATCTTTATGTGCAAAATACATACAT
The DNA here is from genome assembly GCF_023724105.1 of Carassius gibelio. Lineage (NCBI taxonomy): Eukaryota > Metazoa > Chordata > Actinopteri > Cypriniformes > Cyprinidae > Carassius > Carassius gibelio. The sequence continues at coordinate 23,061,803 of NC_068401.1, read as the reverse complement.
ACATACATACATACATGTGTATCTCAGTCCACAGCCTGTATCTACAGTTTACAAATGCAAGCAAATCAACAGCCAATCCTTGCCTTTATCTACAGTATATATTAAATATACAGCTTCAATCTATAATCTACAGCATCAATCTACATATGCACTCTATAGCCTCAATGTATAGCCTCATTATACAGCCTACTGTATTTGTACAATATACAGTTAAATCAATAGCTATCAATAGCATAAAATTTTTTTTTTTAACATATGGACTCAATCCCAATCCCTCTACCACAGTTTCCTGCCCAGGATTTAAATATTCATTTTAATTTGCTCTGTAAGGATTTGTCATTTCTAATTACAATACTAAACCACAAAAATGGCATATAACACATTTACACACGTCTTCATTTTGTGAATGGGGGGTTGGGGGAATCCATCCAAAATGTTACAAAATAAAAAAATGTAACCTTCTGTGAAAATGACTTTACTGATTAACCAAACTCAGTCTACACTAGGTAATGAAGGACACCAGGTATGAATGATTTCAAAGAACAGCCTCTGATTCACAAAATGCACTGTCAAAAGCTAAAAAGATTAGATGCAGTTAAGGTCTAATATTCTTCATATTCTGGAATAGCAACAGTAAATGGATTAATAGTGTATGTTCTCACTTCGATAATTCATATCGAGTATATAAAGGGATATAAAGACATTGCAATAATTATTAATTATTAAAAGTTTATTATACTTAATAATAGATCTTTTTATTTGAGGGTTGTGTTTTTTTGTTACTAAGTGCGTGACGCTCCTGCATGAATTCATATGAAATGAACGCAACCTGGCATTATTTCTTTTTTTTGTGGACACGAGCAGTGTGGTAATGGAAACTTGATTTAGATGCTGGATGAAACAAGAACACATTAAAAAGAAGCAGAATCACATTTATTTATACAAACAAGGCAGGAATTAATGAGCAGCTCTCCAGCCAAATGGCTGTCAAGGACGCTGGCATGTACACACGGACTCAGAGTGATGCTCGTTTCATTAAAACTCCGTAGGAGAGGAAATTACAGGGAGAGTGGAGTCTAGACTGCAATTAACACATAACAGATTTAATAAATAAAGGTAGTCATTACGTAAGGCATTTTTCAGTGAGCCTTAGTTCTATGTGACTTATGAAATCCCGTTCATTGTGGATGACTCAGAACTCTGTAAGGCTATAGCTCTTCTTGTGCGGTTGAATGCGTCAGCCACGGTAATTGTTGGAGCTGTGTTCTACAATTCAGAAGTGCAACGCAGTTGTTCGTTTTAATTCTTTACTCAAGATTGACACTGCTTTTTTTTAAATGATGGTCACATTGGCACATTGAGGACGAGTATGTGTTTGTTTTTTGTGTGTGCATATCCTCAAACCTTGACATTGGGTGTGTAGAGGTTTCTGAGGGAGGAAAGAGCTGCAGAGAGGCTGTCTGTACTGTAGCTGATCCACAATGGTTGCAGAATACTTGACGAAACCCCAGTTCTCTTACCGTGACCCTGAGGACAGAGAAGGAGGAGCAGGAAGAGTTAAAACACAGGTCACATCAGTCTAACAGAGAAGGATTTTGAGCATCTGAGTTTCCTACCTTGAATATGTGAGCTTTAAGAATGTGGTGGCCAAGCTCCATAGTTTGCTGGCGGTTGAGCTTTCCTTCTTGACGTGAAAGCATGAAGGCCATCAGAGCGTGGCCACTTCTGTACACCACACATCAATAACAATTCATCAGAAATCACCATCATAAGGAACACCATCATCCTGATTCATCCTAAAAGCGCCTCTCTTGAAAGGTCTCGAGTAGAGAATGGTTCCTTTTGAAGATGGACATATTTCACTCTGATTAACACAGTCTACGTCAATGCAGTAACCATGTCTTGAATATTTAAGGGGAATTTTTAATGGTATTTTTATTTGAAGGAATTATGTGAATAGAGGATTCTACTTCAAGAGAATAAAGATGGAGAAGAATGGTGAAAGAACAAGAATGATTTTTTTTTTTCGATATTAATTAATTGCAAATAACATTTTTATTCACTCTTATCTGTAAGGTAATTATGTGAAAATTCATAACATCAAAATGTTCCGTCTTGTCACCTCAATTTAAGAATTACATGAATAGTGTAAATGATTTAGCCAATATTTTCATCAAGAATGTGAAATTAGTAGTTTGGATCACTGGATAATACTGTTGGTTATTTAAAATGTCTATTATATGTTCAGCTACATATGTCGTATCAGCTTGCACTCTTTATCACTCTTTCACTGTTAAAAACTGAAGGATCATGCTTGAATTCATGTTTGGCATCTGTGAACATTAAAGCCTACCATCTTTGATTTTATTGGCCATCTCAGTCATTTTGACATTTGTTTGACTGCTGAGGCAGGGCAGTATATACATTTTACTTAAAACTTTGTCATAACAACAGAAAATACCAAATACTGAGGAGGGACTTGTCCCTCTCAAAGCCTCTGATGGTTACAGCCCTGGTCTAAATGGCCCTACAGATGCTTAATGTTGTCCTTATACACATCAATATATTTGTTTTCTCACTGAATCACAGTCCATGAACTTTTATTTTTATGAGTCCATGTTTGATCTGTGTTAAGTGGGTCACTCTTCAGTTTATAATAGTGATGATGCCTTTCTAAATGAGAACACTGAGTAATGTGTGTGTGTGTTTAGATGGAGAGATAATTGAAGTGTCTACAAAATGAAAGAGAACTACACAAGAGTAATTTCATGTTCAAAGGCCACACACACACACACACACACAAATGCATTTTAGTTACTCCCTTTCTGAACTCAATTAACAAACCAAAGAATTACATATAAAAGATGGCTGACCGGTACAAATACTTCACATGCTTTGCCATGTGATTGCTAAGGTATATCAGCTGTAGCCCATTGGTTATTAACGTTCCAAGATGTTTTGAGAAGTTTTGGTGGCATGAGCCGTTACACCACGGTGGGTGTGCATTATTTTTTTTAATAATTTAATGTAATGTAGTCAATTATTCCGCTTATACTATGATTACCACACCTCAAGACATACTGTAGATCAGATGATATATTTCAAGGCATTTGTCCTGTTGTTGTACTTAAAACGGTATTGTGAGTAGGATTAATTTCTTCCACATCTTATTCAACGCCTCCATTGCTAATTCCAAATAGCAGCACAATAGGAACTACCATCGATGTAAGCGATTAGCTAAAGGCATGCAATACGAAACAGACACCTGCCATTTTTAAAAAGCCTTATAAACACAGAGTTTAAATATACACAAAGTAACTTCATGAGCATAGAAAAGAGCAACAAGATGGGCTGATGCCAAAGTCCAGTAATGTCTCCGTCCTCAATCCACAGAACTCTGCCATACCAACAGGTGGTAGTAGTCTGTATTCAGCAGTGGATATACAAAACAAGTATAGGCATCAGTGGCAGCCTTTTCTGTATCGTTGATTAGCTGATCTTCGACATCTTGATTCCATAAAGCCATGGAATTATTATAATAATCCTATGGTCAAAATGAGGTGACAGGAATGACAAGTGTCTGTTCATTTAATCTTTATTCCATTTGCAGTTTAGTTTTTTCTTATGCACTCATTTGCTAAACTAAAGAGCCAGTCAGAGTTCTTTCTTTCTGACAGACTCCATTGCCCACTCGACATCCAGAATCAGCTGAAAAGCAGCGACTAGAGCCAATGGTGTGGAATACACCAAAAAAAAAAAAAAAAAAACCTGACAAACACTCAAAAACCACCCGACATTGCCCAATGGCCAACCGTCAGCTTGGTGTGTCCCAGGCCCTAAATGACATTGCTGTCAGATGATTTATGTCACTTCAAAGTTTCTACTGCCTGTGAAAATGCAACCAGGAAAATTGCCCTAAAGAAAAAATGGTTGCTAGTTCCTGTAACTACCCAGTATGAAAGCCCCTTATTTCTTTCTTCTGATGAAAACAAAAGATGACATTTGAAAGAATGTGGGTAAGCAAACAGTTGCCGGTCCCCAATGACTTCCATAGTATGAAAAAGACGACTGTGGGTGTCTGCTATGGAAGAATACTATGGAGTTGATGACAAAATGTTCATTTTTGGGTGAACTATACCTCTAAGGTTGGCCAAGCTAGTTATGACCTTCAAGAACACTTGATAGTTACAAACAGGTACGTTGTAGTAGAGTTGCAACTGAACTCTGGAGAAAGGTAGATTTCCAGAAAAAGGAGTGGGTGTTCCTACTGGAGATCTACTGCATTTCTATGCAATTTCTGGAAACTGGCAATGCGAAGATGGCAATGCGCTACAACTACTGTTAACACCTTAGCAACCTCATCCTTGCCTTAACAAGCACCAACAACTCCAAACTGAACTACTAGTGTCAAGACAAAATGTCATCAATGCTTACCTTGGGTCGCAGAAAAAGTCAGTGCTCTCGCCATCCGCCCTCCATACAAGCCACTCCCTAAAGGAGGGGTGGCAGAACATGCGTGTTCTGTCTCGACGGCCAATCAGAAAGCAGGAAAGAGCGTCCATGCGCTGTTGGAAGTCCTCCCATTCCAGCTCTCCTCTCATGGACCCGGAGTTTAGTGCCCGGAAGAGCTGTTCATCCGTTAGAGGGTGCAAAGATGCCAGAGCCACATTTAGCAGTGGCAATACTCGTTCAAATGCTGAGGCCGATGGGAATTTCATGTTGCACTGCAGCAGGTAGAGCTCAGACAGAGACACAGGTATAACCTTATAGCTGGAGCTTTTAATGACCAGGTGACCCTTTTCAAACAGATCGAGGGTTAATTTTAAATAAAGATATGAGCCTTGGCTGCGGGCAACCAGGTGGGCGCTGAGTTTAGAGATGTTTGCCGGGTCGGCTTTGCCGTTGATGGCAATGTTGCTGAGGATATCAGGGCTGTGGTCTATACGGTGCTGGATGTAGGAGTTGAGGTCAGAGGTTATATCCTTGTTGTCATGGAAGTCATCCATAGAGATGATGGGAAAAGGAAGGAGACTGGTGACTTCCTGTGATGATCAACAAAAAAGCCAATGCAAAGAGTTATAAAAATAAAGTTCTTGAAAATGTACTCTTTGTATTTATGTTGATATGTTCATTTGATTTTGATACACTTTTATACCTTTAAGAATATTTTAAAAGCTTTAAAAGAATATACACTACAAATTTTACATTTAGAAAGAAGTCTCTTATACTTAAATTCTGCTATTATCTTATCAGAAATAAACAGTAATATTTCCAAGTATTATTACAATTTAAATCAACTGTTTTCTATTTGAATATATTTTAAATTGTCATTTATGACTCTGCTGGCAGAGATGTTTTTCAATTACTCCAGGCTTCAGGGTCACATGATTGTTCAGAAATCATTTGAATATGTCGATATGGAGCTCAAGAAACATTTCTTAATATAATCAATATTAAAAACAGTTTTTGCTGCAGCATGGTTTCCACAAAAACCTTAAGCAGCAAAAACAGGAATACATTTAATTTAAAAACATAAAATTAGAAAATGTTTTTTCTAAACTGAAATATTTCACAATAGGGGCTTTAGCACCGCGTAGTTCTAGGAACGAACCAGCAGGGGGGTTCCTAGAGAACCAATTTCGCCCTCTGTCCATTTTCCTGATTTCATTCGGAACAAGCAGCAGGAACTTTGTAGCAGCCGACAGCGTCGTCTTTATGCACGGTTTTTACATACGTCAACAACCGGTGAATGGAGAACGGCATGATCAGAGCTGTTTTTGTCGTGTGTTATGGGTTTTGTGATAACAGAGATGGAATGTAAATCCACAATTTATGCAACTGAAAGAGCAAAAAGTTGGGGTAAATTGAAGTGTTACATATCGAGGCTGAGAAAAGAAACACTGAAGACAACAGCTAAATTTAGTTATCGCTTTTTTCCATGTTTATGAAGTACTGGAAGTATATTTACACGGCTTTTTAAAAATGCCAGTTAGCTGGTGTTTCATATGCATTTGTCCAATCAGAGAACACTTACAGTACATCAACTCTTTTAGACCCTACTCTGAAGTTCCCCCAAACGGAGTTCCTAGAACTAAAACTGTTCCTAGTTACTGTGGTGCGAGCATGCCAAGAAGCGGGTTCTTCTAGGAACTATGAAAGGTTCTTCCGGTGTAAAAACCCCTAATATTACTGTTTTCACTGTATTTTTGACCAGATAAATACAGCCTTGGTGAGCTTCTTTCAAAAACATTTAGAAAATCTCAATTATTCCAAACTTTTGATCGGTGCTGTATTTTTCAAGGGTTTGTTTTAAATATGAACATCACAAATTGTTCATTTAAGTTTTTTTTGGGATTCACACCACATGACATTTTACAATCTAAACTAAACTTCATATGTGATTAAAAAGGTCAAATTATCTGATATGTCTAAAAAGGGTGACACACAGTCATGGGGGTCTGCAGGGGTCCTCCTTATGACATCATGATGGTTGCACCACATGACTTTGATCAATAAATTATAAAACAAAACTACACAAAATTGCCATTTTCTGCATAATTCAGATTCCGGTTATACAGCTTTCTGCCTGCTGCAATGGAAAGACATGCAATTAAATATGAACAAATGCTGGGATTTTAAAGGATGAAACTTCACTGGCCGTTCTGCACCACAGCACAAGAGTAACGACCACCACCAAATCTCCTATATTTTGAATAATTATAGTTCCTTTAAGATTACAGTTTTGTGCTGTAACCACTGACAACTGGCTGCCCTTGATGACTGCAAGAGGGAAAATTAATGAATACTAAAGGGCCACAAAAGTCTGTTCATTTTTATCTTACCGCACATCCTCATCATCATCTGTATGGGAATCACAGCAAATGTTTTCCAATCAAAACAACTGCAGGATTAATGTTATAGAATAAAACCCGGCAGCCTGGTTGTGTGGGTTGTCTGGCACTTTTAGGTCACTGCTCTGAGAAGTTGTGAGTGAGAGAAAAAGAGACAGTGTACGTGTGTGAAAAGTGTATAGGGACACGCGTAGCATCTGCTCTGTTGCATCACAGCCCTTATCCCCTCTTATATAAGCTTGGTTCCTGCAGACCAGAGTCCAGCTCTGATCAGACATGGATTACACCCACCCTACAACACTAGCCATTGACCGGCATCCAAAACTCTCCACCGCAACCATCCTGAAAACTCAAATCGCAAAAGGCACATCAGGACACTGAACATTTTAAACCTTCTCAGTAGTCCTACCTACCAGCAACCCCCACCTCCAAAAAAAATAAAAAAACAGTCCAGTCAAATTAAGGATGCAGCTTATGCAAAAAAAAAAAAAAAAACATCCTTACCACTAGGTTGACCCTGATGGTCACAATCAATTTAAGCCAAATAGGAAATTTAGAGATGATTTTGGTGACGAAAGATGCAATGGTGTCTCCATAGTCTGGTTTGTGGAACTCTGCCTCATTAAGGCCGTCCACTAGGATGACGTAATCTTCTTCTGGAATCTTCCGCTCTGCAGAACACAACAGAACCACCATGGTTAGATGAACTAGAAGTCAAATGCAAGCCCTGAGTTTGATAAGAGTTGGGCAATACGTGGGTTTGCTCAGGTTTTTCTTTTGGTGAAGTTAACAGGAACAATGTGTACTGCTGAATTCATGTACTAGGTGATTGTAGAACACCCAGCACAATAAAATCCTACATGCTGCTTTCTTTCACCATATGATGAGTAGGAAAAAGTGCTGTCAGTCTGTAGTGAAACTCTCACTCTCATCATTTTTGAATACTTGCCATTTGACAAATAGCTGCAACCCTGCAAGGAATAATTCACATAAAAATTTAAAATATTCCACATTTGGAGCTTCACTTTCATTGTATAGAGTAAATTAAAGGGGGGGATGAAATGCTCGTTTTCACTCAATATCCTGTTAATCTTGAGTACCTATAGAGTAGTACTGCATCCTTCATAACTCCAAAAAGTCTTTAGTTTTATTATATTCATAAGAGAAAGATAGTCTGTACCGATTTTTCCCGGAAAAACACGACCGGTTGGAGGCGTGACGTGTGGGCGGAGCTAAAGAATCACGAACGTGAGTAGGCTTTTGCGTTGAGAGCGTTTGGAAGTTGTGACATTACCGTGAGGAAAAAAAAACCATCATCCAAAACAAACCATGGCTAACAGTCAGATTCAGCCGTTTATTTATGATCCAGAATCAGATCCCGAGGCTGAAACTGAACGAGAGCAGCAGCAGCAACGACTCGCTCCGAGCGGGGCTCGAACCCGGGTCTCCGATGGGAGGCGGACGCACTAACAAGGAGGCAGAGATATTTTAAGCAGTTTTACTCACCGCCTGCGGTTCCAACACACGATCGTGACCCTTGTTCGTTGGGATTGCATCATCCTTAAGAAATAAACGATACGCAAATCCGTCGTCAAACTGGACCTTGTTTGTAAAACAAGCATCTTCGAAATGCAGGGAACAAACAAAAACACTTGCACAACTCCGTTGATGCTCTGTAAAAATAAACTCCATCCACTGGTCCCTTAATGCTTTTTGATTTGGTAATCTGTGCAGGGTTGTCTTGCCCTGGCAACCAAAAACACACTTCTTTTGTGACTTTTCGCGACGCTCTCGCTCTGATCAGTGAAGTCTGTTGTGCTCTCAGTGCTGTGCTATACGGGAGCGCGCGTTCTTCCGGCAGAAGTGCCTTAGGACCCATATAAGGAAATTCTGCTCCATCTAACGTCACACAGAGCCATACTCGAAAAAAACTTTCCGAAACTTGTGACAAACCGGAAGGAGTATTTTGGGAACAAAAATACTCCTTCAAACGTACAACTTAATTTTTTAAACTTTGTCCATGTTTAGCATGGGAATCCAACTCTTTAACAGTGTAAAAAATGCAGTATGCATGAAATAGCATTTCACCCCCCCTTTAAACTTTCTACCTAACATCTGCTTTTGCATTCCACTGAAGAAAGTAAATCAGGTTTGGAACAGCATGAGGGCGAATAAATGATGGCACAATATTAATTTTGGGGTGAATTATTCCTTTGAAGTCACAAACGTAATTACTTCCATAGTGTGGGGCTTTCTGAAGTGAAATAAGATCTTTGACAAGAAAATTAAAAGTAGGGCAGGACCTGATTTTACTGATCAACAATTGATTGGATCATGAAATGAGTGCATTCAATACCAGAATAGAGGAAACCTGAAGCAATTCGGCATTCAGTTCGGAAGACTGAAATATAGCATACCTACCTAATACCTACTTTTTGAGAAGCTTTTTTTTGTACTGTAACATGGATGCTGAAGTTAAAGCATCTCCACATATACTAAAGAAATATTTATTTTTGAATTCTATTATTTTTTGTCAATATTGCTGCAATAAAAAAATTAATTTACTACATTAAATATTGGAACAATGCTTAATTAGCCGTTTGGCTATAAATTTATATTAAAATCAACTAATAGCTAGAGCAGCCTACTTTGAAAACAGCCATTACAAACTTTTTGACAAGTGACATTTTAGTTTATCACAGTGAACAATTTAACTGCTTATCTTGTATGTCTAAATATTCCTCTAATTTTCACACATGGAATATTCACCACAATAAGCTACCAAATCAAAACATGACAAAAAAAATAGCACATGTGAAACAGAAACAGACTAATCTTGTATGATCTGCAATATATAAGAAAGCAACAGCTAAATAAACCCATTGTCAAAGACAAAATGTATTAATTTTAATACAAAATCATGCATGCATTATGATCAGAGATATTTGCACCCTGGTCTTTAAGTACATAATGTTAATTCTAGCCAACATAATTAAAATAAAGGCTGTTTTCTCTACTTTTCTCGATGGTCTCTCTAATCTAACGTTACAAACCAGGAACACAGATTTTCTATCAAGAGTTCAGAGTGACAGTTCTATGTCTTCATTTCCATACTCGAAATTTGCTCTAGCCTCATTCTCTAAAATTCCTGTTAAGTCCTTCATCTGTCGTTCCTTGTGATCCAAGCCGTTTCTGAGGACCATCTGTTCACATCCGTACTGGGCCAAATTAAATGAGGCAAGAGCGCTCTTCTCCCCCCATTACCCCAGAGTAAACATATTTAGTTTTTATGTGATGGTGTGATTAATGACAGTAGCATGTGATGTGTCTCACCTTTGCGTAGAAGTGTGAGGGGCTCTAGGACTCCCTTACGGAAGGCAGCAGCAGGGTCCTGGACGCAGGAGCGTAAGCTGAGCAGGCTCTGCAGGTGCGTCTCTCTGAGCAAGAGCTCTCGATAAGCATTGAGACGAGGAGCTCTGCACAGTAAAGCGGACACACTGTGGACAAACTCTGGGACCAGGCATGTGTATGTGTTATCAGCCTGACAATAGTGATAGGCCACCACCTACAACAGAAGAAACAGATAGGAATACATTGAAAGTGGGAGATTTGGACAGGTCCAAAAAGAGTTGTACAAAGGTATAATTCACCTAAACTCTTTTGGGTTCTATGGAATTAAATGGAGAAAAACTATCCTGACAGCTCTGGTGTGTGTTTCCTAAAAGCACTGTAAATAGCAGATAGACACAATTGACAACTTTGGCCTTATGATCTACTTTTTCTTACAATGCTTTTGGAAACGCATCATAGACTGGTGTGGACAAGGCTTCAAGGTGACAAAAAAAAGTACCATAAAACAGGTCCATGTGACTTGTGTGCTATATTATGAAGTTATGTGATGGCTTTGATGAAGAACAGACCGAAATTGATATTCACTGGAAACCTAAACATCTTTATGGCGCAATCATGAAGGTAGAAGAAATGGCTGTTTTATGAATAAACCATTCAACAACAATAATCTGAATGATTTTTCAATGAATCTGAATGATACGGTTCAGTTCAGTTCACACAGTGACTTGATCCAATAGCAGCAGAGGGGAATATTATCAGTGAAGGTACAAGAGTCTATTTTGGAGCTTAGCTGAAATGCTCTTCCACTGGGGAGGAGATTTTAGGTTCTGAAAATTTCTTCAAAAGCACTTTTATCTTTCATCTTGATCGAAGAAAATCTTATTCCTCATGATATAACCCCTTTAAGATTTGTTTGAATATCATGAGTCTCAAATCGTTCTGAAATACTGGAGAATCCAAGCTTTTGAACAGAAGTGAGAATGAAATCATGGCCTGAAACGACTTTCTACTGACAGATGGGTGATTTAAAAAGACGTGACTAGAAGACTCAACAGAGACGGTTCAGGTCCAGATGTAAACGGAAAACACGCGCATGTACTGGCACATGGCAGAGTGGTGAATATGCATGTGGGATGCAGTTTGCCTCTGTCATGGAATGACACATCTAAAACATCGCACAATACATCATGTGTATTTATAAATAAACATGAGAGCTGCTCAGTGGAATCTTTATATTTTGCTGTAAACAATTTTGAAGAGCTTCCATTAAAAAAAAATGCAATTTAAAAAAAAAGGGTCTATTGACTGGAAGTGGGCGTTATTAAAGTTCATGTGTTTTGTATGCATGTCATGAAGCCTAATAAAAAACAATAATATATATAATATAATTAGATTATTATTCACATAATGAAGGGAAGCAATTAATTAAAGTGCAGCTCAAATTTAACCAGCAACTACAGTGATCATTCCTATCTGCTTCAGAGATGAAAATCTCTTTATTAATTTAATATTCTTTTTCCACTGAATAAAAAATGGAAAACACCATTTATTTAAAATATAAATATTTCGTAACATTATGCATGTCTTTACTGTCACTTTTGATCCGTTTAATGCATAATTAAAAAAATAATAATAATAAAATCGAGCTCAGCGTTAGTTCAGTCAGGCCACGGAGGTAAGGCTTTGAACAGCTGATGCGGTCAGCTGTCAAATCGCTCCAATCACCACATCTCTCCTATTGGACACGGGACATATTTAAACGTGGCACTACTGCTCGGTCAGTATGCTCAACGGCTCGCAACCCTCCCTCCCTCCCCATTATAAGCATGAGCACATTACTGCACACCTTTTGGCTGTCGTCTTCTTTGTTTCAGATCACTAAGGCTTCCAAAATCTTAGCTGGTATGGACCTCTTTGGTGTGATAAACCCATCTTCATAACCATGCTACAGGATAGACGTACCACTCCCACATCCACATAATTATCATTGTTTGCCTTAAAGACTTTATTAGAAGTCTTAATTGTTATGTATTTCCAAATTCATGGTTCCAGGGGGTTAATGTTAAAGCTCTTGTATGTTCAGTTATTCTGGGAGCAAGAACCCCCATAAGGAACCATACCGCCAAAGATAAATTGTGTTCAATAAACTCAAGTAAATTTGGCAAAGTGGTTCCTGTCTGAACTATTATATACATCTTACTGACTTGGAACAGTAGCATTGTAGCAAGTCATTTAACTTCAGTAATGGCATTCAGGAAAGACAATTGCTGTCAAAAAATGTAAATACCAAAAACTACAGATATTCCTAGATATAGACAATATCAGATTTCTTAGAGGAAGGTTGAGTTTGTAAGAGAAAAATACTGCAATTTGCTCTTTATTATTCACATGGTTCTAACTTCACCATCTCAGTGAAAAAACTCACACTGTCCAAATGGGCGTAAAGTCTGTACCTTGCTAGCCAGGCGTTTGACTGCCCCCTCTCTGTGCCGGTGTGTGTCTGGGGTCGGGGGGCAGCTGTTGCTGTGAAGGGGACTCTGTGAGGGGGGGTTCAGCTGACTGGTTTGATGAGCATCAGCCCCTCGATCTACAAAACAAACACAGATAATTCCTCTATTATTTTACATAAATGTAATGAATATAGGTATTGCAGCAAATCTTAAAATCTGACACAAGTTTAAGCATTCAGCTAAAGCCTTAAGTCTATGTGATCCAGCACGTTTAAATTTCTACTTCTGAGTTTCAATTTTTTTCATATAGTACTGAATTGACATAAGGGTGAGTAAATACAAAATGTTTAACTATTCCTAAAAGCATATCTTACTCTGGGGTGTAGCTTCAGGGCTGTTGGAAGCAATCTGTCTCATTCGTCCACCATGACAGCTGAGAGCCACCAGCCGTGAGATGACTGCGGTCTTTCCGAAACCGACATTACCTATGATGACAGCCCCTCTACCCTCACCGGCATCTCTTCCCCCAGTAAGCACCTCCTCCAGCCGCTGAAACAGCCAATCACGACCCACAAACACTGCATCCATAGAGACGCTGGGCACCTCAAACAGCAGGGGTTTGAGCATGATGTCCACTGGTTTGTAGGGCGTGAGACGAGCTGTAGGATTCAAACAAAATAGGTGTTAAAGGGATAGTTCACCCAAAAAATAAAACTGTTCCCATGATTTACACCTGGAGCCGTGTGGAACACTTTTTATGATGGATTTATGCACTTTTTACTACATTTTACTTCAATATCTTGACCACTATTTGCTGCCATTATAAAGCTTGGAAGAGGCAGAACATTTTTTAATTTACCTGATTGTATTCGTCTTAAAGAAGAAAGTCATATACAGTACACCTACAGTAGGATGACTTGAGGGTGAGTAAATTATGGGGTAATTCACACAGGCAAATCAGTGCATGCCCTGAATTGCTAGAATTGAAAACATAAAATCAAGCTAAAACACCCTATTTGTTCTTTGTACATTTCCCATATATGTGAGGTTAGATTATGCTTCATGAAGTCTTCTCAGGGTAAATGTACAGTATTAATAACATTTACTGTAGTGCTTGCATTTAATTTGGCAACTGTTGTAGAGGTTAGCCAGCAGCACCTTTAGTTTCTTGACTGCGACCCCCTGTATGAGCTCCATGCCACTGTAAACGCATGGAGGAGCGCTGGGGAGCGTTCCTCTGTTCATCCAGATACCGTAGCTCCTCCAGTTTAGTACTGCTAGTGGCTGCAGGGAGAGAGACAGAATGAAAGAAGAAGAGTCATTTAGGGTTGTGTTTGGCTCACAGACAGCGGAGAGATTACATGCCACCTCTGTGATCTCTGTGAAGAACAAACAATCTGCTGCTGTGTGGAGGAACACGTGTACCCAACACCCCCACCCATCCCAATACACACACACACACACACACACACAATGTTTACAGATGGAAGAACACACAAAATAAGTATATAGGGAGAGTGAGGGAAGCTGTTCTACTTATTACTTCCTCTAGGCAAGGAAAAAAAGGAAAATTAATAGGTCTTAAATATGTTTCAGGATGCCTGGTATACACTGCATTAATAAGAAAGCATCCATTACATAAAAATATGACTTAATATACTTGTCCAATGACAACCAGCAAATAAAATATTTGATATTCAGAATATTTGTATTCATAAAATCAATTTTTAACGTTTTCAACAGGAGAAAGTCTTTTAGTTTGTACACCTCTAGTCTCTAGGGCGGTACCATATAGGTACTAATAGGTAGATTTTGAGTACTAACATGTACCTCTAAAGTACCAATATGTACCCTTAAGGGTGTACTTTTTGAAAGTTTACCACCCCAGTTGAACCTTTTTTTCTGAGAGTATATTACCCAATCATAATTCTTCCATTTATTCATTCAGTCAATCAATGGCTCATTTCATTCATCTTTTTCATTTCCCACCACACTACACCCCTCCTATTCCACTCATCCCTGTACAATCTACTATCCTGTCCCATAATCTAATCTCCCTGAAACCCATAATCTCTGCAGATGGGCATAAACAGAGGGATGATGATTGTCATTTGTCACGTTGCATTCGTTTGTGAAAGCACTCAAATGTGAAATCTTGATCCAGCCCTTTGAAGTTGCACAGATATAAATACATTAGCTTCATTTTTCACTGCTCTGTAGGACAAAGATCACCACAGACAGGCACTTGGCGAGACATTTTACTTTGTTGGAGTCATTCTGTATATCTGACAGCAATTTCCCTATTTAGCTTTACAGCAAGAGGAAATCAAAGCCACCCGCTTGCAGAGCTTTCCACAAGCCGCAGGAGGAGAGGCAGCCAGGCGATATAGTGCACTGAGCTTTTCCCTTTCAGGACATGCTACAGTGTTTAGGAAACAAGAAACAAATATACACAAACACAGACAACCAGCTGCAAACCTTAATACTAGCTAGCTTGAAGACACAAATATACCATTCAAAATTTGAGGTCAGTGAGGTTCTTCTTCAAATAAATTAACACTTATTCAGCAAGAATGCATTAAACTGATCAAAAGAAACAATGCATATGTTCAGCATTACCTAATCACTGTTAATGTTAACTTATGCATATACTAATGTGTTAGTTAAAGCTGCAGTATGGAACTTTTGACGCTCTAGCGGCTAATAAACAGAACTGCTTGCATTTCGCGGAAGATCATTGTAGCCGGAGCTACTTCTCTCTGTTTTTGTCTATGAAGAATCACAAAGGTACTGGGTTACTCCGCTGCGGTACCCCCGAAGCCATCTAAAATAGTCTGAATATAAACGCTTATTATAGGTGCACCCTAGTGATTCAGGACAAGCTAAAAATCCGGTTTGGAAAATGGATTCATGGTGTACTCGCTTATTATATACATTTTGTAAATCTTGAACACCAAAAAAAGTTACGGACCGCAGCTCTGATTGGTTGTTTCTTACCGGGAGCGGATGAATTTCTGCAAATGGCAATAGGACCACTGGGAGGAGCCAGAGGAGCTTGATTTTTTTCAAGGATTATCTCTCTCATATTCTACTGTCAGGACATAATGACAGGTTTCACAAATACATTTTTACAAATGTTACCTACTTCAGCTTTAATGCATTAGTTATCATGAACTAACAATGAACAATGAACACAGTTCAGGATTACTACTATTTTTTGTTAATGTTAACTTAAAAATATACTAATGCATTTCTTCACATTAAAAGCTTAAATAGTTAACGTTGGTTAATGTATTAGTTAACATGAATTAAAAATGAACCATGCCTGTAAATAGTTTTATTTAATGTTTTGTAATGCTAATTTATACTACATACAGTATATATACACAGGTCCATCTCAAAATATTTGAATATTGTGAAAAGTTTTGATAACTTATTTCAAAAAGTGAAACTTTCATAATTTCTAGATTCATGACATATAAAAGGAAAACATTAAAAATAAAATTTTGCTTTAATTTTGATGATAAGCTTACAGTTTACAGCTCATGAAAGTCAACAATCCTGTATCTCAATATATATAAATTATTGGTGGGCCGTTATCAGCGTTAACGGGAGACTTTTATCGGGCGATGAAAAAAAAATATCGCCGTTAATCTATTCTCAAAGTTGGGTTGAGAGCTGGGTCTATAATAGGCGAGATATGATGACTTTCACCTCGATATTTTAGTGCGGATGTATGCCTAACCGAATTGCACTGTAGGGGGCAAGAACGAGTCTTCGAATCTGTGTGTATGCCTACTGTGAAATTAACACATAAAACCTGACGTGCTAAGATGGATGCAGCTAAAGCCGGGTTTGTTTCAGGGATTTTTTTTTTAAAAAGAAACTTCACAATGGAAATCTCGCCAAGATGCATGCCTGTTTCACACATACTCCATCTGCAGTGCGTTTGCAGTCCGCTACTCAGTACGTAAACGATCGCTGCACTGCTGCAGATGCACCACTCCTGCAATGCACTGAAGGACCACAACCGCGTGAACCCTGGAATCCGTTAACATTGGTGCGTAAAAAAATACGAAACGCAAACGCACTGCAGATGGAGTATGTGTGAAACAGGCATAAGGTTGTTTGCACCTTTTCTCAATCACTTTGTGATGCATTTTGCAAACAGGATATGAGCCCCTGGTCTAATGCATCACTAGAATTGAGAAACCCGTTCTAAAAGACTTATTATTATAAGTCATTATTTTATTTGGGTAGCACACATATTCTGAATGCCTTTGGCAGAATTCAAATGAGACATTTTAATCTATCTTAATATAGATTAATTCCAAGATCACAGTGAGATTAATCTAGATTAAAAAAATGTATCTATGCCCACCACTAATTAGAATATTTATATTTGAGTTTCATTAAATGACCATACCTAAAGTATAAATTCCAGGTATCTATTGTTCTTTAAAACCACAATAATGGGGAAAACTTTTACTATAGTAAACATGGTAAATGCAACCACTTGGAGAAAAAGTCAGTTTCTTATTCTCTATCACAATTGTGTTTTTATTTAGTAACATATTTTATCAGTCATAAGTCTCGTCTCAAGAGTTTAGCTCCACGTAGAATATGTCATCAAAATAAAATAATGATTTTTGTTCGGGTACTTTTATAAAAACAGAGAGTCAGCACTGCGGATCATAACAAAAAGCAGCTATAACACCAGCATTAAAAACTTTTTTTTATAAGTTGAGATCAAAACTCACTTTCAGTCAGCAGCGTGTGTTTGAAATAATTTGGTCCGATGTTTTAATCATACAAGGCAGAAATATTTATAACATTACCACAGTAAACATGGTAAATATGACTGCTTGAAGAAATCAGACGTCATGCTTTTGAATTTGAATATGTAACAAAGAATACAAACACGGTCACTTTTATCACGCTCGTTTTGTGATCGTGCTAGTTCCAGTGACTTATTTCTTAGTTTTCTGATAACTTCTCTTTGTTGGTGAAATGATGGGGTTGCATGACGTTGTTCCTGAGAGGCGTGTAAGGGGCGTGTTTTAGTGATTAAAACTATTCTGGCCTCTGTGCTACTGGCCCGAGGCTATTAGCCCCGCATGGCCCGTTTTAAGCCCTGGCTCGCACTGGCCCGACAGTGGAAATGCGGCTAAGTTCTGGAGTCTGGAGGATGACTGGAGAGGCACAGTATCCAAGCTGCTTGAAGTCAAGTTTCTGAAGTCAGTCATGAATTGGGGTGCCGTGACGTCTACTGGTGTTGGTCCACTGTGTTTATCAAGTCCAAAGTCAATGCAGCCATCTACAAGGAGATTTTGGAGCACTTTATGCTTCCATCTGCTGACAAGCTTTATGGAGATGCTGATTTCCTGATTTCCAGAAGGACTTTAGCACCTGCCCACAGTGCCAAAACTACTTCCAAGTGGTTTGCTGACCATGATATTACTGTGCTTGATTGATAAGCCAACATGCCTGACCTAAACCCCATATGGAATCTATGGGATATTTTCAAGAGAAAGATGAGGAGCTGAAGTCTCATTAGTGCCTCAGCAGGTCCACAGGATGATTGCTTCCATGCCACACCTCACTGATGCTGGAATTTGTGCTAAAAGAGCCCTGACCGAGTATTGAGGGCATAAATGAACATGCTTTTAAGAACTTGTGCACTTCTGTTTTGCAAATCCTTTTTTTGATTGATCTTAGGAAATATTCTAATATTGTGAGATACTGGATTTTTGACTTTCATGAGCTGTAAGCTCTAATCATCAAAATTAAAACAAAAAAAAACTTAGAAATATTTAACTTTACTTGTAATGAATCTAGAATACATGAATTTTTCACTTTTCAAAAAAAAAAAAAAAGGAACTATTTCACGATATTCAAATTTTTTTGAGATACACCTGTACGTAAGTTTATGTAGAAGCTAACACACTAAGGATGAACAATACTAACTCACCATTTTGGGACAGATTTTGGGGGCTATTGGTGAACTTAAATGTAAAGTGGAAACAATGCATTAACTAACATATAGTTAGCAAAGATAAAGTAATGATGAAAAAATGTGTTGTTCATTGTTAGCTAATGTTAACTAATGCATTAACTAACGTTAACTAATACAAACTTAAAATAAAGTGTAACCCAGCTGGTAACACTTTACAATAAGGTGTCCTTGTGACAGTGTAATTATACATTTAAGTACGGAGTAATATTAACTTAATTTACTTAACTGTATAGTTAGGGTTTGGCTTAGGGTTACTTGCATGTCATTATGCATCATTTTTTACTATTATTTAGTAAGTACATGTAACATGTAACAGGGACACTGTAAAATAAAGTAATACCGAAAACTTATTTTAAATTGTAGTTTTCCCAGTATTACTGCTTTCACTGTGTTTCTGATCGAATTAATGCAGCCTTGGTGATCAAATGGACTAAAACTTTAAACAATTTCCCATGCTCAAAGTTTTGCAAGTTTCTTTTCCAAAGTACATATGCAAAACAATAGTATTTTGCTAACATACTTTTAAAAGAATACTTTTATAGTTAAATGCAGTGACATTTTAGCGGTTCACTAAGTGGCTGATTCAGTCAGTTTATTCAGTGTTTCTGAGTAATTCATTACAAAAAGTCTACTAAGAGTCATGCGTTTGTGAATCCAGCAAAGCCAATGCAGCAGAAAGAAATACTGTCTTCATGTTATTTTGCTGTACACAGCATTTTTATCTAATCTCATTCCATTCAGATTGCAAGCTCACATCATAAGTAAAATACAACTTCTTGTAGTATTGTGCCACAGATTCAGCAGGGGTGGCATGATGAACAATGATGAACAAAAAGTGCAAAAAACTAGGTACTAAACTCCTCATCCAAATTCTATAATACAGTGATAAATAATGTATTCATTACTCACCTGCCACAGAATTTGGCCTTGGCATAACCAGAGAAGTGCTGTGGTATGTGATTGGTCCATCCACAGGTGATGTCACGACGGGTGCTGCCCCTCCTGTGGTGCTTGTCCTCACCGGGGTTTCACCAGATACTGCAGCCTCCTCTAGGGTTTTGGGAGTGCAGGGCAGATGAGTACTACGCCCGCTCTCGCCTCTTACACCCGCAACGCCATCTTTCGCCCACTCCAGACTAGAGCCACAGCGCTCTTCATTCTCGCTGGAACTGGTGACTGTTGCTGCAGAATGGAGAGAAAGAGATAG